>NC_092206.1:59683769-59731693 GCF_043381705.1 Parasteatoda tepidariorum | reverse complement strand
AATCACAAATTTTTTTCATAAAAAGTGAAAATAAAACTAATATTTAGCGACGTAATTACTTTTTCCATCAATTTTTGCTTTATTATCTGTTAATTAGTTAATAATTTTTTAAATAACTTATGCAAAATTGCAAAGCCAATTTTCAATCATTCAACTGTCTTATGCAAAAAATATTCTTCAAAAAATTTGGATATAGTGAACCATCGGTTATAGTGGACACATTACTGAGTCCGCAGACGGTTCACTATAGCGGGGTTCGACTGTATAAATTTTTCTGCAAATGTTATTATGTTAACTGATAAAAAACTTAGTGTTCAGAAAATTAATGTTCATATAAAAATTATATTTGCCGCTAACATAATACGTGTGTGGCCCTTCGTTAATCTACGTGCTTCGCAAGTGGCCCTTCGCTCAAAAAGGTTGTTCACCCCTACTTTAGTATTAAATCTAAACGCATATAATACCTACCTTTAAAGGAGTAGATTCAGGAATCTCTCGCAGTATCAAGACGCCAGAGCGAGGGTTTGAACGAACCTTCTCACCAGCTTCATCTACTTGGACTACAGCAGATTCTAAAATTAGAAAATATTAAAAGAGTTGTCACATAAGTTTTGTCCTACTAACATTAGATAACACATATCCATCAACCCTGATATTTAAATTTGCAGCGAAAATTATTGAATACAGATTTTATGTAATTCAAAGCTATCACAAATTTATGTTCACTATAAACCGTATTCACTCTGTTTGAGTGTATATTAAGCCTAATTGAAATTACTGAATTCTTCCTAAGTATATAACTATTAACTAATGTTTTCAATAACAAAGCTAAATAATCCACTTGTTCCTTAAATATATCATAAAAACTTTACAACTTCATGTAAATAATCACTTAACATTTAAATTTTATTTTAGTAATATATGTTGAAGAGCGATTTCTCCTTTTGCTTGTCTGCAATAACAGAGTTTTGAGTTTAATAACATCAGAGTTTGTAGTAAGGTTTTAAAATGTAGAAGACAAGTTTCTAAGCAGAAGGGAAGAAAAGGGAGCGAAAAAGAGAAAAGCTTCTGCAATATTTGATAGAGTTGGTAGCTACGATGATAAAATTAAAAAAAAATTGAGGATAAACATAAATAACAAGCAATAGTCTAATTTCCATAACCTGAACATATACAACATGCTCATTTCTTACTTAAATAGTTGGAAAGTGTTTCAGCACTTTCGTCACTCTAAGCTTGATAAATCGTACTAAATATTTTTTGTCGATATGTGGTCACACTGTGACAAGCATATGAAATTCAATGTTTTCCTCTCGACTATATTTGCAATTTCTTTACTTGCCCATTTTCACTGATAAAAATCATTAAAAAAAAATTAGCTTTTTTTGAGAGTTAGAAAAAGCAATAAAAATTCTTAACTTCAAAAAGTTCTTAACTTTTTTTTAAACTAGTTAATTTTTTGGCACCGGACACAACCTATGAATTGTACTATATATTTGTAAACATTTAAAGTTTAAAGGGATTAAAATTAAGTCTAATTTCAAACAATGAGAAAAAAGTATATTAAAATATTTTAGCTGTCAAAAAAAAAAAAATTATTTACCTCTAAGAACTTCCACTACAAGGTTGTGATTATCTGTCAGTCGTCGAACTTGATTAAACTTAGCAACTGTGCTAATAGCAACATAGCCATCGCTGTCCATTTGAGATTGAAGATATTCATCAGTTTGAAGATTTTCTCGAGAAAAATAATATTCCAACTGTCGTCGTAGAAGTTCCTTAAGAGATGTTAGACTCACCCTTTCACCTGTGGCCATTTCAACTGGAAATACCAATATCTTTATTTTAAAACAATATGCTTAGTAAATCAATTAAAATTTCTAATAGAAAATATATGGACTTTTAATAGACGCTGAGAAAATGTCTAGCAACATTCATGTTTTAACATATTAATTTTAATTTCAATGATTATAAAGATCTTAAATTCTTTTACTTAACAAGACAAATCTATAATTCAAGATGGAAAATTAAGCAATTTTACAAACCCCAATGAAAGAAAATGCACCTTTAAGAACTTATAAAAAACGCAAATAAAAGATAAGCACCTTTAAGCATTTTTGAAAAACACTACGCACCCTACGTAAAATAATTTTGTTGCAGATTCTATTGTAAAGTCACATCATTAAACATTAAATCTGCAACTATTAGTCTAAAACTTTTTAATAAAATAAATCACTTGAGATATAAATAGATGTTAAATTGCATTAGGAAATGCTGTTTTTAGTACCTTCAACATTATCTGGATTATTAGAGAACATTTCGACTTGAGAATTTGTGACTTGGAAGTTACTAGTTTCTGTAGAATTTAAAGTGGCACTGCTGCTAGCAGTTTCTGATGGAGATGAAGTAACAACTGTATTTGTTTCTTCCATGTCTAAAGATATAATTGGAACTTTAGCGTCAGTGTCACCTGTAAAAATAAAATGATAGTCTATTTTAATGAAATTAACAATACATATATCTTTTAATAGAAGAAAATAAAAATATGGTTGATATTCAGATTTAGTAAACATGATCAGCATTTTTTAGAAGCAAACTGAAAAAGAAATGGCATGCAAAATGTCTCATTTAAAAAAGCTATTTATTTACGAATCTTTAATTTTAAAATTTTAACTGAATGCACAACTAAATAGTACAAGAGTGGTTATACCCTGTCAAGATAGCAAAATCAAATGGTGTTACAAAAAATACACAATTAAATTTTTTTAAGATAACCATTGCGCTTTAGGATTCTTGTACCTTGTTAAGTTCTCATTAACAAGGTACTGTCGGTTAAGAACTCAAAAAATTCCATTTAATGAACTGAAAAGGGTTCCACCATAGGTAATTAAGAGCTGACTACATTGTTGTCAGGTTATTTAACACAAGTTTTTGTTTCCACTAAATTTGTTTACTATTACTGCAAAACTTTATGGTAACAGTACCAGTCTAGGTACAATGCAGAAATAAAAATAAGCTTCATACTTCATTTACAGGAAAAATTCTCAGATTATTCAGAGAAACAATTTGAAAAAATAAAGCACACTGGTACAGAATGCATCAGTAAGCAATAAGATCTTAAAACGGTGACATGACAGGTTTAAACATGAATAAAAAAGCAGTGTTTTTAATGGGATGAGCAGCTTATTTTTTATAAAAAAGAAAGTGCATTTATAGGAATTAAAGAGGATATATTTTTTATCCTCCGAATAAGGATATTTTTTTCTCTCTAATTAGAAAAGTGTCAAAAATCTATTACCGATTGTATTATTTACTGCAATATGCAAGGAAATAGTCACCAAAATCTGCAAGATATCATTTTTTAGAAACAAGTGCTTTTGGACACATTCGACTAACAGTATTGTTGCAGTACTATTTATTCCCTAAAACTTAGTTTACAGACGCTCGAAGATACATGATACCAATGACATGGTGAACAACCATTAAAAAATTAATGATATTAAAAAAACATCCCACAGGCATTCTAAAATTTATAACTCGTTTCTTCTCATGCCTAGTAAGCTTAGCATCAATTGAAAGAATGTTTTCGAAATTCGGAGTTATTCAGAGCTTAAAAATCGCCATGGTGTTAAGACAGCAGGCAAATTAGTTATATTCATTGAATGTTAAGAGAAGCAACTGAATAAGACTATTCTTATCCCTTCCTTTGATTAAGCCTTCTTTGCTTCATGCTAAAACATGCTTTTTGTAATATTTAAATGCTATTTACTCATGCATGTGTTTTTTCACCTTTTGTTTATACATATCACCTTAACATTCTTATGCTCAGTAGATGTAAATCAATTTCAAATTATGATATATACAGGGTTGCCACAGAAAAAATGAACAAAATAGCCTGTGCCAAAATAAACATGAAAATAGTAGCCAAAAACTAGGAAAATAGTTGCCTAATAAGAACAAAAATTCATCAAAAATATTACTAAAATTTTGTTAATGACTTAAATGTCATATACCATCATCCATTCAGTCAAGTTGGTGGCAAATATGATAATTTTCATATAAATGTTTATATATATGAAAAGTGATTACTAAAATTCGAAATTCATGCATTGTAATACAGTTAAAAAAAGTTTTTTAAAAAAATAAAAAAAATCATGCAGAATTTTTTAGCAATAATCATTGAAAAGGTGATCAAGAAATGAAATAGACTTAAAATGGAATTTGTGCAGATTAATTGAATTAAAAAGTGAAGACTCAAATTTGCAATTCAAAATTTTAAATTTTTTTTATTTTTTAAGAAAAAAAAGTTCAGTGTGTTCAGGAACTATCTAGCGGGGCACAGATTTTTCACCAATTTATGCTTGAAAAAAAAAAAAAATCTTTAGGAGTACAGAAAAGTCTCCCAATAGTCTCCTTTTCGTAAAAATAGTTGCTTTTTTAGCCTTTTCAGGCAAAAAAAAGTTGCCATAGTCGCCTCATGCCAAAAATAGTTGCATTTTAGTCGCCTGTGGCAACCATGTATATATATATTGTTTATCTTGTTTAATGTTATTAATTATCAATATTTTAAATATCTAATAAGAAATATACATAACAATATGAAATGCTCTTATATAAATAATTAAGACAAAAAAAGATATTCTTTTCAACTTTTATTTAATGCATCTATAAAAACAAATAAAAATCAATAAGTTTATTGATTTTGAGAATCAAACGATATAAACACAATTTGAGTTTAACAAATAAAGCGTTTTATTTTTACATTTCTTACACTCAATTTTTTCATAGATAAAATTGTTATTTGAGTAAAAGCTTTGGACAGTTAAGATTGTTTTGTAGGTTTAAATTTTTTTAGATACAAAGTGTTAGTTCATGGGTGATTTCACAGTATTGTGCATGTCGCAGACATGACATTTACAAGGTTTGATTGCTCATCATTAAATAAAAAAATTAGTTAGTTGACTGGTTTTTCACATTATAAAATCAAGAGACATGTCTTCTTTTAACCCAATGCATATTTAAGAATAAAAATGAATTTAAACTCCTTTAAAGTAAAAATTTGAAGTGCTGCGGACATGACTCAGAAAAATAAGTTTTATTATAAATAAAGTTTTTCTACATTCACTAAAATCTTTGAATTTTAAATTAAAACTTTTTTTAGGTAAAATTTCAGTGTATATTTCTATAAAAGAAATCCTAAGACCTTTGAAGAAATAAATTAATTTAATTGAAAAATGCCAAATTACAAATAATTTGTATGTTGCGGACATGACAAAAAGTTTCTCATTATAAATAACCTTCTTAGATGGTTGTATATCATTAAAATATTACAGATTTCTTTCGTTAAATAAAATATTGAGTAAATTACGATTTTTCATTAGGGATGTAACAAATATTCGGCCACTATTCGGTATTCGGCCCTTTTGCCGAATATTGGGCCTAGTTAAATACTGAAGTTATTCAGCCGAATAATGAAGTATATGCTATTATTAATTATTTAGATTTGTGAAAGCCTTATTGTTGGCATCAAGATATTTAAAATATTACAAAAAATACATCAAGTTGTTAAATTTTTTTTAAAATATGGAAAGTTTAAAAAAGCAAATTTGTTAATATTTATTTTATTTTTAATTTAAAATTTGAAAATTATTTAATTACAAAATTAAAATTTCAAAAGTGAAACTTTTTAAAAATTTCTTAATTTTCTGGGTTTTAATAATTTTTCTGACAAAAAAGAAAGTTAAGAATACATTTAACAGTAGTAATGAGTTCTTATTTTAAATAAAATAGCATATAAATTACAAGTATAACTAACTATAACTAAAACATGCCATTATTAATTATTTAGATTTATAAAAGCCATATTGCCTTGTTATTGGCATCAAGATATTTAAATTATTACAAAAAATAAATCAAGTTGTTAAAATGTTTTTAAATATACAAATATTAAAGAAGCAATTTTGCTAATATTCATTTCATTTTTAATTTAAAATTCGAAAATTACTTTAGTTACAAAATTACAATCAAAAGAGAAATTTTTAAAAAGTAAATATTCAGCCACCGAATATTCGGTATTCGGCCTAAAATTTGGCCGAATATTCGGTATTCGGCCCCATCACTATTTTTTATTCATTGTTTTTTTTTTTTAAAATATTTTAAACTTGCAAATGATAAGTAAAAAATTTCATTACAATTTATTTATTATATTATTTATCTTTAAAGCAAGTTTAGAATTGTATGAATAAAACTGTGCAGAATGATCAGGTGAAGAATCATGTGACTGAGGGCATAAGTATGAGTCAGTTATTATTTCAAGTAGCGGTTTTTCCAAAAACTTAAACTTGTTTAGAGCTACGAACTTGAAGTGGTGTTCAGTGTCATATCTGTCCAGGTTGTAGAAATCAATTGGCCGGGCCACCAAGTCATCAAACAATAAGGTTATCCACTGATTAAAATGTTGCTTATGTTCAAGTTTGCTATTTTGAATCTACAGCAAGTTTTGAAGGCTGTTTAGTAAATATTTCAACTAGGTGCATGATTTGGGGACTAAAGGGAGAATTCAAAGCAAATTGATCTTCTGTCATGGGCATATGTGGCTAATATCAACTCTAATAAAAATTGTTTTACTTTTACCTCAGTTTCCTCTGCTAATTTATCACTCCTGATTTTTCAACCACTAATTCTAGAATCCGTTCCTTAAATATGCACCCGTTGCCTTTTCCTTTTAATGGAGACATTTTTGATATCATCAAGTTTCTTCTGAGGAGATTTTGGCAAAGCATTATTAATTTTTTTTTACCGCTTTTTCCCAAAGATTGTCTGCTGGTGTAGGCAGATATTTTCATGCTTCATTTTTCATATTTTGCATTTTTCTTTTTACATTCCTTTGTACTTCACTATTTTTTGTTCTTATGTGCTCCTCCTGTTCTTCAGGAAGAACCTTAGAATGTGTATATTCTTTTTCTTTTCTTGCTTTCTTCTGCTATGATAGTTCCATATTTCACTGCTTCAGCTTTCAATTTCTGTCTTCTTAGTTGAGACATTTCTATACTTGTTAATGGCATGGAGAATTTTTACAGTTTTACAAACTTAGTTCAGAATTCTATAATCTGCTTCAAGTTTTCTTAACATGAATTATATAATAAAACAAATCAACTAGCAAAGATTAAATATTTTCAAAACTCTAAGAAAAATTTAATTTAATAGCAAAACCTCTGTATAGCCTAAATAGGGTGACCTGGGGTAATTCCTGATAAAAAAACGCAAACATCTATTTTGTGAAAAAACTATTCAAAATAGAATTTTAATATTTACTGGAAGTTTGAGGCTATATGAGATGAGTCCTATGCCAACTTCTATTGTTTGAAAATCTAATTAGAATTTAAAGGATTTTAAATTTTTAGTGATCAGGAATTACCCCTGGTCTTGATCACTTCTGGGGTAATTACTGATCACCAGTTTTTATTGTAAAGGGGCTGTTTGAAAATAATTATATAATGGTAATTAACAAATAAGACATTAGATCAAAAAATAAACCAAAAAGGTATACTTAAGCAGCTAATAAAATGATTTATTTAAAAGCAAGAAGAACGATTAACGCTTTAAATGTTCAAAAATCTTTGCATCGTGCCATACATTTTAGGCATTCAGCCAACTCATTCTAATGTTCTTCTGAAATATAAGAGAGTTCCCACATGGGTTACTTTTGCTGGATTTTTTTAACTTCATTAAGGGAAAGTGTAAAGTTAAGTAAGGTATGCCAACAACACTGGCAGCAGCTCTCACACTGAAATTTTAATTTTCAATCATTAAAAGAAATTCACTAATTGTTTTCTAGAAGCTTAGTATCCTTTTTAGGCATATAATTTCTCACCTAATTTATCTTCTATTAACTTCTTATTCTTAATTGTTGCTATAAATGCAATTGTTGCTAAAATTTAAAATACACAGACCTTATTCTAGGCAGAAAAAAGGGCAGGGTGCAAAAGTTTAAAAAAAGGCCATTATTATTCTAAAAAGGCAATAATTTCTTCCTTTTTAAACTTTACTAAAAGTAGCAATGCAATTGTATTAAATACTAATTTTTATTAATAAATTAACATATCTATTGAGTTAATGAGCTAATTAGCTTAGTAATTTATTTAAAATGCATGCATATATTAATAAAATAATAAATGTATGTTTTTAAGTGTCTGTAGTTATGATTTAATAATTAAAATGATTAATAAATTATGATTTAATGATAGTGGAAGTAACTGCAAACTTTCAAAGACAAGTGCTACAGGGGGGTTTGATGGCTATTTTTCCTTTCCCATATAAATCTATGTATTGACAGCAATGACAAACTATATAAAAAGAGTTAAAAATAACAAAAGTTTAAGAAATCCATTGTAGAGTTTGGGGGAAAAAATAAAGAAGAGTTAAGGAAAGAAAGGACAAAAAGGATATGGAGTCTATTACATCAGGGCACTAATTTACTTCAGGGGCAACAGGGTGGATTATTTTGACTAAAAGGGCAGCAGGGTGCTGCACCCTGTTTACCCTGCCTAGAATGAGCTCTGAAAATACATATATACCTATTTTTTTAAAAAAAAAATGGAATTTATACATGCTTAAAATGAAGTAATTGTTCAATGTAATTAGTCATTACAAAATTAAATAGTGCAAATTTTATAAGTGCAAAAATTAATAGTGCAAATTTTAAATTTTATGTTTGTGACACTAATTTTTTGAAACAGATAATTAATTGTTTTGTTTTAATAAAATTTGAAAAAAAAAAAAAAAATTTATTAAAATATAAAGATGCTCTCTTATAAACACCCAGTATTTTAATACTAAATGTAAAAATGACGTTTTTTCAGTCATTAATTATGTAACTACAATATATCTCTTAAAATACCATGTTTAATTATAAATATTAAATGCTGCAATAGTAAATAATAATTTTCCTTTTTGTCATGTCCACAACTTCTAAACTAAATTTTTTATTTTATGCAAATTAAAGAAAGTGCATTTAAATTTTTTTTATAACTATGATAACTAAAATCCATGTAGCAATCCATTGGTGCTTCGGATTTAAAGCGAAATGCAGAAGAGTTGGCAGCTATTAACAACTCTTAGTTTGAGATCAGAAAATTTTCATAATATTACAGCACTAAAAAAAATACCAACATCAATTATTTAATATTTTCTCACACCAATATGTAATTTGTAAAAGTTGAAGTTTTAAAGAATCAAATAGTTTTAAAGTAAGGTTTCAATAATATTAAAACAAAAACACAGTAAACATGCTATAATTTTAGGTATTATACTAATATAGTAGATAATTCACCATAAAATTGATATGAATTACTTGCTATTTAGAATTGTTCACTTTTAAAATCAAATGAAAGAGACAAATCAATAATAAATTCATTACATACAAATTTGATAATGTAAAATTGTTGCTTGATCTTCTTTCAATGTGACTGAATTCTAAAAGCTTTGAAACAATGAATTCTGTAAGTCTCAAGTGAGCCATGTATATAAGTGAATGATCTTTAAGCATTTTTTTCTGACATTAAATAAAACAAAAAGATGTTAGATTAATAATTTTACTCTCCAGCTTTCAAATGGGTAGTTTTGGCAACTATGCTAAGATAAACACCATCGTAATTCATTTCTTTAAAAGATAAATTAAGATGAATAGCAATATATTAAATATTAAGGTTCTAATTATCTTTGCTCAAACAATTTTATTCTATCATTGATAAAACTACAATACAGTTAGTTGGTAAGATTCTGTAATAAATTTTGATAGGCAAATGATAGTATTACAAAAATGTTTTTCTACATAAATTTCTCGATTATACAGGTAAAACTATTATTTCCAAAGCTATTAGCGTCTACGATAATATTTTTCATAACATCTAAGAACACAAATATAATGATGCAAAAAGCAGCCATTGTAGTCATGGAACAATACATTTAAGAAGACACAATAGCAGCATGTTGACTTCAAAAATTTAAAACAATTTAACTTAAGAAACAATTGTGTAAAATATAAATAAAAAAGTACACCAAGTGAATATTAATAGAATAATGAGAACATAATTTATAGTTTTTCAGCAAAAAGCAATAGTATCAGAAAACCATGAAAATAAACTCACCTGTTTCTAGATTATGGAGGGGAAAGTTACTTGAGCTGCATTGCTCTGCAGTTGTTTGATTCTGGTAACTGCCAGGATGAATGTTGGAGACATGGTCTATAAGATAAAGTGATATTAGATTCAAAAGTGAAGAGTTACATATAGTGTAAAGTCAGCCATATAAACAATTCAACTTGTTGTAGAATACCTAGAGATTCATGTAGCTTTAAGGTCAAAAAGTACTATAAAAAATATAGTTATAGTAAAAAATATATAGCAAGGGTTGAAAATCTTTTGGTAATCTAAAAATTAAAACCGCTACATAGTACACTTTGATATCTGCAATGCTTCTAAACTAGCAATTATAAGTATACAAGTTATTTATTTTTAAATACTTAAGGTAAGATATTTCATTAGTAAATAATCCTAGAATCGTATTAGGTTTGTCTTTGTTTATATAAAAATTATTGATTAATTCAAGGAACCTGTTTCAGGTGCAAAACCTGTTTACTGTGCTCAGACATTAGTTTTTATACATCAATTATAAACTGTAAAAAATACAACAACAAACCATGCAAATAACTCATTAGATATAGAATTCATCATAACTTTAATTAATCATATCAAAATAAAACATACTCTGTAAATTCTCACACATTTGAAAATAATGCTCATGTTTTATTAATTTTACAATCATAAAATTTCCTCAGATGCACAATGTTTACAAAATGCACTTTATACTAATAGAATAAGTCTGAATTTTCTAATACACAAAATTCTGACAGAGATTTAACACAAAAAATTAATAATATTTGCATAATCAAAATTTATAGAATAAAATTTCAATATAAACAAAATAATATTTGAAGAAAACACGAAATATGATACAAAAAATATTCTATGGGTATATTTAAGCAAATCGATGATGCAATACTGCCATTTATCGATATTTTGTAGGCAAGAAAAGCAAAATTCAGGATTAAAACGCGGATTCTTAAAGTTATATTGAAAAGTGTCACATTTTTAGAAAGCATGATATAATTCGATGTATCCAGGTCTACAAATGGAAGTGCGCACACCAATAAGAATAGCTTTTTTGCTATCAAAACATTTCCCGCAATGCACAATTATGCAGCTTGATATAACTGCGTCATAGAATTTAACAAATAATCAAAAACATAATCGCCACAATGACTTCAAATATCCTTAGAGCAACGATTTCAACTCGCGACTTAATAGCCGAGGGCAGCAAACGCCTTCGGAAAAAATTTTAACTATATAGGAACTTAACATACATCAAAAATAACCATATGATATAAAAAAGTTGTAACGATTATTTTTACACAAATTTTGAAAAAAAAAATTAACAATTACACGCATGATCATACTCAAAAGTGTATTTTAATGCGAACACGTTTTTACAGGCCAATTGCATTCAGCCATGAATACAAGGACCTATCACGTGAGCACTGCAAAATAAATACACTGAAAACAACAAAAAACACAAACGAAATATTTTAACACTTTTAAATCACCCCATATCATTAATTTTATCAAGTTAATGTTAGTTACGACGATTATCGTATGTTAGGCTTAACCCATTATGGAGCTAAGCAGGTATACATTTACTCTTACTTCCCGGTAATCTAGATCACGAGGAATCGGAATATTTTACTTTTACAGATCAATAAATTGAGTCGATTCCTCGGATCAACATGAATTGGTTTATTAAATAAAAATATGTTTATTAAAAATATGTACTCACCACTAGATTACATCAGCACTGGCATAAGCCAGCCCAGTAAACTTTTCAACATCTTGATTTAACAATTCGCAAAGGGCGAGTGATTCGGCCTAAAGAAATTTAAGATGACTCTAGCGCCAGACGTTGCCATTCGCAAAAACCTTATTCGCTTGACTCGTGCGCCGAAAAAAGTAGACGTGTCAGCTGATTGGGGTGGCCGAGAGATTCTTCCAGATTTTGTTATTGTTAATTACACCATTATTACCGAGAGCAGACTCCATGTTCGTTCCCTCAACAATAGAGTTTCATGGAAGGAGGGTGTGACACTTGGAAGAGGAATTATTTTATTATAAAATCGGTTTTTACGATAATTCAAATTCATAGGGATCTGGCATGGAGTCAGAGAGATTGTAATAAATTATACCCCTTCTAACTCAGTTGCTTTTTAAGTGGGACAATAAAAAAATAAAGAGAGAATTGTAGAGAAATATTACAATATTTGTTAAAAAGTTAATGAAACAAATTTGTATAATCTAAATGTGCTACATCATTGGAAAAACCCCTTATATTCCCCCTTGCCTGCTGAACATATATTTTTAAAATTAAGTAGCTTGTTGTTTTGAGTTTGTAAAATATAAATATTTATTTTTATCAACTATAGCTGCCTGGATTTTATATAAAGCGAATGTTCTATTAATTGATAAAAAGCAAATCGCTATATTGTGGGTCCGGTAGCAGAACTTGTGAGGCATGCGAAAGGCACCGCAATTTATTTTGTTCACTCTATTTCTCTACGTTTTTTTTTTTTTTTTTTTTTCTTAGAATATCGTCTGTAATGCAATTTTATTTTATTTCAGGTAGAATTTATAATTTCTCAAGATTTAGAATGGTTTAAATTCTTTACTTAAAAACTTTATTTAATTCATATGGTATTTTGTTAATTTTTTCAAAATTTTATTTTTAATGTTGACTTACTTCAATAAGCGAAAAATAAATAAAGTCAGGAATCTAAATTTTTAGTTTTATTGTAAGAGAATTTTTCTCTTTTCAATTAATAATTTCTAACTGCTTCAGTTTCAACAAAAAACCTTTTAATGATACAGATTTTATCATGCATTGATTCATTGAATATTCTTGCCTTTTAAAACTTACTGATCTACAAAGCACAATATTAATTTTTTTTTATATTTTAACACATCCTTGTCAGATAAATTTTAATATTTTTCATGTCGCTGATTAATACAGAGATTTCTGCTTCTAGATTAATGGGGGTAGAGTATTCACCTTTTACTGCTTCGGCCGGGGTTTGATTCCAAGTTCTAAAGACTGGTAGTATGATCGGCTAGTACTTTTTTCGGCCGTGCTTTAGTTCGGTCTCCAATTTAATTAAAGGCGTGCATAGGTGCTTCATGTCAGGTTTGACGAATTTCCATAATTTATGAAAATATTAGATAACGAATAAATCGTTCGATTTACACATTCACCATCGATTATTTACATTCTCCCTTTTACTTTTCTCTGTCTTTTTTTAAATTGATTTACTGACGTATTTTTCTTCTGAAATCTCTAGTTCAAAATTCGCCGAAAAAGCAAAAGATACTTTGCGTATTCCATTTGCACTTTCATGGCTGGAACTTTCCATTTCACACTAATTCCATTTATACATACTTTATTGCATTGACACATCTCGCACTCTCTATGACAGTTTCTTACTCAAATTATAGTGAAAAAATATTTAAACACCACTTGCTTTTTTTTCATAGTACGTCTTATTCTTTTCTTTCTTTCTTTTTTTTTTTTAAAGAAAAGTCACGAAAAGTAATAAAAAATCATTGTTCTATCATTACGAAATGATACAGTGGCTAAATTTGAATACTGTATTTCGAGGGATTCTTAGTCCTGAAACTATAATATAAGTACTATGTATGTTTCCATTTGTTTATTACATTTGAAATTAATTGATTTAATAAAGCACAGTTATTGAATGCAAAAAGTGATAATATTTTAAATATTTATTTAAATTGCAATTGAAAAACTTCATTATTATAAAAGAATGGAACCAGTTAAATTACGTAATCTAATAAAGCTAATTTTAATTTTTAAAAAAATTCTATTGGTTAGTTCCGAAGAGAAAATTAAAATTAATTAAATAATGAACAATAAAGAAAACTAGTATTTTTTATAAATGCGATGAGGCATTCAAATATGGCGAATAAAAAAAAAGTTCCCTAGCAGTCTCTTGTGGGCCAAGGGGAATGTACCAACTATATGATTCGTGACCAACTGTATGATTTTGGCAATGTGGTCAGCATTGCGTACAGACGGCCTCTACTGCCTCTACTCTCCAGTCAAAAGCAGGAATCCATGGATCTAAAGTTGAACGGTCTTCAAGTCACCATTTACGACTTAAATTTGATGGGTAGGTAGTAAAAAAATTTCTAGTAGGTAAAATAGTTCTTTTTTTCCGACTCTCTTATAAATTTAACTCTCTAGAATTAATAAATTTGTTTAGACGAAAAATTCTTTCTTTAGCAAAAAATAAGTTAAGAGAATTAGATTTTTGTTGAATGTATAAATCATTAAAAATATTTTTCTTTAATTGCAAATTCTGCGGGTGTATACTAAATTATGATAAACAAATTCTTCATTTCTTTTAAGCGATTTTAATTTTTTTTTCTGATGTAAGAAGTAGACTGCACTTAGTGTGACTCTTGAGAAAGGATAAAAGGAAATACCGAATATATTTCTTAATATTACAGTCGATATTTCAGAAAATATTATTGAAATATCTTTTAGAAATATTTTTTCTTATACGACAAAATATAACAAAAAATGAACTTTAGAGAAAATGAAAAAAAAAATTTACTAATCACAAAGGTTTGTTTGCAGAGGTTTCTTTCTGTTGAAGGAAATTGTTTCCCTCTCTTTTTACATTCTCAATATAAAAAAAAAATTCTGATTTTTTTTGTTGAAATTTTGAAACTCTTAGTAATTATTTATAAATCCTGTAAAGTTTAAAAAGATAATATTATTTATTTCATTTTTTTTTTTGTTTTGCTTCAACTGTTTAATAATTTGTCTTCATTAGCCACAAAAAAAAAAAAAAAAAAGTAATATTTAAAGATGTAAAGGTTTAATGTGTGTAAAAATAACGTAAAATTATACGTTAATTTTTCTAAAGAAACAGTTAGCATACAAACGCATTATATAAGACTACTTAGAAAAATTGTTTGCTACAAAATAAAGCGTGTCTGGTTTACTAAATTGCATTATTTTCGAATGTGCAATTATGGTATTAAACTGAAAATAACAATTAAAAAAAAAATTACGTTTCAAATCACATTATAATGAAATTTAAAGTGGTTAGTATATTGTCCCATCTTAATAAAATTGTCAGTGCACTGCTATGATTATCGTGAAAAAAAAATATAAATAAATAAATAAACGAACTAATCTGTTTGTATCTGCCCACCCGCCTATATTTTATGTTGACCTTTGAAACGAATCAAATTTATTTAGGAGTTTAATTTAGTGATATCCAAAACTTTCCTTAAGTTGTCCAAAAAAAAAATTTCTTTTATAGAAATTTTTATGCTATTTTGTTATTGGTTAGAATTTCATATAAATGGATCATATAATATTAAAAGCTAACTTAAACCTATTTATGAGTTGACCATATGTTTTTTTTAACTATTTAAGGTCTTTGCAACGAATTTGTCAAATCTGTAAGTAAGCATTAAAATATAAATTTTAACATTAAATGAATATAATGTTAAGTTTTTCAATTTGAGAATGATTTTATTTTAAGCTAATCAGTTTAATATTAAATTAAATAACAAAATGTATTTCCTTCTGGTAATTTATATAATTTCTTAAAAATATATGGGATGTTAGGTAAATAAAATTTTAAAAGTTTTGTAAAAAAAAAATTACATTTATCGTTATTTATGTTTATTACTTTTAACTTGTGAGAAATATATGAATAACATGAAATAAGAAGTGATAAAAGCAAGAATGGGGCACTCATCTCTCTCTATAAATTGACGACATGTATGAGTTGGCCACTAAACCACTGAAAACCACAAGTGGTCATCTTACGCAAATTTCACTGTATTTGTAAAAATATAAATCCATATTTTAAAGACCCTTTTCGTGTGTTTAAATAGAAATTGTTCTAGGTTAACTATTTCTAACAAAATATTCTTAATTTGTTTTTCTGAAATTTTAAATTTTATAAATGATCCCCTCTTTAGTATTTTATTGCCCTGAAACTTTATTATTAAGAATAAAATCATTTAAATCGAGACTTGCTATAGTTTAAAATAAGCCCTTCATACCTTTGGTTAGCTGTTTGTTTTTTCGTTTTGGACATTACTTCCTTAAAAAGTCATGTCTGGAGAGTTTTAATGTATCGATAATGTAACATATTTTTTTGTAATAAATTTCTGTTATTTATGAATTTTTGTTCCTCAAGCAAACATTTGGACATTTCGGTGTCTCCATTTTAATTTTACAATAATTAAAAAAACACCAGAATAGCGGTTTTTAATTGTTAAAATGAAGCTCTTCATATGTTTCGTTAGTTTCATATGTAGGGTAGTTTCAAATACTTCATATGTTTGGAAGACTCGCTCATTTTTTGAACTCCCTCCCCTTATCTTGTTAGGCCCTATTAGGTGATTCTAATCACGAGAGTATTACCTATTTTTTAATTTTGCTGTTGTACAAACAGTCCCCCCCCCCAAATTTTAATTAACGCATAATTTCAAAGTCAATACTCATAGAAATGCAGAAAATGTTCTAAAACCGTAAGTTAATTGAATTGCTGTTTTTAATATTATTATTTATTCGAGAGGCAGCATGATACAACATCAAAACATCAATCGTTTATATTCTTATGTTAACGAAAAATTTATTATTAACGATTCAGTATTGTGTTTATATTAGGAGTTCAATATATCCTTTTTTTTTCATCTTATAAAAAGCGAAATATTTTAATGAAAATAATAAATAAAATTTCATTTTGATAAATAACTCCTCTGCAAATTAATGAGTGCAAGTTTTAGGGATGTGATATTAAAATCAAAAAGTCAAAATTACGTTAAAGTGTCCATATTCCTTTTAACTAATTTTAGAGTTTAGATATCGGATGCCAGGAATTCGAATCCGTCATGATTTTTTTCTTTGGCAGACTCGTTTTAATTTTTTAACATTATTTACTTATTTATTTTACGTTTTTCTACCAATGATCATCAACTAGTTCATGTTAGGATTTCATCATATTCTAAGCCAAGTTTTACTTATTGTTTTCAACAATAAGTAACTTGTTACACACATAATATAACTTTTTTACACAGATATGAATAAAAAACCTTTTTATACATATAACATAAAAAATTGTTGAACTCCTTATAAGAACTAGCTAATGTTAATGAACATTAGCGTTTAGCATTCTTTTAGCGTTTCATATAGATCTTTAAAATTTGTACTCATTTACAAAAATTGAAAAATCAAATTTTTTTTATTATTTTCAACGAAGTTTTTAATTTTTTATTTATGTAAATAATATAAGAAAGGTAAGTTAAAACCCTTACATGAACTAGATAATGATAATGGACAATATTAAAAAAACGAAAAATAAATAAATTAATACTATTCAAAAATTAAAACGAAGTGAATCATGATAGATTCAAGTTCCTTGCACTCGAAATGCAAACTCTAAAATAGTCCCAATAAATTAGTCAAAAGGATTATCAACCTTTTAATGTAATTTTTTTTTTTTACGTTTCACATCTCATCTCCAAAATTTGTACGTCCCGCAGAGGACTGATCGTTAAGACACGGTTCCCAGCAGATCACCGAAGTCAAGCATCACTGGCTGCGGTCAGTGTGCGGGTGGGTGACCACTTGGATCAGTCTGCGTAGGGACCGAGGGTGTGCGGTATCGGTCCTCGTTAAACTGTGCTACCGTAAAGTGCTCGACTTCGCGCGCAGGTCGTCGGGTTACCGAAGCGGGGGTGCCATCCCCTCCGCAGAGGATCAAAATTGTGATGGCATGTCTTCGGATCATCCTCCGGGATGTTTCCCCGACCGTCGCCAATTGCCCATTGTGCAGCTCTAGTGCGACGTAAATTAACAACAACAACAACCAAAATTTGTACTCATTTATCAAAATGCAAATTCTCTCAAACTTTATTAATTGCATCAAACTTACGTTAAAAGGTTCATAATCTTTTTGACTAATTTATTGGGACTATTTCAGAATTTGCATTTCAAGTGCAAAGAATTTGAATCTATCATGATTTCTTTTTAACACTTCGTTTAAATTTTTGAACATTATTAATTAATTTATTTTTCGTTTTTCTAATTATATCCATGATTATTATCTAGTTCATTTTAGGATTTCAACGTACCTTTTTTATATTGTATACATAAAGAAAAAATTTCTTTTCGTTGAAAATAATAAGCAAAATTAGATTTTCAATTTTTGTAAATGAGTACAAATTTTGAATATCTATATAATATGCTAAAAGAAAAAATTACGTTAAAAGATCCATATTTCTTTTAAATAATTTTTCAGGACTGTTTTAGAGTTTACATTTCGGGTGCAAGGAATTTGAATCTGTCATGATTTCTTCTTAACACTTCGTTTAAATTTTTGAATATTATTAGTTAATTTATTTTTCGTTTTTCTTATAATGTCCATGATTATTATCTAGTTCAATTTTGGATTTCAACGTACCTTTCTTTATACTGCATATATAAAGAAAAAAAATTAATTTTTCGTTGAAAATAATAAGCAAAATTTGATTTTCAATTTTTGTAAATGAGTACAGAATTTAAAGATATGATGTGAAATGCAAAAAGTAAAAATTACGTTAAGAGATTTATATTACTTTTAACTAATTTTAAGAACTAATTTAGAGTTAATATTTCTTAGGTGTCTGGCATTCGAATTCGCCATGATTTATTATTGGCATTTGTTTTAAGTTTTGATTATTATTCATTTATATACTTTTTGTCTTTTCCTAATGTACACGATCGTTACCTAATTCATATGAAGAATTCGACAAACTTTTCTTAAATAACGAAAAAAAAAGCTTTTTTTGAAAAAAATAATAAATAAAATTTTAATAAATGAGTCTTGATTTATTTGAGCAATGCTACTGAATCTTTTAGTGCTTAAAATCATTTAAAAATAATAGTATCTCATATTGTCTGGTAAATCTATACTAGCTTCGTTCCTTGGGAGCTAATAAAATAAGTAATTTTCATTTTTTAAAGGTTCAATTATTTGGATATTCAGAAAATAATTTATCCACAAAACACAGGTTTCAGTATTTATGATTTTAAATGTTGAACTTCCATTCAACAATTAAAGAACAGTGAAATTTCGTATTTTTGTCTCATGTGAACAGCAATTCACGCTACTATAATTCCAGTGCTGTTCTTATCTGAGCACTAGAAGACAGAATTAAACAAAATATATGGATAACTGACAACTGGAGAAAGGAATTCTTGAGCCTGTTACTTTCCTTTCTTTTGTGTTTCTTAGAAAAAGTGGTGAAATTGAGGGGTGGACTGTAGTCTTTATCCAAGGTCAAGGGCAAATGTGTTTCACTTCAATTTTGACCACCCACCTGTTGAAAACCGGAAGATAAATTTTCCCGACGTACTTATTTCCTCTTCCGCAAGCAAAGCAAGTAACGCAGTTGCTTCAGAATGCAATGCTGTAGCAAAGAATATAGTGGCATCTTTTTTAAATGGGAAAACGATAAAAATCCCAATTTCATTTGCATATATTTTCACAATGAAACGTAATTTTCTTTTCTTTCCTACTTCATTAACGAGGAAAAAATACAGGTAAAATTACCGTGATGTACGCTAATGACATTTCTTGTAATAAAAAACAATAACATAATTTTGGTACATAAAATCAAAATATATGGTTGTTAAGAACCATTCATTTAGGTAATTTTTCCGTTCATAGGGTAACGGTTTACCGAAAATTCTGGTTTTCAAAATTATAACTCTTAATACCAAACATTTAGTGAAAAGTGCAAAACTAAAAAGTATATTTAGCCGAATAAATGATAATACGATGAAAGGTATTGTGATAAAATTACCAAATATTGCCTCATTCAGCAAATTTTATTACAAATTATAACAGTATATCTTATGAATTATTTTACCAAAATCATTGCGGTAAATATTACCCAGTTTTTCGGTAATCCCATTGATTCAGAAACACGGTAAATTTTACCATGTTTTGGTTCATACGCTTTCTCACAGTGTTCGATTTAAAATGTTCTAAATTGTACATAGCCATTTTAAAGTAAAAATTTTCACACTTTTTTTAAATTTATGTCATAATTTAATACTAAATAAAATGAAAAAAAAGAAGCGTGAAATGTAACTGTTTGCAGAAGTTTTACTTTTCACTTATTTTCTTTTTAACCATCTAATCATAAAAAAGTGAAATTATAAACAGATAAATACGACATAATGCTAGTTAATAAAAGTAATAAAAATATCCACGTAATTAAAATTACAGAAATTACTTTCTAGCTTTGCACTAAACAAAAAATTAGAATTTATACAAAACTACTTCAAAATTTATGAAAAATAGTGAGTGTACTTCTTATCTCCTCCACGATATTTCCAGCTACCTTATGAAGCGGTGCTATTCTAAGTAATGATAATTTTGTCGTACTGTCATAATAATATAACATTTTTTCGCTGAAATTAAGGAAAGAAGTTTTCTGAAAAAGATTAATAATATATACAAAATTTTCTGCTGGTGGGCACAATACCAGTTTCAAAAGTATTTTGACTGTTGGTTCATCATCGAATTATCAGTTTGGAACATTTTTTAAATTAAAATTGCTTACATTTGTTCACTGGATCTGGCTTTTGAGGAAAGGAGTATGATATCAAAAGGCTTGTTTCTTTGATAACATAGTCTCTTATCGGATTATTTAGACTTAATTTTTTTTTTTTTTTGATATAATAGAAGAAGAAGATAGTTTCTTTTCATAATATGACGTTTTTGATGAAAAGCGATTATGAAAGGAAATTATGTCCTAAGTTAAAGCAAATTTTTCAGTAAGAAAACGCTAAAAATTTGAACCTTTTACATAATAATGATAATGAAAATGTGTAGAAACGTTATAAAAACTTTTGGATCTAACTGCATTTAGATTAAAAGTCTTTTAAATTTACTCACAGGGAAGGTAAAGGGTTTGAGGATATGGATATTTGATCTGTGGCTTTGATATTTTGTTCAAAATATTACCAAGAAAGATATGATACTGTTAAAAATAGAACTTTTCAATTATTTTTAAGGGAACAAAAAAAAAATTGTAATGTAACATAGTGTATCACAAAATGATACTTCCACAGCATTTCTAGGCTCATAGTCTAACAAGTAAAATGATAAAAATCCTTTAATCATTATTTTAATCGAATTATTATACATGCGAATTTATAATGTTTTTTTTTCTTTTCTCAAATGACAGGTACTGAACTTTTACGTTCTTAGCATATGAAGATGCCGGAAGTGCTTCTCATTTAACGTTACTCAGTGGGCACTTGTGAACCTAAGTAACGGAGGCGAGCAACACTGCCACACTGCCACAGATACCCGTTTATAAGGTGGGCCACATTCACACATCATACAATAGAGAACAACACACAGAGAGAAACATCCATTCCCAGAGCGGGATTCGAACACGCAGCCATTGTCTTCACAGCCAGGCACGCTAACTACTCGACCATCTGGCCGGCCGAATTTATAATGTAACATAATGCATCACAAAATGATAATTCAACTGCATATCTAAGTTTATGGTTTAATTAAGTAAACTCATGAAGTTTTTGAATTATTTTTTTAAGCAGATGACAGAGTATTTTCTACTAATGGGTATTTCATATTTATAAAAATAAAAAGTAATTAAAATCTATGAAAACGTTTAATGCATTGTCTTTAAAAATAACTTAATAATAGTATTTTTCTATAATGCATTTTATAAAAGTAGAATTTTCGAAGCATTTAATTTGAGTTAATTGATTATTGAAAATCATTTAGGTTAAAACACTGAGAGTAGAAGACAAACTTTTATGATCTAAATTATTGAATGGATCACCATAGTAATCTTTATAATCTAAAAAATAATAAATAATCTGAAAAACCATGATGAATACACCAGAATTAAGAATTTTGATTATATACAAAAGCTTTCAAACAGTGATCAGCAAGTTATTTATTGTTTAAAAGGTGTTGATGTGCATTATAATATCTCGTAAAAAAATCATGCCTATTTTACTGTAAAAATGGGTATTGGGAAACTTAAAAAAGATCTTGAGCTTCAATGAAAATGAGTGAAAAAGTAGAATGAAATAAGCATTGGATCTAGTTGCATCTGAGAAGCTGATCAGCCTAGAATATGCCAGAAATGCTAATAAAGTTTACCTAAAACAATTGGATAGCCTGGTTGGTAGGGAGTTGGGCCCATGTTCAAGAGGTCGTGAGTGCTGAATCTGTCCGGATTACAAAGTTCTCCACGTTAACATAACAAATTAATACATCTGGGGGTAGTTGATTGAAGAGTGATAGTGTTCCGGTTCAGTTCAAAATTACGATTTGCGGATGGATAGATGGTACGTGAATGTGTCCTCCCTTGTAAAGAGGGCTATGACGTATGTGTGTGACAGAAGTCGAATTCTTGGTCATAGATGGCCACAGAAATTTATATTAGCTGTAGATTTAGTACTTAAATTACTTTCTTTGCCCTCTTATATGAATCTAATATTTGCATGAAAAGCTAATTGTGAAAAAAGGCATGCCACAAAAAAGAAAATGTAAAAGTGATAATAAAAGTAAAGTCAATTTTATACTTTTCTTTGTTTTGTGGGCCAGATATATACGAGGGTTGTCCATAAAATAAGGTTTCCAACGAATTTTCACAATGAAAAACATGTTTATTGGCATTGAATAATACATGTTTGGAAAGCTTAGACTTCCCTCTTTTTTTCGACATAATCGCTGATAAGATCAATGCATTTTTACATGCAGTGTACCATGTTCTTTATGCCTGAGTCGTAGAAATCTGCCGCCGAGCCGCGAAGATAGCTTGAAACCTCTTCCTTCAGCTCTTCGTCGGTTGTGAAATGCGTCCCTCCCAAGTGTTTCTTTAATTCAGGGAAGAGATTGTAATCACTGGGGGCCAAGTCTGGGCTGTAAGGGGGTGTGTGACAGTATTCCATCCAAATCTGTTGATGAGATCAGTTGTGACACGGGCGGTATGTGAACGAGCGTTGTCCTGATGGAGACACACTCCAATTGTGAGCATGCCTTTTCTCTTGTTTTGAATCGCGCACAGAAGGTTCTTCAACGTCCGACAGTAGCGATCCGCATTAATTGTTGTGCCCGTAGGCAGGAATTCGCACAACAGCAACCCTTTCCTGTTCCAAAAGACATTCGCCATCACTTTGCTGGCAGACAGAATTTGCTTAAACTTCTTCGGCTTCGGCGAGCCTGGATGTTTCGACTGACAGGATTGTTCTTTTGTTTCCGGTGTCATGTAGTGAACCCAGGTCTCATCCCCAGTGACAACAGAGTCAAAAAATACCTCGTCATCGGTTTCGTAGGCATGGAGAAATTCGCGGACTGCTTCCACACGTTGCCGTTTGTTGTCATCCGTCAGCATTATCGGGACCCACCTTGCACAAACCTTGGCATATCCTAAGCGGTCTCTCAAAATGTTGCGAATGCAGGACTTACTGACATCAGGGATCATCTCGCTGAGGTCCCAAACCGTCACCATCCGATCTTTCAGCATTGCTTCTTCCACTTTCGCAATCGCTTCGTCTGAAAACGATGACCGGCCAGAATGCTGTTCGTCATGGAAGTCTGTACGTCCATCTTTGAATTCTCTGCACCAATTGCGCACATGTTGCACACTCATACACTTTTCCCCGTGAGCTTCACACAGTTGGGAATGAATGCCCACCGGAGGAACGTTTTTTACACACAAAAATAAATCACAGAGCGTAATTCACACCTGGCGGGAGAAACAAATAGAAGCTCCATCTTTCACGGCTACCAAGACAAGGATTAACGTTGTAGATAGCTCGCCGGGGCGGGAACTGGGGGAAAGGGAGCCAAGTTACACGCCAGTCCCACCCAACCCAGCTTAACAGCATTCCTAACGTCCGCAGCTCCTTGGGAACCTTATTTTATGGACAACCCTCGTATATATATATAAAAAAAAAAATCAAGCCGCGAGAATATTAAACTAAAATTATGTATGTATGTTAAATCGTAAATATTTTCAAACAATCAAGATTATGTCTTGTTTACTAATGAGAAAAATTTTGCAACTACTTTTTTTATCATATTTTTCACGATGATAAAAAAAAAAAAATCAGGTTTGTTAGCTTTAATCGATTGAATTTCCAAATATTTCGTTCTATTAATAGAATGCTGTCATTATTTAAAAATTTATTATGTTATTTTGTTTGAAGTTTTAATTACGAGTAAATAAATGTAAAAATACTTAATATTAGTCAATACCACATCTGTAAAAATGAGACCTACTAAAATAAATATGTAAAAATTACTACTGAATATGCAATAAAATGTCTGTTACATGTAATGTGGTACTATAACAATGTCCCGCTCTACTAAAAAAGGTATTTTTTTTGTTGCGAAAATCAGTTGTAAAGTAATTAGCTTTTAAAATTAATAACATTATTCACTTCATGTCAAGGCCGGAATAGCCTGGTCGGTAGAGCGCTGGGCCCATGTCCGTGAGTTCGTGGGTTCGAACCCCGCCGGCCGAAGACTCCCCGTGTAGTTGATGACTGGTGCCCGTAAAAATTTTGTCGAGTCGCAAAGTTCTCCATGTTCCCAGAACAAATCAACACCTCTGGGGGTACTGGAGCGGAGGTCAATCGTTCTCTGATTCAGGTCAAAATTACGATCTGTGGTTGAATGAATGGATGTATGAATGGGTCGGTGTGACAGAAGTCGAATTCTTGGCCATTTGAAAAACAAGAATCGCTCACTCTCTGCCTTAAAATTTGCTCGGCAGGCAGGCTTGCCCGTGTGGCAAGTGGCATTAGAACCAACCAACTTCATGTCAAAGCTTGAAATCTACATGTATTTGGGCCATTTATAAATTTAGATTACGTAAGCTATCCCAAAAGAAAGAGAGAATTTGAACATTTATTTATGTTTGTATATGCATTATAATGTAATGCTCAGATGCATTATCAATTGATGTTTCTGACAAATCTATTGCAAACAGGTAACTATATTAAACATTTCCTGAAATAAAATGTTTAAAAATTGTACATTTTATAAAGGGTTGATTAATATGACTGTATATTGTTAAAATAAGAGAGGCATGTATTTAAGCATCCATTTAGCGTAGAAAACATTCAGTTCCCCTGATGCAAAACCTGATAACTATTTTTTAAGATAAAATATGGGTAATATGCAATATAATCATGTTAAATTTTTAATTAACTTCAACATGAATATATTATTTCAGTTTTCATTGGATTAATATTTTAACTTTCGAGATTAATATCATAGTTAATACGTTTCGTAGTACAATTTGTTTCTTCACTTCTCAACTTTTCATTAAAAAGTAGGTGTAGGTAGCAAGTTTTACATTTGCGTTTTTCACTTATACACAGAAAAAGAGTTCTGGTAAATTATCATACTGTACGGTAATGCCATTTCTTATAAAAAAAAATCATAATTCTGGTATTAAAATCCAAAATATACGGATTTTAAGCTATTCATATAGCAACGGTTTACGGAAAATTTTAGTTTTCGAAATTGTAGTTCTTATTACCACACATTTAGTAAAAAATACAAAATTGAAGAGCAAATTTTGCCAAATAAACAGTTTTTATGCTATTCTCTAAGGTGTCATGATAGAATTACCAAATTTTACCGTATTTGACAAAATTTTATCACATACTTTATTTTAAATTTTTATTTTATATTTTTTATTTTATTTTAAATTTTATTAAAATTATTACCAAAGCGTTTCAATAAAAAATACTGAGGTTTTTAGTGTTCTCATAAATCTAGAAATACGGTAAATTTTACCATATTTAGGTAGTTTTTTTTCTTTCAGTGTAGAATGTTTAAGTTAAAATGTGATGGCTTGTTTTAACCTTCAAGCATCTGAGATAATAAATATTGTACGGCATTTTTGTTAAAAAAAAGTAAGTCCTAACTTTTATGCTGGAAGTTAAGTGATAAATTTTACGGATAAAATGAAAACTACATTATAAGTTCAAATGCAATATGTGACATTTAAAGTAAATAAGTTGATTAAAGATTTGAGGTTTGTACCTGTCAGAGCAGTATAAAGTTTTATTTTGGTATTATATAATTCAACTAATAACAACACATGAAAAACATATAAACACGAAAGGAACACTGGAACCAATGCATAAAAATAATTTAAAGAAGGACCAAAATAAATGAAGTAACATATTTTAAAAACTGATTAAAAATAATGTTCCGTATATTGTCATTACATAGTATTATTTACATTGAACATACATCTAATGTATAGTTCGTTCACTAGGAGTTGGCACCTGACTCCACCTCCTCGGACGCAGAGTTCATTTCAGTTCGGGAGTAAGAGGAGAACGATCTCCGCTCTTGACATTGAGACAACCCTTAATGCGCGGCAAACGCAAAGAGTAAATTCTTTTTCAGTCAGTTACTTCGCTTTATCATCTGCTAAGATACTTTTCGTTACTCTAGCTAATTAAACATATCTTAAATTTAAGAACTGCTGTAAAAACAGCAAAACGTCTCAAAAAGGACAAACTACTCCCTCAAAAGAGAGAAATATCATCAAATTTATGAAATGTTTAATGTTAAAAAAATGCACATAAAGATAGCGAAATTAATGTTTTTGTCATACGATTGCCAAATAGCAATCTTGTTGTTCAGTATTGTTCACATCCTTCTCCCAAAAACAGCGAAATAGTATCGCCGGATACCACGTGATGAACACGGAGCCAAGTGCCAACTCCTGGTGAACTAACTATATATCATTTTCTTTCTTTCTTTTTTCGTTTTTAGATTTCGTGGCGTTTCTAATTTGTTCAGATAATATTTCTTATACATTTTGCAAAATAATAAATTATATTTATATTTTATTATGAAAAAGATATAAAATTTTTAATTCGAAAAACACATTTAGTATTGTGTTGGATGTTCAACAATGAGGTCAATCTTCGAAAAAAACGTTTTATGATTGTCACGTGTTATCGGCAGACGTAAGGGAAGATCGACAGATCAATTTATATACGGGTTATAATTTATATTTCGCATAACAAAATTATAATACGATAATATTTTTTTAATGTCAAGGGAACAAGGGAAGCTTCATAGGTGTGAAGATAAGTTGGACTAATTGAAAGATAAACGGTTTTCAGAAAAGTAAAATCTTTTTTGAAAACGAAAATGCTTTAAAAAAGCAAATAAAAAATAAATTGAAATGTTTAAAAAATTTGTTTAAAAAAATCTAAAACACAACTGTTATTTTTAGAGTTTGTCTACGGTAAGAACTCCCCCCGCCACAAAGTCTGAGGCCGTCTGCTGCTATGGAAACAAGAATAGCGCATTTCAGATAGGGTAGCTTCTTTTTCCAAAACCTATCCTAAACAGTGACCCCACACCCCTACTTCAAACAGTTATACCTCGTTGCCATAGTCATGGCCACTGGTCCAGACGAATGACTAGGGCAGTTCTTACTTTAGACAAACCATACTTTCCTATTACTAAGACGTTAAAATAGGTGACAAACTTTTTTGATAAAAAAATCTTTACCGAACCTAGTTTTCAGTTGCAGAATCTGAAACGACCCATTTTTTGATACTGAATCTATAGCAACCTATTTTTTCGATACCAAATCTATAATACTTCATATTTCGATACTGAATGTATAGTGGTCTATTTTGTTTCGATGTTGAATCTATAGTAGTCTTATTTTCAATATTGATTCTATAGCGACGTATTTTTTTTTTTTTTTTNCGGTTTTTTTTTTTTTTTGACACTGAATCTATAGCGAAATCACTGAAAAAAAACTCAATGCAATACTAGTAGTATTGCATTTATTCTGTGTTGAACAGCTCGATTTTTTTTATTTTACCCACAAGAGCTTAGTATGAATTAACTAAGGAATAATAATGAAATTGAAATCAGAGACAGAGACAAATGATATTTGATTTATTGAATGAGATATAAATGAAAAAATCAATATTTCATTTTTTTAGGGAAAAAATATGATAAATAAACGAAACGTTATTGAAAATGTGCCAATATTCTCCGAAAAAAAAAACAATCGAATATTTATGAGTATTTATTAAATATTATTTTTATTCAATCAAGTCTTATTTTTTTTTCAATTAAAAAAAAAAAAAAAGCTCGTGTTAAGTTGTAGGACACTATCATAAAGCTAACTTACCATTATTGGTAGGTACAACAGGCTCTACGGGAAAAGTTGATATGAGTGTATCATCGTCTTGTATATTAGTACTGTTTACGGATTCTTTTTCACATATATCTTCAGAGCTTTGACTAGATGGCTTTACCTGCATAAAGTCAAACAACATTGTATTTCAATAAGTAGAAGAACTTAATAATAAAGAACTTTTTAAAATAGTAAAAGTTAAACATTTTTTCCTAACGTGATAATAGTTCATATTTTTTGAATAAAATTATTGATAAAGATTTCGGGTAGTTAACAATGGAGCACCAACAACATATGTAACATAAATTACCATACAATATGAGATTAACACTACATAATTGCATATATATTTTCCACTGAAATTAACAGATAAGAATATAAATCGCCTTTCATGGCCTGTATAAAATCCAGGCCTACAACATCAAAGTTAGGGAACTGAGCGGGCTTGGCACTACTTATGACGTTTTTATTCATTTATTAACATACAAGGATATAAGTAAGTTTTCAATGGCCTGTTAAGAGACCCGACCTAAAACGTCAGAGGTAGGTAGTCAAATTGGCTTGACACAGTCTATAATATTTGTATTTATTTGTTTATTAACATACAAGGATATAAATCGTTTTCCATATGGCATGCTAAGAGTCCTCCTGATCTAAAACATCGAAGTTGAGAACTTGAAATGGCTCTACATATTGTCTGGCATTGTCTGAGAAAACCAATTACGAGCAGGCTGAATTAAAGAATGTAGAAAGGTGTATCTTATTATTTCTTTTGTTGAACGACGGAAGTGTTCAACAAAAATTAGAAAATTGGCACTTGAAAGGGGAAAAAACAAACAAATACGTTTTCTTAATTACGACACATATCAAGGATGGTCAGTACAGAACACTCTTTACTTCTGTATTAGCGATTTGGGGCTGAAATGACGAAAATATTAAAGAACAGGAGTATAAGATTGACGTCTAATAAAAGGATATTATATATATATATATATCTAAAAAACAGTATCTTATGTATAATGAGTACCCTATGCACAGAATAGCTTTGGATCGATACCAATTAGAAATATTTACTACATTTTTTTATACATTATACTTTTCTACAAATAATAAGAAGTTTGCAGCACGAGAAATTTCGAAAAGCGGGATTAAAAAAAAGCGAATCGTTGTTAATAAGCTTAATAAAAATATCAAAATGATGATGAATCAATAAATATTGCTTTCGAATATAAACGAGATACTGTAATTAAAAATAAAAAAAATAGTTGCAATTTAGGAAACCTGGTCCCAATAGTTTGGTCTCCTGACCAAACTATTGGGACCCGGTCCAAAGTTTGGTTCCCTTAATGTTAATTCTATTTTTTTTGTGTTTTTTGCCATATCTCGAGAAATTTTTAAGCGAACTGAAAATTTTCAGACACAATTACAAAATTCGTTTATCCAAAGAAACAAAAAATATTTTTTAGTAAACATTTATTATTTTTATTGTTTTATTTAATAATAGTCGAAAAATTTTGAATTGTAAGGTATAAATTTTTTTCGCATCATTTTAACGAATGCAATTTTACATGGCAAAATACAAAATCTGAGCGAAATCGGTCGGGTAGTTCCCGAGAAATCGAGTTTCAAAAAAGGCGAGTTTTCATTTTTTTGCACACTGTTTAACGAAACACCAGTAAAAATATTTAAGTGTTGTTTACCAATATGATTTCAGTGTAGTCAAGAACCTAATTAATAAAACTTTTGTTTGTTGTTTAGCAGGGAGAACGGTAATTTACGCTTTGCTTCACGAACGATTTTAGGGAAGGACTGATTCATCGGAAGTGATTTAACTAACTCCAGAGAACGTGCACGTGAATCTATATTTATCTCAGTGTGATGATAAGAATACGTTCTCGGAGTTTTCAAACGAAACGCCTTTTAGCAATTTATTATTTTTAACTCGAAAATGAACAAACAATTGAATAACCATATGAGAAAGTGCAATATCAACATTTAAAAAAAATTAGTTTCTAAATTTTGTATTATTTACAAATTGTCACTGTAAATAATTGCGATTTCGAAAGTGTTTTTCTATGTTTTGTTTTTATTAATAAACGATGTCCTAAACCAGTGGTTACCAACTGGCGACCCGCTGGCCACATCCGGCCCGCGAAGCCTTTTTTTGTGGCCCGTGAACTTAAATGTATTAGTTGTCATTTTTTGCGGACAATTTTCGTAAAAAATCTATATGGGTTTAAAATACTTTTCTTTCGTTAAAAAACCCTTATTTCTTTGTTTCTGTGAAATTTAACATACCAACGGCACACAAAAAATTTTTTTTTATCAGGTTTTGCACCCAAGAAAATATTTTTTCAAACTCAAAAATCGTGCATGTTGCTTAAAAATCTACCTCTAATTTTAATTTGTAATTCAATGCGTTTGTTTCGCACAACTTGATAAAAATCTGACAGTAATATTCAATGTTCCTTCAAGCATAAATGAGTGCTAGATAAAATTGTGATAAAGTTGCGGGCCGCCATTTGGCTGGTGTTTTTAATTGCGGCCCCCGGTCTCATGTAAGGGGGAAACCCCTGTTCTAAGCCAATGCTAAAAAACGTGATAGCTACAGCCCACTTGTGGCTCTTCTAGCATTCATGGTGGGTGGCAGAGGTTTTGTCCAATATTGAAGTATCCCCCTCATTTTTAAAATTTTATTCTTGGTACTTCTCTTGGTATATTCTTTTTGATGCCTCTGGTGCGGCATCAAAAATCAGCACTCTAAAATTAAAAATTGTTATATAACTATTCTGAAATTGCATATATATTTAAATAAAAAATTAAATTTTTATTTTTTATTGAGAAGCTGTATGATGGGCAATGTTTGGGATAAAGAATTATCATAGGTATGCGTAATAAGATTATCACTGGATGATGTTTATTCAAAGTTACTGTTTTTTTGTGAATAAAGAATCAGGCTTTAGACAAAGGAAAAATATAGCAAAAAGAAATATAGAGAAATATAAAAAAAAGAAAAAAATTATTTTCGGAACAGTTTCCTAATTTTTTAAATTTTTTGCTTTAATTTTTCAAAATTAAAACTCCATGCGCCAGTGGTTCCCAAGAGATGTAGCGCAGAACCCTGGAGTTCCATGGAAGGATGATATTAGTTCCAAGAGTTAGGATATTTTAAACCAGGAATAACAATATTTATATCTACTCAACTAGCCATAATTTGTATAATATTTCGAAAATTTAAAATATAGATATTTTTTTCAAAAATGTTATATAAAGTAAATTTTGAAAAAAATAAGCATTCTTAAAAATTTGAAAAGTATGTCTTATCCAGGTTTTCAGTTCAAAATAAAATAGTTAAATTCAGGAAAATACTGAAAAATAATGGTCACTCCCGATGTTTTTCTGATAACTCTTTTCATCGTTTAAATTTAAAAAAGAAAAGAAAAAAACAACAACAACCTTAAATTAGCTTATTTCATTCATTTTCAGCATATGCATACGCGGAGAAAAAATTCATGATATTAAATATTTCATTCTACGCACTAAATTGTTTCAAAATAATTAGTGGTCTTTATTTATTTAGTTATTTTGATTATTATATTCACAGTGGCTTATGAATTTTTACATAATGCCGGAAGCTCGATCAGTTAGGGTAAACAAGCCAAAAAAAAAAAAAAAAAAAAAAAAAAAAAAAAAAAAAAAAAAAAAAANAAAAAAAAAAAAAAAAAAAGAAAAAAAGAATTAGAACCTCTGCTTCATGCATTGTTTTAAAAATAGTTTTGAAATTTCTAGGTATATAAAAAATGTATTATTGTTAAAACGTTCTTTAGAAATGTTGATAAAATAAGAGAAATTTTTTAGGAAAAATAAAACAACGGACGCGTGAATTGCATTTTAATTTATTAATATCCTTTTAGCATAGTACAGTTATGTTCTAATAACTTCAATAAACTAATAACTTTGCTTAAGCATAATTACTGGAAATAGTCGAAAAACTTAAAATTGCAATATTTTTGTCATTTTAATTATTTTATTTTCATACGTATATGTAATAAAATTATAACTTGCTGGCATTCATTTTTAACTATTGTTTCCTTTGTGAATAAAAAATAATGCTTGAAATAAAAAAATGAAAGGAAAAAAAGAGTATTTTTGTAATAGTTTAAAAGTTTTCAACTTTTCAAAATTAAACCTTAATGCAACAAGTGTTTTACAGAGTTTTGAAATTTCGGAGGTACCTTAAAAAAAGTAAAATTGCTTAATCGATAATTAAAAAATGTTGATAAAAAGGAGAGCGATTTTTCTGGAAAAACAAAAGAACGAAAACGTGAATAAAGTATTTTAATTCATTAATATCCTAATAATATAGAACAATTGGATTCAAATAAATATAATAAATTAACTCTAGCATAATTAACGGAAACATACAAAAGTTCAAAATTGCAATATATTTGTCATTTTAATTGCTTTATTTTATTTAAAGTACAAAACAGGCTCAATAAGAAGAAAAAAAAAATAATTAAAAATTTTCGTAGCTACAGTCAAACTTGGAAAAATATCAGGAGTAAAGTGAATCCGAACAAACAGCTACACGTGGATTTTTATCAGACGTCATAAGCTAGCGGAACAACTGATAAAATACAAAGGAACATTTGCCTTCGATTATCTAGAACTGTTTTCTCAATGATGAGTTTAGTTTTATGATTCATTCAAATTTATATCACCTAGAATTGAATATGTTAGAAACAATTGCGAACGAGTGACTAAACCATTTTTCTTCAAGATAGAGATCACGAACTGTATCAAAACTTTTAATGCTTCGATCGTGACGCTAATTTATTTAAACTGAAAATTAATCAGAAAGACTTATATAAATACAAAGTTTATTATATTAGCTTATGTTTGCATGCATACTGATAAATATTGACCTAGATTTGGCTAAAGGAATTATTTTTTCAATGAAGGCAAGAAAAAATATTGTATAACTATATAGAAAGTATGATAATATTTAAAAAGAAGAGTATTGCCTTTGATAATTTTTTGAGACAATGTATGTCGCTAATACTATTTTTATTTTACTATATTCAATAACGTTTTTATAATTTTTACCTATTGGTTCTGAACTCTTTCCATCAAAGTTTCAAATGTTAATTTTGAATCTTTGTTTATGTTAAAAATCAGCTTCTTTCTTCTTCGTGAAATTGACTTGCAATACTTTTTGGCTTATTGAAAGATATTAATTGAAAAGTTATATTTTTATGATGGTATTTCGCAAAGTTATGAATTGATATTCACAATTTATCTGGCTCAAATTATTGAATTATTTTCTTAGCTTTTTTCATGATATTTGTTGTTATTATTTTAATCTTCCAGATGGCATGCCTTGCACACGCTGACAAAAAAGTGTGGTCAAAATTACCAGAATATGATAAAATTTACCGTGTTTCTGGTTCTATGGGAACACCAGAAATCACGATAGTTTTTACCTAAAAAGGTTCAATTACCATGCTGTTTGGTAGACAAGAGGGGTAAAATCTGGTAACTTTATTCTGGTATTTCTTATGAAGTCTTTCTCTGATTTGTGTCGTTTGTCCTTCAACTTGACAAGGGCTTATAACAAACTGTACTTGCCAATAACAAACTGTAAGGACTATACCAAACTGTACAATGGGCCATTGGGAAGCATCCCTCAGGATGATCCGGTGACACCATACATACATCAGATCCCGTTTTCAAGGAGGATACATTCACACACCATCCATCCTCAGATAGTAATTTTGATCCGAATTAGAGTACGATAAATCCAGTACCCTCAAAGGAATTGATTTGTTATGGGAACTTGGGGGACTTTATGATCCCAACAGATTTAGAGTGCACCAGTCACCATTTTGAATATATTAAAAGTAAATAAATGAAATGAACAAAATAGAAAGGAAGGAAGGAATAAGTTTCAAGGTATATTTCGAAATGAAATCTATTACATCTTTTATTTTGAGTATAAAAGTTGAAGATAGAATTTCTTAGGCAAATGAAATTGTTTTTTTAATCACACGTAAACTTTTTTTGAACATTTAATGCCATCGTATTTGAAGCTCTTTCTCTCTTTTTTAAAGTTCATTATTCCCACGTATTCAGTATTACAGTTTCATTATTTCAGGTAGAGATAGATAAGAACTTAAATCTTGAATTAACTTTCAAAAACTAAATTTTATAATTTTTACCTACGTATAATTTAAAATAAATTTCAAGGCAAGGTTTTGATTTTAGTGTATATTTACAAATGTACTCGTATACGTACAATGAGAAAAAAAAGACGAAAGGAAGGACAATTCCGAATAACTTTTGGTGTAATGATTGGATCCTCACGTTCTACGACTCAATCCTAATGGTTTGAGGAGGTTACCTTAAATATGCTAATTTATTAACGCAGACCATACTTTTTTTACAATTACGAAAGTTAAGAAATCAGACTCAAAGAGGCATTTTCTTTAAATAAACATACATTTTTTTAATGATGGAATCAGATTTCTGATCTCCAAAATCTAGGGGTAAATGCAGAACTTTTTTAAAAATCCAATTGCTTAGAAACTATTTGATCAATTTCACTCAAATTTTGGATTTTGCCTTATAAAATAACATTTTTAAAAGTGGTGTAAAAAATTGCATACAATAAAATTTAATTCTTTTTAAACTATTATTAAATAAAATAATAAATATTTATTGAAAGTTATTTTTTCAATTCGCTTCTTAAGAGTTTTTTAGAATCTGGCGATATACGAAAAAAGTAAAATTAGCATTAAGAGATCCAAGCTTTGGAACGCTCCGCTGACCCTCCTGACTCTCCTGATCCCTATGTAGACCATATTTCCCAGATTGCGGCTACCTCTTTATTTTGGGGGTCAGAAATCCAAAAAAAAAGTATGTTTATTCAAAGAGAATACGTTTTTGTGTCTTATTTCGTAACTTTAAATATCGTCTGCACTAATTAATTAGCATAGTTGAGGTCACCTCCTTGAACCATTAAGATTGAGCCATAGAACTTGGAGATCTGATCATAAGATCAAAAGTTAGTCAGGGTGGTCCTCTTATTTTTTTACGTACTGTACATTAATTAGATAATATAATAGCAATTAATAAACAAATCTTTGTCAATAACAAATAAGTAACTATTATTAATAATTATTGGTAAAAAAAATTATTAATTTATAACAAATAGTAATAAAAATATACTTATATAACTATATTAAAGATATAAAACACAAAAAATAAAGCTACATATCTCAAAAAATTTAATGAAATTAATTTCTAAAAATTAATGAAAATTGATCAACTAATTATTATCAATAAATCAATAATAAATTTATCCATATGATTTCATAATCATTTAAATTGGATTTGTAATAGAAAAGAGGTTACAGATTCTATATCGCATGTAATAGCTTTTAATTGCAAACTCAGATTGTCCTTGAATTTTGTTTTCCTTCAATAAAACTATTAATTAAAACATTCGATTTTAAAGAGTAAACAAACAGTGCAATTTAAAATTTGCAACTAATGTAGACATTGCAGTTTACAATTTAAAAGTTTAATGAATTCTTGAAAATATAATTTAAAAAAAATTTTCGTTACAAAATTTTTAAACATAAATTTATTGTTTATTAAACAAAAATCACATTTTAAAACGAAATATTATCATTAGACCATTCTTTGTATCTATATTTCATTGATATAGTTCATTAATCAATGAAATAAAATATTAATATGCTAAAGAAACCATATCGCTAGAGCAAAATGGCGATTTAGAAACAGTAAAAATAAAATAAAATAATAAATATATAATAATTATATAATAAATACATAATAAATATATAATAATTATGTAATAAGTACATAATAAATATATAATAACAATAATAATAAAGAAAAAAACCAACAGCAAGTTCATAATTAACAAACCAAACTAAGTAGAATTATCATCAGGTTTTTTTTCCAATACAATTTACGCAAACTACTATTTATGCACATCATCAATTATGTTAAATAAATTATACATGTTAAATATACATTTTACCTAAATCATAGATTATATTGAGTAACATATAAATGCAATAAAAAATATAATAAACATAATAAAGATATTAAAAGAAGGATATCAGAAATAATATTTTTTTATTGAAAAATTCCAATAATTTCAAAGGAGACGTGACATTCATTCTGTGGTGAATATATTAGAAATTTATTTATAGATATAATTTCAAAACAGCTTTTAGATGCGGAGTTTACTTATACCTATGGTTTATTGATCATAAAGGGAATATCTAATTAGTTTAACATGGTTTGGATCATGTTAAGTTTTGATATCCTCCATAATTTAAATAAAATTTACATACTTTGAAAATTCTCAAATTTTAAATAGAAGTTTGGTATGAAGATATACATACGAAGTGTTTAAAAAAAACAAAAACGGATTAGATTGTATACATTTTAAAATTTTCGTTTCAAATCAATTACCTTTAGCTGAACATATTTGTCCCAATGCTTAACCTGGAACTGCCATTGATTTAAGTGTTAGATCCAATGTTGTTAAAGTTAAGGAATTGTAGATTGTGCCAAGATAAAGCATTAATATCCAAGCAACAACAAGCCTACAGTTGTATTTCGGATTTTAAGTCACAAAACTGTCTGCATATTAGAGACTACGATAATATATGTATTTTAATAGTACAGAACAGTTATATAAGTTCTAGCAATTCGGATATATTCGGACTCCGACTTAAGAATTTATTTCAACTTAAATTTATAGTTAGCAATTTATAGAGATTTTAAATATAAATAATATTTTTCAGCAAAGATAGCTTTATAAGATGAGGTTTTCAAAGTTCAAAAATACACTATAAAAACTGTGGTGGATTCCTATCCGCATTTGGCATCTACCCGTTTTAAAAAACACCTATCAATTTTGAAAAACTCTGAAAATTGTGGGAATGATTACTTTATTTTAAAGTAATACCGGATCGAGTCGTACACTTCAGAGTGTGCAGTTAAATCTTAACACAAATAATTGATAAAGCTTACACCAATCTGCAGCTCGTTGGTGAAGCAGGTTCTGTGTTTTGGAGCTCCGAACACATGGCGGCGAATAAAGCATTTTGCTTAAAATAATGGAAGGGCATATTTTGAATGAATATAATAAGTACTTATGAACCATTTTTAGAAGTTTAAATGCGAATAATTCTGTTATTTCTAGGCAGTGACAATATGGTGGTCAGAGCCATGGTGCCTCAGGGGATGGAGCATTCGCTTTCAAATGTGGTGAACAAGGTTCGATTCTCAACGATGGTTGGTCGATATGAATTTCGCACTGACCACAGACCTGACGTAAAATATCCTCAGTGGTAGACGGATCATGGAGTAGAGAGTTCCCTTGCCATCGGGCTAACCATGAGAGGTTTTTGTGGTTTTAATCTCCATGTAACGCAAATGCGTGTTAGTTTAATCGAAAAATCCTCCGCGAAAGCAAATTTCTCTCAATACTTAATTCAGGAGTTCCTTTGTCTTCTAGATTGGGTTCAGAGTTACAAGGCTACGGAGTTGAGCATTAGCAGTCGTAAACCCATAATTGGTTCGGCTGTTTAACGGGGGCTATAAAATAAAATATGGAGGCTAAGATGGCGATTTGTTTACATTGAAGTGTTTTGAGGAAATGTGAGTTCTTTTTTTCAGATTGAATTGATAAAATGGTCATAGTAAGTAAGTTTTAATCTTCTTTACTAATTCTATAAAGAATATTAATTGCGGTCGATTATTTGCGAAGTAATTTCAATTTTCTAGTCGGATTGATGTGAAAAACTATTCTTGTAAACTGTTATAAAATGCATGTATATTTTTCGTTGCATACTAAAGATATTTATGTTCTCATAAGTTTTTTCCTGAATCTGTCAATTGTGCAATATAAAATTATTTTATAATATTTAACTTCTATTTACTTCAGTTTTATTCAAATTCATATTAATATTCTGTGTATGCTGTGTATATGTTTGATCAACAAAATAATTTTGTTTTAAGAAATATTATAATAAATGCATTCAAAATTTATGATCCTGCTTTAAATTTTATCGTAAAATTAACTTTATACTGATTCTTAAGTGTATCTTATTCCACTATAAATATTAATTTTAGTGTTTCTAAATAACGACGAACGTAACGACGAGTGTAAACGAACATACTAGTTGTTTTACTACATCAGAAATTATCCTTGATTTTGGTGTAGTGGTGGTGTTTTCTGAGCTAGTGGTCTTCTTTACACCAAATTAGTGTTTATACACCAATTTGGTGTAAAGTAGTTGCCCCATTTTAACATTGAGGTATACCAACATTTTTTACTGTGTTTTTTAAAGTGTAAAATTAGTAATTTAATGAACAGAAATCAAAAATTTAATTTATTAAACTTATTTTAATAAGATGCACCATTAAAATTTAACAATAAGTTTAGAGCCAATTAAATACGTCTTTCTGAAATAATTGTTAGGGAATAATTTTTTTTTACAAATAACTATTAGTGATTTTATCTTTATTTAACGAAATACCAAAAAGAGATATAATTATATATTTTCTTTGTAATATTTTTGATTAATTAGTTTACTTACACAAGTATATATATAAAAAAATTTCGCTATCATTTTGTTTTATTTGCATATCTCGAATGCATTCAGTATGTTTAGCTTTTCTCTGTTTTCATTAATCTCAACCGTTATTTTGATGATAAATTCTAAGCAAAAGCATATAAATAAAAATATCTCATAATTATCTTACTGTTAATAAAATAACTTCGCATAATTAATTAATCCATTGTTGAGATAATTGAAAGTAATGCTTAATAATAAGATTCTTAATTTGAATTATAATTTATGCGATTTGATAAGCAATGCTTTTCTTTTCACTTTTGAATAAACTATAATAGCTAGAGCTATTATTTAACGTAATATTAAATTGAAATGTTTATTTTTCTAAGCTACAGGCTTAAATGTCTGGTAGCTGGATCGCTTTGACTTAGAGAACGTTAAATGCGATAAGCAATATCTTTATGTGGATTATTTGCTTCACATTTATAATATAAAACTATAATAGTTGCAATATTATATTGTTATATTTGATTTGTTTTCTGAAATCCCTAACTTATGAACAATGTGGTCTGGTAATGTAACTTATAAACAGGGCCGGGATAGCCTGGTCGGTAGGGCGCTGGGCCTATGTCCGAGAGTTCGTGGGTTCGAATCACGCCGGCCGATAGTGACTGATGCACGTTAAATCTGGCGAGTCGCAAAAGTCCTCCATGTTCCCATAACATATCGATACCTCTGGGGGTACTGGATTGGAGATCGATCTTTCTGTGATTCAGGTCAAAATTACGATCCGTGGATGAATGAATGGGTCCGCCCTATAAACGGGTGAGACGTATGGTGTAGCAGAAGTCGAATTCTTGGCCATAGATGGCGCCACTGGAAAACAAAACTATTGCACCCCCTCTGCCTAAACAGGCATATGTCAACAGCAGCTTATAAACATGGTGTTTCGAAATCACTGTTATTAACTTAACAAGTTTTTGCATTTAAGCAAGCTTGTATAGAAATATTTTCTGCGAACTCATTTTTCTTATTGAATAAGAAGGGCTAAAACTAGTTGTTTGTTAGAAAACATTCAGTCGGCTAATATATATGTTTCTAGAATTTATGCAAGTAAAAAAAAAACCAATGTTTAAAAAATCAGCTTGCATGCCAAGACCTAAATACGTTTTTCTTTCTGTAGGAATAATGAACTAGTTTTAAAAAATTTCATTAAATAAACTCGTTAAAATTTTTTTTATTTTTTCTTTGCTCTGATCAATCTTGATAATTTTCATGCTTAAAAATTACCTTGTTACCCATAGTGTACATAATTTTTTTCTAAAAAAATGCTTATTAAAAAGGGTCATGTAATTAGAAAATAAATTGTGTAAAGTAATTGCAGTAAATACTTATAATTTTATTTTTTTATCGCCTCTAATCGATTCTTAAATATCAAACTATGCGGATCACGTTAAAGAAATATAAAAATAAGCTAACGAACTTATCTTTTCTTAAAGTATTTTGTTAGTACATTATTTAAAGTAATGAAAATTCTGTGAAAAAATAATGCTTTATTAGACTTATAGTTACTAAAACCGTTAGATAATATTATTAGATATGATATTATTTTTTATAACGAATGAGTCCCGTGAATGTACTTACCCTATGTTGTCGGTCTAATTTTAACCAGTAATTTCATGAATTTTTTATGAAAATTTTTTGGTTACATTATAATAGATACGTTTCTATATTAAAAAATTAAAAGCGCCGCTACCGCTGTCTTAAGTGTTAAACTTAGTGTATTGTTTTGTCTTGCTGCTCAAAAATTATATTACTCTGAAACTTGAAATTAAAAAGGCGATAAGAAAATGTAAGGATATAAAATGTACAATGGAATAAGAAATTTAACATTCTAAAATTCTTCCTCTTGGGCACTACAGCCTATTACAGGCCAAGGCCGTCCCAATAGCATTCAAAAATTAGTTCGAGAATTATTAGCTGTTAAAAACATTGATGTTAAACTCACTTGAAAGTATTATGCGGGCAACTCTCTGAGTCGCAGAATGCAACTACGGAAAAGAAATTTCTTGGTTCTAAAAGCTCCAGTTTTCTTTATGAAATTAACACTTTTTTTCGAAAATCTAATTTGTTCGAAAGTCGTTTTTAAGTGATTTCTTTTACTGATTTTTCTAACTTTTTTCACTATAAGTTACATTTTTTGTTATTGTGCAAAAACTGTAAGACTTAGTATTTGAAATTGCGAAATGGTGTAAAATAATGTATAGTAACGATGTAATAATGTAACAATGTCATAATAATAATGAAAAAAAAAACATTCGACTATTAGTTTGACAATTATCAATTGCCACATGCAATTGTACCTTACAAAGCATGATGTTACTAATTTACATACATTGCCCAAACATGCAAAAATCTGTAGCCCAGTGAAATGCAGAAAAAGACGTGTTGAAAGGGTTTCGTTTATGCTCTAAAAGTGAGTTTATGTAAAATTTCTATACTGTCGAAAATTATTGAAATTTGATTGTTTTTTTATCCAATTTTTTCAACTTTTTTGATATTTTTACTTTAAATATTTATCCATTGTTGCAGAATATCTCGTGTTTAACTTCATGTTAAGAGCTACAAAATAAAAAAATAAAAAAAATGATAATAATAATAAAATTAAAAATAGAGAAATTGGGTGTTGCCAGACACAAATCTTAATATTTATTTAGAGTTTTTTAAAAACATAACAGATTCAAAAGAGATAAAAACCGCTTCCAATTTAAACTGTCATATAATACAGCTAAAAGAAAGAAAAAAAGAAAAACATATTCTTTTTGGGCACACTGTATTTTGTCGTACTTCAGGAACATCTTAAGTGAATCAAAAAATTTTTGTACACAATCATAAAATTCATTTATCCGAAAATAAAACCCTGTACAAAAAAATCTTTAATAAATATTTTTTTAATTCATAGGAATCAAAATCATTCCAATTCATAGGAATCAAAAAAGGGTAAAAATGTTAGATATAGAAACTTTTACTCTATTTTAAACTTTCAGTGACAAAATACAAAATTAAAGCAAGATTAGCTGAATTGTTTCTGAGTTATAAAATTTCAAATACCTTTAATTCTTAAAAACTACTCGATTAATTGGAATGAAAAGTAGGGGAGAGCGGGATCAATTGTGACAGGGTACGATTGTAACGGAGCAAAAATTTCGGGTGTCGGGTTCTAGATTTGGTTCCTAGGTGGCGCACAAGGTGTATTTAATAAATCTACATGTACACCCCTGCTGGCAACCATTTTTATGTACTTTTGAAAGAATTACATCACAGAAGATATTTTCACGCTACGTAAGTACTTTTTTTGGCATTGGAATATTATATTGTAACAAAGTAATTTTGTTTAAACAAATAAAAATTATTAACCGAATATGTAAGTGGACACCTTAATTAACATTTCAATAAAAAAAATTAGTTTTGTTAATTAACTAGCATTGTTTTTAACAAATGAAGCTGAAATGGCGTCTTGGGGACGTTGTAACAATAAGTAAAGGGACGATTGTAACAGCTGAAAATAAAATTTATAATTTCAATTGCAATTCTTTAACGCCTTAGGTTCCATTTCTTATGTTTACAAACCATTACTTAACTCTTTAAGAACCACCAATAGTTTCCTACAGGGTAACAAAAAATATAGGGATCATTTTTGAGTGTTTTTATTTCCAAAATTTATTACATAAATTCAGCGATGCTTCTCAATATGTCGACCTCCGGCATAATAGATTCGTTTACAACGCTTCGGTCATGATTTTAAAGCCCGCAAAATGATTTCCTGTGGGATTTTCTTCACCTCTTCTCTAATAACTCTTTGAAGGCCTCTCAATGTAGAGATTCTTCGCTTATTCAGTTTGTTTTTCAGATGTCCCCACAGGAAATAGTTGCATGGTGCAGCATCAGGACTGTTTGGAATCCATTGCTCTGGTCTCAGGAATTGCACTTGCTGATCTGTTAGGAATTTCTGGGTGACCTTCGATGCATGCGATGGGGCAGAGTCCTGATGGAACACAGCATCACCATTAGGGTACAATCTGCAGTAATCATCCTTAAGAAAGGGCTTTAATATCTTCTGTATATAATACTCAGAATTTATTTTGGACCCAGGTTTCACAAACCGAGGTATGGTCACACCATGGGCGGATATGCCCATCCAAACCATTACGCTTTTGGGATGAGGCACCGTGGCTGATGGTGTCAAGTCTCGCCTGTTCTGCCCACGGCTAAGTTATTGAACTTTAGATTTAGCATTGGTATCAGATAGATAGATCCAAGCTTCATGAGTTGTAATGAACTTTCGCCATCTGTCCTTACGGAGAAGCTTGTAGAGGGACCATGAACGTTGCCTCCTAATCTGCACCGATTTCACACTTAAATGATGACATTTAGGTTTTTTATGGTATTTTTTCTTCAGCTTTTGTTTTAGTTGATAGCTTACAACTTGCTGACTCACGTTAAGAGCTTTAGTCATGCTTGCCTGTGTTGGTGGATCAGGTTTTGATGTCATCTTATCAAGCTTCTGCAAATCTGATTTCTTCAATTTGCTTGGCCGTCCACTTCTTTTTGGTTTTGCATTATTTTGCATCGATTCGAGTTTTGAATTCTTGATGCGACTGATATGGCTAAGTGAAATCGCAATACCTTTCTTTTTAAAATGGGTTTGTATAATCCTGTGGCTCCATCGAAGTTCTAAAAAGGCTTATACTTGACCAATTAGCTTTTTGTCAAATTTCTTCAAAGGCATTTCTGTGACTTTATGAAAGAGTATTGCAATTGAAAGTCTAATAGCAGAGCTTTAGATCGGTATGCTATATGTGTAAAAAGGTTTTAAAACTTTAGTGGTAGATAACCACAAAAGTGATCCCCATACTTTTTTGTTACCCTGTATATCATTTATATTACGTTGCATGTGCATTATTTTATTTGTCACCTTTCACAGCATAAATTAAAATTTTTAACCCCTTAAAATTAAAAGTTTAACCCTTTAGGTCTCTGCTCATTATTATTTTTACTCCTAAAATATCACTACTATTTTGATAAAAAAAAATATCACAACTATGATAATATGTATAATTAACTATGTTTTAGTTGAATTTATGAACTGTTACAATTGACCCCGTAAGTGGGGACAATTGTAACACAAGTGCACGATTGTCAAAAATTTTTAATAACTAATATAATAACATTTAAAATAAAGTATTTATTTATTTTTTCTAGTTGAGGATAGTCTACTTTACTCGTCTGTCAATTAATACTAATAATATATTGGATTTTTTGTTAGCTAAAAATAGTTAAGTAAAAAATGTTACAATTGACCCCACTCTCCCCTACTATAAAATTTGTTCTCTATTTAATAACAATCGCTTTGAAGTGACATTTAGCTAATAAAGTACAATGCACTCCCAATTATCCGGGTTAATCACCGGGACAGGTCGCACGGACAATCAAAAAACACGGATAATCCGAAAACTCTTTTTATTCAATATCAGTACAAAAAATATAAAAATTACTGACATTTGCATGCATAACATCAAACTAGGAATTTTCCTTATTAAAAAATGTGTAATGCGTCTTCGCCATATATCGATACACAAATTTTACGAACCGCAGTAATGTCACTGTAATCAAATCCTCCCATATAATCGAATAAAGTTTCCACAGAGCAGCAGAATGAGAAATTATATTTCATTCATTTACTACATCTTCTGCATCAGTTACTATCATCACTATTTGATTTAACAACATAACGATGTCTTTATCAGTCAAATACTGGAAGCCAGGCTCACATGCATCACTTTGAAACCAATCTTCTAAATTTTCTTCATCAAGAATTTAGAAACCTTAGATTTTTTTTAGCTTGTTCGAGAATACTGTTATATTTTTCTTGAATATCTGAAGAGGATTGTTCATCAAGCGGTATGATCTTTCTTCAAGATCGTGATAACGTAGACGATCTTACCTTTGACCATGCTGCTGATATTCCATATACTGCAATCCAATAACAAATATTGCTTCCAAAAATTTGATAGTGTTATAACTTCATGAATCAAATTTTTTTAATCTTGAAAATGTTTCTCTTTATATTTTTTGTGTGACTTCGGAATGAGCACGGATAATCCGCAAACCGGATAATCCGCGCACGGATAATCGAGAGTGCACTGTACTTTTATACTGCTTTTTTAAAATTTTGAATACAATAAAGTTGAAAAAAAAAGAAGGAAAACCCCCCCCGAAAAAAAACTGTGATATTTTAAAAATATATGTTTTTATAATTCCTTTCGAACCATATATATAAAGCGTTTATGAAGCGATATATAAAGCGTTTATGAAGCGATATATAAAGCGTTTTTATAAGCTCTAAAAGTATTTAATGAAATGTTTGCTTAACATCTTTTTTTAACTGATAAGAAACTTACATCAGTTGTTTCTTTGAAATATTTACTTATTTATTTTTGCTGGTTGTGTGAGTTCAAATGTTTTTACTATTTTAAATGCCTTTTAGCTGTTTATTCTTAAAACATCTTAACTAATCTACTAAAAGTTTCAGTTTAAAAATAATAACAAATATAAATTCTAATTTAATATTTTTAAATCCTAATTTACGTATATTTAATTTAATGATATATGCATGGTTGATATAATCCTTTTAGTTTCTATTGAGAATACATTTTTTGTTTGGATGATGTTATTTTTTTCATTAAATACATGTAATACTTAATGAAATATTGAGGAAATTTGTTTGACGCATTGTATTTTCTTTCTTGGGAAAAAAAAATTGCATTTAAATCATATATATTAAGTTAGATGTAAAAATTAGACGAAATATTAAGGCGTAACATTTAGACCATAAAATAGCATTTAGCATTTGGTCAAATAGATATACGAAATATTTAGATCAAATATCAAGGCGAAACTTTCAGTCCAAGTTTTAAAACGAAACAGTCAGATCAAATATTACGGCGTAACATTCAGTCCAAATTATACAATGAAATATTTAGACAGAATATGAATCAAAACGAAAATATTCATTGCTATTGAGAACAGTATTTTTATACAAACCGTTTCTATGGTGTGAGTTGACGAACCTAAAAGGTTATTTTTATTATTTTTCTATAATATTTTCCAGTTTTTCCAAAACAGGATTTAAAAAGAAAATATAATTATTTGTTTAAAAATACACATATTTTTTAGATTTAGGGGTATTCTCAGTAAAATAAATTGCTTTTATATCACAAACCTAACTATTCTCAAATTTAAGAAAAGGGGAAAAAAATGAAGATTCTGGACTTATTTCTTATCCATAGATGCTTCTTTTGGAAAGAGAATATAATCTTTAAGGTAGATAAGAAATGATAAAAGATGATAACGTTAATGATAAATTGAGGTACATGTTTAGGTTTTGCTAATGTTGATATGACTAATCGTTTAAACAGAGGGTAAATTAATAACTCGTTCTTAAAAGTTAGAAGCAGCTGTTGATAATATCTGAAGGGGAAACACCACAGTAATTGTTTAAAAGGAGCAGGTTTATTGAAGTAAATTTAATTATCGCTTAGTACAAGCCATATAAAAATGTTCTCGACGAAAATCTTTTAGGGCGATTTTGGTAAGAAACATCGACAGTCTCATGCAGGCAATAAGATACTTTTGTGTGTTGTGCTGCCATCTAGAGGAAATTCTGAAAACTTGTAAAGTAATTAGCTAGAAATAATACTTTGAGACAGTTTGATTTAAAATTTCTTCTTATTGAAAAGTGCAGCTTATCCCTATTATGCTCCAAGCCTTTCAAGAAATTCTGCAAAACTAAACGCTCGTAGTTGATTAAGGAAAGTCCTATCTTGCAAGCTTGATAATTGCTTCAATTTTTACTACATTTATAGCAGAAATTCAAATAATTTCTTAATAATGATAAAATTTTTGTTGCAAATAGATTTTATAAAAAATTAATTGTAACAAAATAGCAGAAAATTGTGAAAAAATAGCTTAAAATAGCTTATTAGCTAATTAATGAGAAACTATATCACCAGCATAAGTCAGTATTATATGTTAAATCATCAATTCTTTGACACGAAGCATTTGGAGACCGCACCAAGCTGTTCTGACGATGCTTTCTATAACAGATTGAAAAGTTTACCAAGTTTTCATCGTAAGAGCTGAGAGGAGACATCCCTTCTTTAACTTTTTTCTATAAATAAATGATTTTGTGTAGATTTAAAATATTTTGTAATCTGGCAATCCTATTACAAAAATATTTTAAATCGTTCTTGAATGATTCTGGCACGCGTAAGTTCATTTGAATTCGCACCTCGCCTTATAGATTTCCTTTCGTGTTTTATCCTTTACTTATTATGTTTTGTTTTTTGCTTGATTTGTTTTATTTCATATATAGTTTTTAATTAATGTGTTCTATTTTTGTTTCATAAATTTTTTTGAGTGCTCCTCACACTATTGTATTGATATATTTTGCTTTGGCTATATTAATACAATATTGGAAATCACTCTTTATTGCGGATATAGTCTTGTGAGCTGATGAAGAGGTCATATCTTTTTTCATCTATTTTTTTTATTTATTATTTTTTTATTATTTTGCTTTCTGGAAATTTAATGTTTTTTTTTAATTTTATTTTATTTTCTTATTTTTTTTAAAAGATACATGAAATATTTTTTAAATATTTTTTAAAAATAATTTTAATTTCATTATTTTTTCTTCTCTTTTAATTAATCTTTATTATTTTCCATGTTTTTTCAATATTTAAACTTATACTATTATGAGTTCTATATACTTGCAGCTTATGCGCAGTTAATAAAACTTAGTAAATTCTCATCGTTTCTCTCTCATTTTTTATCCTTTTTATCTTATCCTTTATATATATATATA
>NC_092206.1:59668435-59683006 GCF_043381705.1 Parasteatoda tepidariorum | reverse complement strand
ATATATATATATATATATACATATATATGTATATATATGTATATATATATATATATGTATATATATATATGTATGTTTAACATTAAAGAGCTGAGTTTTCTCAGCCAATTATCTATTGTTTGATGGAGGCCTTTTTTCTTGTACACTCTAAAAAAGGTTTTCACAAAAATGTGTCAAAATAGCTCCGAAACAAATAGAGGAGTTTAAAAGTCACAAACCTTGTATTCAAAATTGAAACAGCATATGCTAATTTTTGAGCAAAATGTATAGCGTCTCAAAAGCGTTGCGGAGGGCGAAATGAGAGAAATGTATAGTCTTCCAGCGGTATTCGAACCTAAGATCTCTGGGATCACAGTAGGATGCTTCTACACCCCAGAGCAGGGCGGTTAGGAAGCATTTTAGTGGCTGCCACAATGACACATCCTCAAATACTTATTTTTAGTTCCAATGGTACAAGGAGCTGCAATTTGGAAAATATGGTCCTAATAGTTTAGACAAAAGATCGGTAATTTTAATTTAACTTTTTGCTTATTTCATTGTATCTCACACTGAGATAAAAAATATGGTCAAGACTACCAGAATATGATGAAATTTACCATGTTTCTAGTTTTATGGGAACGCCAAAAAGCTGGGTAATTTTTTACCGAAGTGCTTTGGTGGTGACCTTTGGAGAAATTGACAATAAAATGCGGTTTAATTACCAAGCTGTTTGGTAGTAAATGTAGTAAAATTTGATTTGGAATAATTATGAATATCAGAATATCCGATAAACCGTTACCATACGAGTGGAAAAATTACCAAATGAATAGTTTTATTTTTGTTTCACTGCCAGAATAAGTATTTTTTTTACAAGTAGAAATGTCATTACAAGTACGGTAATTTTATCAGAACTTTTCATTAGCTAAACCATTAGTAAATGGAATGAATGCCATCATGTTACATAGTGGTGGACACTATATAAAGCTTCCCATCTCTCCTTGAATTGGGGTTTATATAATGACTAGACCACCCTACTACGATCTCGGAGGTTGTTGATTCGAATCCTGCCAGCAGTCGTCGAATATCTCTGACAAACATTTTGTATTTGATCAAAAATAAGCACATGCTATTTCAATTTCGAGTACACGAGGTTCTCGAATTCGTCTATTATTTATTTCGGAGCTATTTTGACACATTATTGCTCTATTTTGTGAAATCCTTTTTTACAGTGTACAAAAATAATAATAACAGCAGTATAAATATAAACAATTGGAAAAAATTCTGAATAATTTGTAACATAATATTCAAAATATTTTAAAAATTGATGGAAACTAATTTTTTTTTAATAAATACATCAACAAAAAAAATCAATAGTACAGATGCTAATATTATGATACTAATTATTTTTAAAAATTGTTACAGTGTTTCATTAAATGAATATATAAACTAATGTTAGGTGAAATACTTATAATCGGGAAATATTTCTACATTTCAAAGTAGGACACATTCAAAAACTTACAGAATACTTAAGTATAAAAATTCATTTAAACTAGATTGAAAACAGCTATTAGTCAGCATTGTAATTAAAAGTTAGTTCATTATGAAAATTCTCTTTAAGTAAATATTTCAAAAAGATCCTTCCTATTAAAATTTATTCCCAGTGAATTCAGAAAATTCTTTTATTTTTCGATACTCAGACATTTCAGAAAGTCCTTTCAAATCAGACTGTTTGTAGACAGAATTTTCTTAAAATTTGAAAGGAGAAAAGAATATTGCACAATCAGGCTAACTATTTTAAAGTCGTTAGGATAATTCTATTGAATTGTTTAGGTTTCAGGAATTGCAGCGAAGGTTACGTTAAGCGGCTGATTAGGTCACTTATGCAAAAGTTTTATTAGTTAAATTTAAACTGGAAGCAGCTAGATCAAGAAATGATTGGGAATTTCAACAGTATTTTTTTTTAAAAAAATATTAATATTTGATAAACTAATATTATATTTTCATATTTAATGCAAAAAAGTTTACTAGTAAAATTTTTTTTAAATAAATATTATAGAAAATTGCGGAATTAGGTGTTAACCCCTTAACGATCGGTTAAATTTCACGAAAACGATCGTAAGAGCTATTTTGCCGTATACACGTATTTGATTAGTGCTGACATCTAGTTTAAAATAAACTAAATATCTAAAATTACCTGAAAAATATTCTGGTACTGCCGTATGATCTGTAAAATGAGAAATAAAATGTTTTCCGGGCAAAAGAACTGAATTAGTTTTATTCTTATTAGCGCGTTACTACTCAACACTCCAGACAGAAAATTTCACGGGAGCGAGAAATAGAGGGCGAAACCTCACCAAGTCATTTTCACGGGAGCGAGAAGGAAGACCAAAAGTTTATAATTGCGTCAAATCATCGATTAAATATCCTAAAATTAAGAGGGAGTTTAATGAGATCCACAGAAAATTAATTAAATATTTCACTTATTTAAAATATGACCCAGTTTGAAAGATGAGCAAAGAGGGATAATAATTCGTAAAAGTAAAGAGTAGGTAATTGGATTTTTTTAAAAAAATATTTCAGTCTTCAGTATTTTTTAATATTTTTAATACAGATCATTGCTTTGAAAATCTATTGTAATTTTAGCTGTTGTCGTCATCTACAACAATTAATTGCACACTAAACTTTAGTAAAACAAAATGCGTTTTCAATTTTTAAATAAAAGCTCACATTACATTTTAATTTTATACCCATTTAACTTCATTAATTGAATTTAACCACTTACGTCGGACACTTAAGTCCTTGTAAAACAATATGGATACACACATTACACTTGAATTTTATTACCTTTTAATTCAAACATCATTAAAAGTAAAGGATATTTGAATTGAATCTGTACGAAAAAAGAGCTTTCTTTTTCGTGTTTTAACCTACCTAAACTTTATTTTTTATGTTAACCTAATGTTTTGCAACGTACAATACATAAAGTTTAATAAACACGTGCAGTTTTTTCGTTTTGAATTATTTAAATAAATGGTTTCAGAAAACTTGCTAATAAATATTTTATTATATCAATAACGAATCCTTACAATGCATATAATATAGCAGCAATGGCTCAGGGGAAAGAGCTTTCGCTTTCCAATAAGGCGAAACGGGTTCGAATCCCAGTCAATACGAATTCCGCCTCCAGCTCGCACCGACCACAGTGCTGACGTGAAATATCCTTAGTGGTAGACAAATCAGGGCTTAGAGTCCCTTCTCGTCAGGCTAACCGTGGGAGGTTCTCGTGGTCTTCCTCTCAGCGTAACGTAAATGCAGGCTACCTCGATCAGAAAAAAGTCCTCCACGAAGGCAAATTTCTCCCCATACTCGATCCAGGAGTTCCCTTGTCTTCTGGATTGGGTTCAAAATTACAAGAGGTTACGGAGTTGAACATTAGTAGTCGTAAACCCAAAATTGGATCTACTGTCCAACGACGGATATAAAATACATATAATACTTATGAGATAATATTTATATAGTATCCATTACAATAACATATTTTAAAGAAGTAATATTACGCACGGTAATTCAATAAATTGTAAAAAATTCCATATAAAATCACGGTAAAAAGTACATTTTCCCGTAAAATCCATTTTTACGATAAAGTTTTACTGAACAAAAAATTCGATATACTGTAATTTTTATAAAGTAATATTTACTGCAAAAACACTAAATCAATGTAATTAAATAATTATTACTGTAGAAGTTACGGTATAAAACTTTGCATTAAAAATGAATTTTACGGATTTAATCGCACTCAGGTTGCCAGTATTTTTTACCGTAATTTTATCCGTGTACGATATCAGTATTATTCGTTTAAAAGAATGAAATCTTTCTCAATTTCAGAAATATATTTGAAAAGAATTAATAGCAAATACATTGTAAGTGGATATATTTAAGAGAATTTTAAATTCTTGGCAACTGACAAAAAGTGCAAACTTGTTATTAAATTATATTATGTATAATATGCTCAAAACAAACTTCATTTTTACGATATTTTTAAATCATTTACTTAATAAAAATAAGTTGTGACACAGACTTTCTATACCTTCGAGACTGATGTAATTAAGCTTTTAATGAACTTAATGAGATGAGCGACTTCTTTTATTATTTTAATTTTTTTCCTATCTTTCAAAGACTTCAGCAAAAAGAAGTTTGACATTCCTTTTTCGCTTAAAAAGCAAAAAATTATATTTCGAAAATGTACTGTTTACTTAGCTTTTAAACTTTATCTTTCGAAGCGTGTCTTAATATGGAATATTTATTATGTCTGCAGACGTATTAAGCGGCTGTTAAAATATTCCTAAGTTTAATATTAAATATTATAAACTCGGTTTATCGATAATTGTTTTAAATAAATGATCAAAAGTGTTTCAAGAATTTAATTAAATAATTAACATCTTCTTTGCTTATTTTTTAAAGCAAAGATATGATATTGCTTTTTGAACTTTCTTAATCAAAATTATATGAGCTATGTGCTAATTTTTGTTAAAAAAAAAATTATCCGTGTATGTTTTTGACGAAAGCAAAACATGAAAGGTTGAAAATATAACAACATATTCTACAGCGAAGGTAAAGAAAAAGAAAAAAAAACATTGCATTTTATCAAGAACTGAAATGGCTTCAAGGGCAAAATGGGGAGTCGTTGTGGCTCAGCGGATGGAACGTTCGCTACCCAATGAAATGAACCAGGCTCGAATCTCAGAGTTGATTGGTTGATACGAATCCTGCTAATAGCTCGCTCGGACCACAGTGCTAACGTAAAACATCCTCAGTGGTAGACGGATCATAGGTTAAAATCCCTTTGTCGTCGGGCTAATCATAGAAGGTTTTCCCCTCCATGTAATGCTAATGTGGGTTAGTTCAATTAAAAAAGATCCTCCACGAAGGTCAGTTTCTCTCAATGCTTGATCCAGGAGTTCACTTGTCTTCTGGGTAGGATTAAAAATTAAAAAGCTGCGGAGTTGAACATTGATGTTCGTAATCATGGAATTGGGCCGGTGATTTAACGCTGGCTATAAAGGGCAAAATGGTGAGCTGGTATAACAAGGGCATACAAAAACTATGAATGTCCTCAAAAATGCATCATTCGAAAAAGGCTATAAATAAAAATAATTGAAGAATGTTTAACTTTTAAAATGATGTAATAAACCGAGAATAATTAGTCTTACCACTTAAAAAAATCCTTAGTTTTGAAATTGCCATTATTACAAGCATATCAAATATTTTATCACTAGATTTCCTCAAAAATAATGCGAAATTTTAGAAATAAGTTTGTAGTAAGTTAAAGAGCTTCCAGCCATTACTATTCAAAATAAAATTAAATAAAGGTTACTATAACATTTTATAATCCAAGACAACTTAAATTTAATTCGATTAAACTAAAAAATCTTTAACTTTTTTTGTAAAAAATAAAATAAGGGTAATTAGTACATTTGAACTCCTTATTTAAAAAAAAATGCATTCAATTAGATTCCAAATAACTACTTATTTTAGTCATCAAGACATCGATTTTCCAATTGGTAGTCGTTTTTATTCTCTTTCATCGACCTGAATTAAGCTGGTCTACATTGACTACTAAGAATCATTTGGAAGAAAAGAATTTTATCTATTTTTTTTTCTTCAAAAATTATATCACAATTTCACCCTCTTAGACCTTCTATTTCTAAATTAATCTGATTTAGAGAAGCGTTTTAGGAAAAGTTTAACTTTTAGAAAGATAAAGAAAGCTTCAATATCAAATATTGTTTAAATTGTATTAATGATAATTCTATATAATTTTTTATACTACACGTGTTTAGGAACTTTTGTGTGAGCAATTGTGGTAGATTATTCTGTTCCATGCTGGTAGTTTGGGTGTATAGTGCGCAAAATATATAAGATATATCATTAAATAACTCTTGTTCTATTGATCGGATTTTCGTAAAGTCAAGTCAGTCTTAATGGTTCAACAGGGTGACTTCTAATATACTAATTAGTTAGTACTTACTATTAATTAATTTATGGAAACAGACAAAAAACGTATTTTTTGGAACAAACATACTGTTTTTTTCCAACGGATTTGGATTTTTGATCATAAAAATATGTGAAGTAGCCGCAATCAGGGGAAAATATAGTTCCAATAATTACTCATAGAGAACTGTCAAAAACTGTCGGCCCTTAATGCTAATTTCACTTTCTGTTCATTTAGTCATATCTGAGAAGGCTTTAAAGCGAATCAAAAAAATTTTGCGCGCAATTATAATATTCGTTTATGCAAAGATATTTCAGCGTGAAAAATAATTTTTAATAACTTTTGATAGTTTTTATTAATTTAATAAGAATCGAAACAATGAAATGAAACTTATAAAATTCAAACAAAATTGGTTAATAATTTCGGATTTATAAAATCTAAAAAAGCAATGTTTTAAAAATTATTTTTTTTAAAAACTATTAAACTAATTTTGTTCAAACTTTACATTTTGTCAATTTAAAACTACGAAGCTTTAAATAATTTAAAAATTTGCATGTCCTGCAATTCAAATTTTTTTATTAATAAATAATTAGAACCTATTGCTAAATAAATAATAAAATAATTATAATAAATTAAACTTATTCTTGGAGTGAAAAAATCTTTGAATAAACTTAATTTATAATAGTGCTCAAAAAGTTATCGATTCGTTCAAAAAATTTCAGAGGTATGGTGAAATACGCTGAAAGTTAAATTAACATTAAGAGAAATTTCAAGAGCTTTCCGGCTTAACAATCAGGACCATATTCTTCAGATTTCAGCTACTCCTCACATTTTTATTAATTTATTAATCACATTATTAGAAATTATTCTAATTAATTTCAAAATATTTAATTGCATAAAAGATATGATACATAAATTCATGTAATGTCCATAACACTCTCTGTACTTCAAGTTTAAAACAGCTTTGAATAATTAAAACAAAAGTTATTTCTTTCAATACATTTCTATGATGATACACTTGATTAAAAATTGACATTTTAATTAGTGCAACTATTATTTCGCTCCTGTTATAGTTTTCCCCATTTTCTTAATTAATTAGTCACACAAAAATTCAAAATAATTTGAGATAGTTAAAGACAGAAAGTGCAAAATCAACTACTTTTAATTCGTTTTTTTTCATTATATGTATTTTAAATATGTAGATTGATAGTCAATAATAGTTTAATTAATAATTTTCATGATTAACTTTTTATTATTTTCGTATTACTTAAAAGCAACTTAAGCAAATTTGTGTAAAAAAATTTGTACAGTAAATTGAGACAAAAAGGTACTAGACAATTTGATAAAGTTTTGGTGAAAAGGCTTTCGGCCTGGGCTGCCAAAACAATACTCTTTACTGTTGATTTTACCATTATGCCTAAAAGCCTTAAAACTTATGCTTATTAATCAGAAGAGTTGTTATATTAAAAGTTATCTGAATTAGCTTTAAAACATTTAAATAAGAGACACTTTTTGAAAGATTCATAATTCTATTTAACTATAAAAATTCGTACATTTTTTTCAGACATTCATATCTATCAAATCTTTTAGAATTAAACATTCTATTTTTTTTTAATAAATTTTAATATAGTAAAAAAAACGATAACTGAAAACTTGAATAAAAAATTATAACATTAACCAAATTTAAGGGCAACTTAACTAAATCTAAGCTCAAAAATAATTGTTCGCACAAAAAAAGAGCATAAAAATTTATTTTATATATAATTCAATGTAAGAAGTAAAAAAAAAATGCTCTAATAAGAAGAAATGCTTTTAATTAAATGGTTTAATCCTTTATAAAACGATTTTGCTTAAAATAATAGTTTTTCTTGTTATTTCTTTTATCCCCGGATTATAGTTTTTTTTATAAAATAACTGACAAAAACGAAAAAGAAAGTTCGTCAAAATGTGACGCAAACAGTGATTTTTTTGTTAGGTTTTCTGTTTAATTCTTAATTCTTAGAAATAGAGAATTTTTTAAAAGTATTTATTGCTTTAACATTTAAAAATGAGAACTTACTTTTTAATGTTGTGTGAAAACAATTCATTTTGACTGAATGGTTTTCTAAAAAAATGGAAAAAAAATACCTAGAATAATTAAGATTAAAAAAATAGATATTCAAAAAAGAGCTTTTAATATCGTTTTAAATGTGTCGCACAATATATAATATGTTTAATATTATTTCAAATATCCTGATATCACTCATAATGATATGCCCTTTTTTAGCAAGCTTAAATCTAAAATATTATTCAAAAATCTTTGTTTTTGTTCTGATGTAAGATTTTTTAATTAAAAACTTGATTATGATTATGATTGGTGTTAAAATATTACTTAAATAGATGTTGCAATCAGAGAGCAGAAAATATGACTATTCGATCGGTTTTTTAATTATCTTTAATAAAAGATATACAAATTTTGATTAAGGAATTTTGTTTATTAATACAAAAAACAGTGGTGGTTCAGGGGATAGAGTGCTCGCATCGCAATGAGGTGACTGGGGTTCGAATCCCTGGTTGATATTAATTCAGCACCCGGCTCTCACCGACCACAGTGCTGACGTAAGATGTCCTCAGTGGTAGATGGATCATGGGTTAGAGTCCCCTTCCCGTCTGGCTAACCGTGGGAGGTTTTTGTGGTTTTCCTCTTCAAGTAACGCAAATACTGGTTAGTTCCATCAAAAAATTCTCCGCGAAGGAAAGTTTTTCCCAATACTTGGTCCAGAAGTTTCCTTGTCTTCTGGATTGCGTTCAAAATTACAAAGCTACCGAGCCGAACACGGTTCTAAAATATTGATGCAAAAGTAATTTGTTAATTTTGAAGTAGAATAACGATTTGTTAAACTATAGTATGGTTTGAAATGCTATATTTATAAATAGCTCCAATTAATCTTCTCTAAGTTTAATCAAAGAATATGAATGATTTTATGTGTTCTCTGCATATACATTAATGCTCATATTTTCCGGATATATATTGACCAATAAATACAATGTTAATTTTGCTTTCTTAGGCTGTGAAGTCTACTTTCATATCGAAAATTATTTATGTGGCAAGAGTTCAGTTGTACACACATAATTATTATAAGAAATTTATTATTGTTATTGCTTATTAAATTATCATAATCAATTTCAAATAAACATGAAAGTATCATGCTAGATCCTGTAACATAATGAAAATTTTTCTAAGTGTTCACCTTTAGCCTTAATGTCCAGCTGCAATCATGTCACGAAGTTATCTCTCATTAGTGGTAACATACCTATTGCCATTTTGTACCATTCCTTGCAGAAGGAGTTTTTAGGAGTGTAGCAGAAATTCCTGATAAACTAAGCAGTCTTCAAGATAAACTAAATTAAAAATCAATTAGATTCAAGTTTAGTGATTAAGATGGCTAATGAAGTTGCAATCAATACACAAGCAAGAATACGCATTTGCTACAAAAGCGTAACATTTCGACGAAAATGTTTTATTTTCTAATGTCGAAAAATGTTATGCTAAATAGTTTTGCTAAGAAAATTGTGTTGCATATTTTTTTTACCAATATGTTACAGGTTATTGTGCATTGCCTTTTTCTATCCTATGTCCTATAAATATTGCAAACAATTATGGAAATTTAGAATTAATATTGAAAATAAGAATTTCTGCAACAAAAATGTATGTATTTTAGAAATTTCAGCAACTTTTTATAAAGGGTTCTTAAGCCGCGAAACCGCAATTCTTATGCTATAACAAAAAATAAAAAAATCTTTATTTTACTTCATAAAATAAACCATGACTAAATAATCCGCAAAAACTGACACTGAATTCAAACTTTCGTGAAGAACTAAATTTGCATTTCGATAGTGCACTTTCCCCATAGAAAAGAGATAAAAAAAATAGACTGAGAAAGAGCAACAGTTCCTTGCAGACTTTTCGGTTATTGGCGAACTTGATGCCCCGAAGTGTCAACGCGCAATATCGATTGCCTCTTCTGCCATAGAGCGTTACAATATGCAAATGGTTTCTTCTTCGGAACTATTATGTCCTAGGGAAATGAAGGTACAGAAAGGCATTCGATGCACTTAACTGGAAAATTGAATTCTTAGAATCCTGTCATCAAATCAAAGGAGAAGCATGATTTTTAATAAAGCTTTCCATAAAATAAGCTTTATTTCGCTGTGTAAATATTTTATTGACAAACAAAAACGCTTGCAGGAAGCTGAATTTGGTATTGGAAGTCAGTAAAGTATGGAATTCTTGATGTTTTAATGCTCTGCACCTACGCTGTTTCTTTACAAATATAAATGATATATTATATGATTTCGTTTCGGGGAAAAAACTTTTACTGATAATCATTAAATTAACTAATTGAAGTAAATTCAATCTGGAATGGGACATCATTATAAACAGATTAAATAATATCTGTTAAAATTAATAAACGATTATACATTTTATCACTTTTTATTTTTTTTGAATGGCTATCTTGCACTAGGAACAACTATGTTCCTTACTTTTTTAGATTGAAAGGTAGAAGAAAAATAGTTCCATTAGCAATATGTTTTCTGCTGCATGGCAGACAATTTTAAGTAATTACAAGGATGTCCATTAGTTTTATTCCTTATTTGAGCAAAGCAGATGGGAGTTCCTTTAAAAACATTGTTTTAAAGTTTTGTTTTATAAAGTTGTTTTGCAATCAATGGCGCCATCTGTTAACGAAATATATAACTAATAAAGAAACTTGATTAGAATGTAGAATTGGTTTCCTAAGCAGAGAGTAACAAGCTGTAAATTATGATTTCTTACTGTTTTTTTTTTAAAAAAATTGACCTTTCGAGCCATCGGCCATTTTTCTGACAGTTGCTATAAGAGAAATACTTAGAAAGAAAACAAAAAGAATTGATAGCCAAAATCTATGATTTAGATTATGATTAATTAGTAAAAAAAAACACATACCCAATGTCGTCAGCTGAGATAAAGTTAATTAATACTGAATGGTTTTGAAATTCAAAAGAAATATACAATGAAGATATATTTATCGTAGAACACCCATAGAAGAAATGGAACCTAGAAATAGGTTCATAAAAAACCGGAATTGAGGTAAGCGATTAAGGGAAAATCATAAGTAAGAATATAAGAGCATTTTCGGATCGATTTCCTTTAAATTATGTTATGCATTGAAGCTTATTGCTACTAAAAGTATCAAATACTTATACAAAAGAAAAAAAACACATTAAAATCAAGAATTATGTATAATTCTTTTTCTCAGTACTTTTTCCAAAAGTGATAACGTTCTTATCAAGTTCTTTTTTTTTCGAACTTATCTACAATGTAAAAAAAACTTTTGGTGTATAGTTGCCACCGTTTTTGGTGTTAATGTTAACTAAATACATTTCCAACTATGGAATCGCAGTTATTGAGCAAAAATTTGTATAAAATTGAAAAAATAAGAATTGTTTGAGAGAATTAGGGTGAATATATTACTAAAAATGTGTTTCTTTCTCCACTGATGTAATAAATTGATTCTAATGCGCATGCATATATCGTTGCTAGAAAGCGAAAAGGCAATTGATGACTAAATAAATAAGACTATAACAGTAAAAAATTAAAAAAAAAATCTGACTCTATAAAATGTTTATCTGACTAATCTGTAAAAAGTTTTAGTTTATCTCAACAACAGAAACGGTAGCAACTATGCATCGAAATTTTTTACAGTATAAATTCAGAACGGATACTCCAGATTAAAATGTTTCCTCAACAAAAATTGCAGCCAGTGTATGTCTTAACAACTTCATTTAAAAAGTGAAGTAAATTAACTATTTCCAATTAAGCAAAAATAATTAATTCGGTAGTTTATAATAGTTAACATAAATTGTCGATATATAACGTATTTATATACTAATATATTGATTCTGAGGTAATCTTAATTTAATATCTTGCTATACGTATTCTAATTTGTCTTCATTTCCTTTTTTTTCAGTCTGCAGGAGTCTGCCATATTTTTCATATACTTCAGCGAGAATAACTGTGAGTAAATAGCAATAAAGGACTATTTATTGTCGAAGACAAATAAAAAAACGGAACATTGTTTTTTTTTCGTAATAAGCGATTCGTCTGATACTAAGTTTTTTTTCATAGGGTAGTCTAGCAACTAAGGCTGCAGTTAACAGTCACAAGATGGGTCAGATTGGGAAAAACCCACAATCAGAAGTTAGATAATCTGTTCATCTTCTCAATATCTATATTTAAAAGAAATTTTATAAATTTTTATAGAAAGTTCGCTTTATGAACTACTAGGATAATTTCGATAAATTTGATTTAAAATGCGAAATGCAAGCTTATGATGCTGAGATGAGACATTACTCTCTGCCTGAAGGAAAATTCCTAATCAGCTTTTCAAATTTAAGTGTAAACTAATTTAATTTAGATGTACCTTAAATGAAACTCAGGAAATATATTTGTTTAATCTTTAGGATGAGATCTTTTAATTCAATATTTAATTTAATTTTATTCCTATTGTATTCAAACTCCTAAATTTGCAGCTGTGTATGTAAATTTTAAGAATAGTCAACTTTTATTCTACTACCTATGCTAGATCACGTTGCTTGACTGTTGAAATTTAATCCAGTTTACATTTAAATTTTTTAGTGCCTCTTTTTGGATTTTATGTATTTTACGAGATAAATGTAGGCACATTTCATTTCGAGGGGCGTAAAAAACCAAACTACTATTGATTTCAGTGCTCGGCTTTGATTCTCAGCGGAGGCTGGTTGATACGAATTATGCTCTCGGCTCGCTCCGACCACAGTGGCGACGCAATATATCCTCTGTGGTTGACGAATAATGGGTTAGAATCCCCTTGCCATCTGGCTACCCATGTGAGATTTTCATGGCTTTCCATGTAACGCAAATACGGGTTAGTTCCATCGAAAAGTCCTCCACTAAGGTTAATTTGTCTCTATGCTTTATAAAGGAATTCCTTTGTCTCCTGAGTTATGTTCAAAATTAGAAGGCTGTGGAGTTGAAAAGTAATAGTCGTTAACTGAGAACTGGGTCAGCTGTCTAACAACGGTTATAAAGGAAAATAAAATATAGATACTATGGTAATAGTTTTTTTTTTGCGGATCACTGAATTGGAATAGCACCGAGTAGCATATAAATCAAAGGTTTCACATGATACATGCGTTTCACATTTTCAAAACTTTATTTTAAAAATAATTTTACTATTGATACAAAGATAGATTAAAATTACGTTGCCCCCTTAGTTGTTTGAATTATTTCTGAGTTTTAAAACTCCTATTTTATTAAAAAAATTTTTTTAAAGTTTAACTAAAAATAAAACTTTGATTTTTTTAAAACTTTTATGAAAACAAAATGAATATTATAAAACTTAAAAACATTTTTATTATATTTTTAACGTTGTTAATTTAAAAAAAAAATTTAAATTTTGCTTATAAATGTATATTTAATATTGAAAAATTCTATGTTAAGGAATAAAAGAAAACAAATTTTTTCCTGTATCCCATAATTTTCTGAACTTATATCCTTTTATATTACTATGTATGCTTTTAAATAACAATACTTACGAAGATTGAAAAAAATTAATAATGATAATAATGAATAACGATAATGAAAAAAAAATTAACATTTATTCGGAATGATGTCTTAACATTAAAAGAAATAGAATTAAAACAAAATCAATGTGATATGATTAAAAAAACCATTTGCAGTACTTTACTTTTGAGACAAGAATTTACACTAACGGAATCTGGTTATATTATAGAAATATCGGAAATGAACTTAACAGTTAACAGTTAAAATTCATAAAATTGATCTTTCGAAACTATTGAGCTACTAATGCATTAAAATAATTCTAACGCCATTCGATTTCTGGATTCATACGCTCTTTATAGATATTATCGATCAAAACCATTGAAACTTGACTTTTCATAATTTGAGATTTATAGATCGACAAATAATGCTAAACAACGTGAAATAAGCCCAAATAATACTACATGAACAAAGTTACTTTTTCGGTTCCATAATAAAGAACCTTCGACAGTGTCCAAACACAAAATAAAAAAGGGAATAAGCTGAAGAAAATACAATCAAGTTACAAACTAAGGAAAAAAACGTTGACCAATCGGAGAATGGGAAAAAGCTTGATCAAGACAACAAAGCAATTATGGGGAGATAAAAATCAAGGATAATGTGGTTGAGTGAGAGCTTAAATTGTTGCAAGAGGCAGAAATTACATTTATTCGATATTTTAATACTTACTGACGATAGATTAGAAGAAACATCAGTGTTTGGAGTATCGTGTAAATATATACCGGGCAATGATACTTGACCTTAAAAAAATATCAGTGTTGGGTATACCGGGCAGGGGCACTGAACCTTAAAAAAAACATCAGTGTAGGGTATACCGGACAATGGTTTTTTAAGGTCAAGTGCCATTGCCCGGTATGCGTATTGACAAAACATACCGTAGATTGTAAACGTGGCGATTGCAGGTGACAATTAAAGGAGTAAGGTATTTACAAAATTAAAATTCATATTTTATTTTCTGAAGCGGTAGTTTCTAAAATTT
>NC_092206.1:59612703-59667268 GCF_043381705.1 Parasteatoda tepidariorum | reverse complement strand
ATTTTGTAATCTGGCAATCTTTCTGCGAAAACATTTTTAAATCATTCTTGAAAAATAACTGTCCATGTAAGTTGTTATGATTTTGCTACTCGCTTTATAGTCCCCCCTTTTTAATGTTTTTTATTTTTATTTTATTATTTCTTTTTATTTTATTTTATTATCTGTTTTTACATGTTATATTTACTTTTTATGATCTATTTTTATGTAGTTATTTTTAAAAAAATTTTTTGAGTGCTCCTCACACTATTGTATTAATATATTTTGCATATATATATATATATATATATATAAAATTAGCAATATACAATTTCCTTACTTAATTATACAGGCCTACGATGAAAAAAATACAAGGGGTCTGATAGCTGAACTTAATGTATTTTTTGGTGCTGAAATGGAAAATAATAATAAAAAATGTCCACGTCACGTTTTTTAGAAAAATTCAATTTTACTGGAATTTTTATGAACATTTACCATAAAAAAATTTTCGTTTTCGAATTTCTTCCCTTCTTGACTGACCAGCATTCTACTTTGTTCAAATATACAAAAGTATCCCTCTATCACTACTTCCTGTCACCGTCCCTCTCTCTGTAACAATCTCTCTCTACCAATAGCGTCGCGAGAATCCTTATCTAGGTTCGCTGATCTCTCAGAAACACTAGCAAGCGTAATAGGGAGTCATTTCAAAGTTTGCTTTTTTCTGTGCGCTTCGTGAAATATGACTTTCATTCAAGACATTGTAAAAATTTCCCAGGTGACTTTTGTTATACGTGCGGCGAATATAGTGTTGTTAAAAATCGCATGAGGAGCAATTCAGACTATGTAAGACAACATTATCTCGCTTATTTTGACATGAAACTTTTGGATCAGGACAAATCTTGGGCACCTCATAAAGTTTGTGTGCAGTGTCTCAATAATCTGCGCTTATGGCATCAAGGAAAGAAGACTGCTTTACGATTTGGAGTTCCTATGACGTGGAGGGAGCCCCAAAACCACTTTGATTGTTATTTTTGTTCCTGCCATGTTCGTGGGTAACCGGAAAAATCAAAGACTAATATCTTATTCAGATAGTAATCCATCGGCCATACGCCCCGTTCCTCATGGACCTGATGTGCCTGTGCCTTCAACTGAATTACCAATCATCTCTTCAGATTCATCAGACTTGGAACATCCAGAAGTTCGAAGGTCCGATATCGAATATAAACCATCTCCAGCCGGTTTACCTCAGCCCTCCTCTCAGGTAGAGCTTAATGATCTGACTAGAGATCTTGGCCTTTCGAAAGAGGCAGCTGGATTGTTAGGCTCCAGACTGAGAGAAAAAAACTTATTGGTCAAAGGAACATCTTTTTATTGGTACAGGAATCGTGAAAAAGAATTTGTTAAGTACTTTGATGAGGAGGAGAACTTGGTCTATTGTTCTGATGCTCCTGGATTGATGAGCAAATTTAATGTCATCTACAATAACGATGAGTGGAGGCTGTTTATAGATTCATCTAAAGGAAGCCTCAAAGTTGTTCTTCTTCATCATGGGAGCCAGTATGCATCAGTACCAGTTGAACACTCAGTATATTTAAAAGAATGATGCGAAAACCTGGCTCTCGTCGTGAACAAAAGAAAATATATCGACCACAGTTGGACCATTTGCGGTGATTTGAAAGTTATCTCCGTGCTTCTTGGTCAGCAAGGGGGATATATAAAGTACCCATGTTTCATTTGTGAGTGGGACAGCAGTGACAAGACTCAACATTGGGTAAAAAAAGAATGGCCGAAAAGACATAATCTTGACCCAGGTACCAAGAACGTTATTCGAAACAGGTTAGTTGATCCGAAAAAAGTATTGTTACCTCCGCTACATGAAAAATTAGGTGTTATGAAGCAGTTTGTCAAGGCTGTTCCAAAAGATGCAATTGTTTCAAATACCTGTGCAAAAAGTTTCCATGTTTATCCCAAGCTAAGTTGAAAGAAGGAATATTTGTTGGTCCAGATATTCGCAAACTCATGAAGGATAAAGAATTTGAGACTAACAGAAACGGAAAAAGAAGCTTGGGTTGCTTTCAATGATGTCGTCAGTAAATTTCTGGGTAATTACAAGGATCCTGATTATAAGGAAATTGTAATGAAAATGCTGGACAAATTTAAAACGATGGGTTGCTCCACGAGTGTAAAAATGCATTTATCCAAAAAACAAATCGATAACTCTTTCAAAATTTGATAGAAAACAGTGGATACCCAACTAAAGTAGTAAAATTTTATATAAAATCATTGAATTAATCGTATATTTTTGTGGATATATTTACTAAACATTTTCTTTGTTAATTTATATAATTTTTCCATGTGCAAATCCACTTCGGGTAAATCCGTTGCCAAAATTATTTACCAAATAATTTCCTTGTTAATTTGTATAATTTTTCCATGTGCAAATCCATTTCGGGCAAATCCGTGGTTAAAATTATTTACTAAAAATTTCTTTATTAATTTATACAATTTTTCCATGTGCAAATCCATTTCGGGTAAATCCGTGGGTAAAATTATTTGCTAAAAATTTCTTTATTAATTTTTCCATGTGCAAATCCATTTCGGGCAAATCCGTGTTAAAATTATCTATTGAAACTTTTTTTACCTTCATAATTTATATAATTTTTCCATATGCAAATCCATTTTGGGCAAATCCGTGGCTAAAATTATTCGCAAAACAGACAATTTATGTTTCTCTTTTATATTTTATATTTTTTCTTAAAATAATATCTATTTTCTAAAATTAATTATGGTCAACTTTTTTAAATTATCCAGTATAATATTACCTTGCGCAAATCCATTTCGGGCCCTTCCTTGGCCCTTGGTAACTAACAAATCAATACACAGCATAGCAAATCACTTCAGCAATGCAGTAAGAACGGCACTTTAGAACCCTTTAGTTACACTCAATTTGCGCTTTTGTTTTCATATTTTGTAATCAGGCAATCTTGTTGCGAAAACATTTTTAAATCATTCTTGAAAAATTTTCCGTTCATGTAAGTACATCTGATTTCGTTACTCGCTTTATTGTTTTTGTTTTATACTGTTTTTTCTTTTTATTTTATTTTATTTCTGTTTTTACGCGTTATTTTTACTTATTGTGTTCTATTTTATTTGTTGTAATTTTTGTAAAAATTTTTTTTGAGTGCTCCTCACACTATTGTATTAATATATTTTGCTTTGGCTATATTGATACAATATAAGAAAGCACACTTTTTTGCGGATATAATCGTGTGGGCAGATGAAAAGATAATATCTTTTTTTCCCTGCTTTTTTAAATTAAATTTCATTTTTTTTATTTTTTAAAATCAGCTGTTTGTTATTTTTTTAATTATTATCCCCCCCTTTTTTTATATGTCTATAATTTTCCTTTCTTTTATCTTCATTTTGAGCTTATCTAATGAGCTCTGTTTACTTGCCGCTTATGCGCAATAAATGAAACTTATTGTTTTTCTTAACTTTCTTCGTGTTTTCTTGTATTTATTTATTTTGTTATANTATATAGCACAATAAACCTTCTAACGCATATTCATTCTCGGGTCAATCCTTGGTAACTAACTAATCAAAGGCGTTTCAGTACTGTAGTAAGAACGCGCTATAAAACAAAATACCTCTATTTATGCTTTAGCTCATGTTGCGCTTCTGATTTCCTATTTTGTAAGTTGGCAATCTTATTACGAAAATATTTTAAATCATTCTTGAAAGTTTCCCGTCCATGTAAGTTTATTTGAAATGATATAATCGTATGATCTGCTGAGGAAATTATATCTTTTTTCCCCGGATTTTAATTAATATTTTTTAAATTTTTTTAGTGTTATTTTAATAATTCCTATTCGTATCTTTTCATCATTATTTAATTTTTTCCGTGTTTTCCCTCTCTCTCTGTATATATGTACTTTGACACTAATATATACATTATATTAATATAGATTGTATATTTACATTACGGTATCAACTATAGTATAATAACAAACGAATAATTCTCTTCCTACGGGTGCTCCAAAAATAACAAATATTATAAAAAAAAAATAGCGGATGGAGATATACATGCAGGAACTAGGTTATTCATTTCCACTAAGTTTCAAAGTTAGTTACAGAGTTTATCAGCAGATGATGCTGTTAATTAAGAAAAACTAAAAAAAAGAAAAATGTTTTAACAATACCACCATTTGTAGCTACAAAGTGGTGCAGCATGAAGACAAAAATAGCAGACGCTCAGTCTGATAGGCAACTGAAAATATTGCACCATAGTTAATCCAGTCAGTCACGCCATCTGTTGATGAATTTTATAACTAGTTTCGAATTTGTCGAGAATCAATATCCAGTATTCCAAGCATGCTGCAAAAATATTTATTTTTATCTCCTTCCATTCTTCTTTTATTGATTTTTCAAATCATGGCTCATTTTTCGGATAACCGGTAGCTCTTCTTGCTGAAAGTTAGGTGTCGTAGGTTCAATCCTGGAAGCCAACTAAACAACCGGTGTGTATATGCAGCAAGGTGCACGTTAAATCTGTTGTGACTGAAAGTCCTCTTGGTTGTAGTGTGTAAGTTTAGAGATAGAGGGAGCATCTCAGACGCTTTCCTCGTTGTCTGATCGGAGTCGGAAATTAAGCGTCATTTCTACCACGGCTGTTAAAAAACAGAGTCCTGAAAAGTGTGATTTATTGTGTGTTTATCTTACTAGGTGTTGTGTGTTTATTTTACAAGATGTTTGTTTTTCATCGATGTAAATTTGTAACAGCGTATTTCCTTTTTCTGTTTTACAGAGTAATTTTTTAAAAATAAAATGTGAGTTGTAGGTGTTAACAAATTATCTCTAAAATAACGAAAAATTGAAGAATAAAAGTAATTTTGGAAACTTTTTAAGCCAAATTACAAAGGTTGTATATCTTTATTTATGTAAATGCATTTATGTAAATTTTTTGCTGCTAAACATCATTTTTATTTACCCCAGGATGCAAAAAAGACATAAATATTTTTACTTATATAAATACTAATTCAAAAGCGAAATTCTTAGCAAGGAAGTCCAGTTGAAGATCTATAAAACATTTATCAGACCTATAGTTACGTATAGTTACCTATAGTTACTTGTATTCTAACAAATAAAGATAATCCTTGCCCTACTGATCTCCGAAAGGAAAATTTTGAGAAAAGTTTTCAGACCAATTAAAGTCTTCTAATCTTGAAAAGACTTAAATTTGATTTTGCTAACATTCCTGAAAACGACTTTAAAATCAAAACGAGGAAGAATACTACAAATTTTGTTGCAAACGGTGGAGAAAACGTTATAGTAACAAGTTCACTGTAAGGATTAGAAAAAGAAGAGTGTTTGGGTGTATTTAGTTTACGAAAGAGCTGAATTTACAATCGAAGGGATAGCAGCGAGTGAGAGGAGAAAAATATGTTCGGAATTTAAAGAGGAATAAATAGTCGGAACAGAGTTAGTGCGTGGAAAAGTAAGAAATGCAAAAAGGTTTTGGCAAAAAATGCAAAAAGTGTGATTAGAATCATCTTTATAGGAGGGCTAGAGAAGCGGCAAAGTGTTTGTGGCATATATAGATAGAAAAATTGATCAGTGTGATTATTTACTAGAGTATTTTAATTGTAGTAATAAATAATACTAGCCATCTTTGGAGACCAGCTTGGTCACCTCTCATAATTAAATAGTATAAAATGTTAACTTTAATGGTAACCAATCCGAATGTACATCCTGTATTTAAATATTCTAAATTTTCAATCCCTCTTTCAATATTAACACCTTAAATAGTTTTAAACAATATATTAACCAAATTCTTTCACCATGTACCTGTTGCCCGTAACTTTGATTTCAATTTCAACTATTTTCAAGAGATTGAAAGTTTGCAGTAGTTCTTTATGCATCGAATTTTGGTAATAATTAGAAAAAAAAATTCTGACAGCCATTAAATGAGTTCATAAAAGTCGCGCCTTTACTCGCGCCATCTTGGATTTCAGGTAAAACTTTTGATTTTCGTTTCCTCGATGTCACATTTAAAAACATTTTGATGATATAGTATTATTTGGCAACTCAATATCCTTCAAGGGGGAAAAAATAAAGGGGTTGCTTTATTAGATTAGAAGAAATAGAGCTTGATAATTTTTAGAACTTTTAGGAATGATAAACGAATTTTAAAGGGAATACCGTTATTCATAAAAATTTAAAAAAGCAAACAAAATGTCCATTTTAATGTTACTTTGACTTATACATTGAAAATTGCGTGTTTTGGACTAAATAAAATTATTTTAAAGACATTCTTTAAGTATTTTCGGACATATATATGTATTTCCAGAGAATATGACTCGCATATTTAATTATGAAACCAGTTTTTAAGAAATCCAGTTAACCATTTGAGCATTTTGAAACGAGTTTAAGCACTTTTAGACACATATGGGTATTTTAAAAGAATATGACGCACATATTTTAATATGAAACTAGTTTTAAAAGAATCCAAATTTTCAAAAAATTAAAAAAAAAATTCAGCGTAATATTTCTTTAGAAATTTACACTGGAAAATGCGTGTTTCAGACTAAATAAAATTATTTTAAAAATACTATCTAGAAATATTTCTAGAAATATATATGTATTCAAAGAGAACATAGCACACATATTTTAATATGAAACCACTTTTAAAGGAATTTCGTAATTAAAAAAAGATTAAAAAATTCACGAAGTGTCCATTTTATTGTTAATTTGATATATACAACTGATATTGCTTGCTTCGGACTAAATAAAACTCTTTAAGTATTTTCAGAAACATATTATTGATTTTAAAAAATATGATACACATAATTTAATATGAAACCAGTTTCAAAAAAAAAAACCCGCAATTCAAAACACTTAAAAAAATTTACGAAATGTCAGTCTTAGTGTTATTTTGATATAAAGACTGGAAATTGTATTTTGGACTAAATTAAAACTATTTTAAAAATGTTTTTAAAGTATTTTCAGCATATATGGGTATTTTCAGAGAATATGACGAAAGTATTTTATTACGAAACCAATTTTAAATGAATCCCGCAATTCATAAAAGCTTAAAAAATACAAAAAATGTCCATTTAAATATTACTTCGTTATTGTTTATTATTATAAATACACTGGAAATTGTGCGTGTTTTGGGAAAAATGGAACTATATTTAAAAAAAATTTTAAAAGTATTTTCAGACATATATGGGAATTTTCTGAGAATATGACGTTCATATTTTAATATGAAACCAGTTTTAACATAGTCCCGCTATTCAATATTAGTCGAAAAATTCACGCCTCCATTTGAATGTTACTTTGATATATAGTTTAGAAATTGAGTATTTGGGATTTAATAAATCTATTTTAAAAATATTCTTTAAGCATTTTCAGACATATATATAGGGAGTTTCAGAAAATATGACGCACATATTTTAACGTGAAACCAGTTTTAAGAGAATTCCGTTATTCAGAAAGATTTTTGTATTTTTAGTGCATTTTATATCATTTAAGTATTTTTTATCATATTTTATACTTGTTCATTAAGAGAAGAAAGCTAAGTAGTTCTCTACCTAAATTCTCAGTTGGCGCTGCAGGCGTTTATGCTCTTCTCTTGAGTACAGGATACGTGATGAAGAGAACATCGATAATCAGTGTATGTAAAATTAACCAAATTTACCAAATACGCGAATTAATATGACAGTAAATTATAATTAAAACTTACTGAACGGTCTGTTGGTTTAGTTTATTAGTGATTCAATGTTTGTATCCTTTAATGCATTAAATTGAATAACGGAAATGAATTTGGATGTTGAAAAAGTTTTGCTGACAAATAAAAACTAGTATTGTTTTTTTTTTTTTAAATTCCTTTTTTAAACTTTAGTGAATACTACGTACGCTATTTAATACGTTATTTTGAATTACTTAATGGAATTTTAAAAATAATTTGTTTTCTTTTATGGAAACACTTGGTAAACTGGCATTGTATATATTGAAAAATTATAAAAATGTAGTTAATTTTTTTAAATAGTTTTCGATACAATGCTTTAAACTTAACTGTAAGCGACATAAAACTTAACAGTAAAACAGATTAACAAAATATATTACATTTAACATTAAACATATGCATAAGAGGAGCAAAATGATTTGTCAATTTAAGAAAATACCACTTGCAGATGTTTAAGTTTTTAAATATTCAAAGAATTGCATAAGCAAAACTGTAAGGATAGAAAGCGATGGTTTTTATAAAGATAAGAAACGTATACAGATATCTCTATATTGAAAACGTTACAGCCTTCGTCACCACCGTTTCTGGAAATAGCGTACTTCTGCTTTATCTAAAAAATTATTTGATGAAACAATATAAAATTTTGCTCATCTCTAGAGAAATGTTTGAGGAACATTCTGGTATCAAAATTTTATTCATACGATCATTAGTTTTAGAATTAATTTATATCAAAGATGAAGAATTTTTGTTCTCGAAGCGTAATTCAGTTTAGTGAAAACTATTAACAGAAGCACTTTTTATTCTTTTGATGTCCCGTTCAGCTAAAAAGTGAAAGTCTCAGTTTGTTTATATTTTTAAGGAACGAATATCAATCCTCCTCAATATGTTTGGCTCTATAGCTGTAAGCAATCCTATAGCGAGACGGACAGGTGAAAGATAAAGTAAAGATATTAAAGTGCGAAAATTGGGATATTAAGCAAGATTAAGGAGAAAAGAGTTGAGCGAAGCGAGATCATATCATGAAATGATCTGAATGGAACTTCCTCTGCAATTTCGGGAGTTGGTGAGTGATAGCGAGCAGGGAGTGTGAGCCCCTTAGTCTTCTAAATAAAACTAGGATTATCGCATAACTTCTTGCATATTTGTGAAGCTAAATGAAACTATCTAGTCCGAAAATCTCTTGTCTTCAAAAGTACGGAAGAGATTAACTGCGGCCAGAGGCTTTTATGGTCTAAGAAAATTTCTGAATTTTCTGACAACATTAAACGGAACACCAAGTTGCTGATGTATGACAGTTTAATAAGGACAGTTCTCGCGCATGCATCTGAAACATGGACTTTGTCCCAGGCTGATAAGAGAACTCTCGCAATTTTTAGAGGAAAATTCTCCGGTCCAATTTTGGTGGTTTTTGTGAGTTTGGAGAACTGACTCTGAACTTTATGGGTTATTCAAAGAGCCAGAAGTATCATAAGGATCAACGTATGAAATGAGCAGGACACATATTAAGAATAAATGATGATCGAATGACGAAAAAAGAAAGATTCTTTCTTGATCCAGATTGAGCTGGGAGGACTGCCTTCAAAGTGACTTTCTCTCAATTGACGCCAGAGACTGGATGGCGGTGGCGCGCAGAAGAAAGGACTGCTCTCGTCTTTTGAGAAAGCCAGGATCCATCCTGGACTGTTGAACTATTGGGGATGATGAAATTAAATTATCAAATAAAGTTTTAAGAAAAGTAAGATTGAAGACTAAGATATGAGTAAAAAAATTGAAAAAGTATTTCTGAAAAGAATGCGAAACAATTTTCCACTATTACTTGTAGCTTATTATTATTATCAAGTTAAAAAATTCTTTTTTAGGCGTTTTAATAGTAGGGGAGAGGGGGGCACATGTGAACATGGTATGTTTTACCAATGTGATTTGAAATAAAAAATCTCGAAAAATTTTCAATTGATGGCAGTACTAGTCCTACCTCTCTGAAAAACTTTCAGAACAATGAGACATTTTGTTGGTCTATTCTGACAATTTCTTTGTATCAGCTGGTGTTGCATATATTATAATCGCTCGCTTCTCCAAGTGAAAGCATAATATAAATCAACTAATAAACTAAAATTAACTATTGCAGATCATTATATGAACATTCAGGTAAGTTTATGACAATTATTCTTTTTTTTTACTCAATTAAAAGTTCTTTATTTTTCAAGTTAGGTTTAAGAAGGATGATGGGGGCACTTGTGAACAAAACGTCTGGGGCAGATGTGAACAGTTCACAAGTGCCCCTACACAATATTAAGATTATTATCCTCATGATATTATAAGTTTAAAAATTATGTATGCATTTAAAATTATTATTATTTAACTTTCCATAATTAATTTATGAATTTTTCCTTAAATTTTTTTTTACTATTAAATGGTTGATCGCGCATCACGCATATTAACTGATACACCTGAGAAAATAGAATTGCAAAAGCTACAAATGAAAAGATAGAAAAAATGAAAGAGTATTAGAGAAGAAAGAAAAAGGCCCATTACAACTCCCGTGGAACATGAAGTTGCGAAAAACCCAACAACGGAAAAATTATTGTTCAGCTGAAAAATTATTTTCTTATTGACTACTGTTGTACAATTCAAATTCACATAGTAAGCTACAACCCCCTCAGTATAATGCGTATCTATATCTGTCATATTAAAGAATTTTTTTCTTTGAAATATGATGATTGCTTTGTGTTTTTAATCTTGTTCACATGCGCCCGAGGCATGTTCACATGTGCCCCCTATAGGGGCACATGTGAACAATTGAAGTCATTTTTCTAAAATATCATAAAACAAAGAAATATTTTATTGAAAAATCTCAAAAAATTCCATAAGACAAAGAAAAGACTATTTAAACATATGGACTTCTTTACTATGAAAAATTGATGATATTTTTTGAAAAATGAAGAAATAAAAAAATTTGTTCACATGTGCCCCCCTCTCCCCTATTTGTAAGTTTTCTTCCATTTATATTAAGCATGGCTAACGTCTTTGAGTTGCAGGGATCTTATATCTTAAGATTTCCTATACGTACATTACAAATAATTATTTAAATGCAAGAAAATGTTTTTGAAGGTGACAAAAATTCTATTAAAAGCTCTAGATATCTATAGTACAGTGGTATATGTAAGTTGACTCATCTAAGAACTGAATCTACCCAACAAACGAGGGTAAATCAGAATCTTAGTAACCTGACTAGATGTCAATCTTTCAAGTTAACCGCTGAAATAAGTCAAATTTGTCTAGAACCATTATTGAATGATATTTCAAACCCTTGTTAAGTGAAAGGAAAAAACAACTTTTTTGGAAGCTATCTATGCTATCATATTTTTTAAGAAAATTTCACTGAATTGGTAAAATAGTATTAAAAGATAACCTAAACTCCTTTGTAACTTGAAAATTATTAAAGGTTCTTTAGCAAACAAGTTTATAAATATAGGGCGAAAGAAAAAACAATGGAATTTCTGAAATAACTTTTGATCTAGTGAACGGATTTTTACCAACAAGAACTTAATTTTATTGGTTGAAAGAAGTAACTTCAAATAGGCTAATTAATTAGTGTTGAATATATTTTAAGCTAAGAAATAAGAGACAAAGCCGCACTTTCTCTGAATAAAAATGCCTTTTTTGACAGATTTGGATTCCTGACCCTCAAAATAGGGGGCAATCTGGGAAATATCGTTTAATAGTTGGGTCAAGAGGACTGTCGAAAGTTTGGGATTCCGTAATGTTAATTTTACTTTTTTCACATTTCACTATATCTCGAGAACTCTTACGAGAAACGAAAAAGTTTGCATAAAGTAACAAAATTTATTTATCCAAAGATAATTTCATACAAAAAATAATTTTTAATAATGATTTATTTTCTTATTATTACAAATTTAACATTACAATTATTATTAAGTTTATTATTACAAATTTATAATTTCTTATTAATACTATTTCTACAATAATAATAATTACAGTAATAATAATTTTTGTTATTATTTTGCATACTTTTAACGAATGTAATTTCATATGAAATTGAATAAAATCAATCGAATAATTTTCCATAAATTAAATTTCAAAAATGCAATATTTTTAAATTCATTTCAATTATATACCTAATAATTCAAAATAATTTCGGTTAATATGAAACAAAATAAATAAATAAATAAATAATAGCATTTATTTTTTGCATAGAATTATCTTTGAATAAACAAATTTTGCAGTTCAAGGCAAAACATTTTCAATTCACTTAAACATTCAATAAGCTTCAGATGTGACAAAATATGCAAGAAATAAAAGTCAATATTAAGGGGTTTAAACTTTTAATTTTTCTCCTAAACAAACTATTGGGATCATATTTTCCAGATTGCGGCCATATTTTAAGAGTGAGAAATCCCAATCAGTTAAAAAAAAGTATGTTTATTTAGTGAAAGTACGGTTTTGCGTCTGATTTCGTAACTTAAATCATTATCTCCACTAACTAATTAGCATATTTGAGGTCACTTCTGTAAACCTTTAAGATGAAGTCCAAGTACTCAAAAATTCGATCCCTACATCAAAAGTTATTCCGGGCTAACCGTTTTTTTGCTTTCTGTACATATCACTAACAGAACATGTTCATACATTTTATTAAAACTAATCACGTTAATACTAAATTTGGACATTAAATTTTAATTTATACTTCTAATTAATGTCACTTCTTGCACGGAACTTTTTCGATAAATACAATTTTAATGACCTGTTAAAACTTAATTACGTTTTCTTTATTTTGATCTGTAACAAATTAGAAATATATGAATGAGATAAATAATGTGAAAAACATGTTAATATATATGAAAAACATAACACAAGAAGTGATGAAAGAATAACAATGATCCATTTCCCTCGATAATTTGATCAATTGTCTAATTTGTCAGCTAAAACAATGTCCGGCAAATAGTCAACTAACACAGGTTTCTCTATAATAACTTTTTTGCAAGCCACAGTCAAACTACTCTACCTTCTAAAAAGTCTCAGCATACTCGCCAAATAGTTCAGTGTGTTATGAAGTTAAAAATATCATGCAAACATCTATTAATTAAGAAAATAATCTTTTACAAATCGAGAGAATGAAAAACCTTCGTTGGGACAATGACGCGTCGTTATTCCAACCTCAGCGTTTAGAGTCCCCCCCCCCCANCCCCCCCCCCACAACTTAAAAAAAAGGAAGAAGAAAACACAGATTCCTTTAAAATTTGTTTATTTTACTTTAAAAAACGAAAATCAATTTATTGCAATCAATAACCATATTCGCAAATAGAGCACAGAGCATAATAGAGCCAATAGAGCAAATATTCCTGTAAGAGGAGTTATCTCGTCCGTCGCGATGAAAGAATTAAATAATTTTCGCTCAGAGAAAACTACTCTCGGTTTAAATGAAATGATTTAATTAAATTCCACTCCAGTGAATAAATTTATGAAGTAAAATAGCTAGTTTCTAAAGGCGCCTATTATTAAATATATGAACGTCAAATTATTATTTTGCATAAATATAATTTTATAAGGAAAAAATTTTCCTTTTAAGAATTTTTGAATATCTTACCTAATAAAGTGAAATCACCATTTAAATTCAGATATAGATATTAAAATTAAATATTCTTAAAAATTAATGATAAAAAAAAATCACACGTTTCAGATTTGTTTTTTCAGGCATCGAAAATGACCTTCATTTATGACAATCTAATGTTTCTGTTTATCATTCTGGAGTTTATTGTTGTAAAACTAAAAATGAAATCTTCATCTTTCTCAAGTAATGCGGAGCTCAATTATGATCAAATATAACAGATAAACAATAGGGAACAGCAAGCATTTTTCTTTATTATAAAAATGGATGATTGCTTTTATTACAATAAAAATACACTTCGAACAAAAATAAATCCTTTTTCTTAGTAAATAAAATTAATTTGAAGGAAGAAAAAGTTTCGAAGGCGTAATGACGCGTCAAAAAATTTGCTTTTCTGTATTTCTTTATTACTTTAATAATACCTATTTCATTTAAACCAGAAATTTGTTTTTATACTTATTGGAATATCATCAAAACCAGTCACAGTCAGCAAAAAGTATTTCAACTTAAAAAATTATTTATACAATTTTTTCTAAATTTGTTTCATATTTTTATGAGAAGAGAGTGAAATAATAACACATACCCTATTACAGAAGACTTGCAGTTAGTATCTCACATAACAGTCAATTAAAATTGAGAACGCATGCGCGTGAAAGGGAGATAATTTTTAATAATGTTGCCTGCTGAAATGTTACAACTAAACTTACCAGCTAATGCTCATTTATTATGAATTCAGGGGCTCTAACTAAATCTTGTCGCGATTTTTATTTTGTTTTGAGTATGTCTAATGATGGTATCGAAGTTTTCCATCATTGCCCGTGCATTTTTATTAACCGGAAAGTCACGTGGTAGGATCCAGTTTTTCCTCATTCATTTAATATTGTTTTCATCAGTATAAAATTAATAAAAGTCGTAAAGGTATTGTTTTTATTTAAATATTTTTGTGTCCCTAATTTAAAGTTATTTTCTTGTACTGTTACTATTACGCTTTTAATTCTAGAGTTTAAGACTAAGAAAATTGTTTTTATTATTATTATAATGTAAATCTGAGCTACATTCTAAGATAAAGTTATTTAGAAAGGTGGTCTAATCTTATTAAAGATTTTACAATTAATATTTTTGTGCAAGAAAGATTAACATACTGTTATAAATTACAGTTAAAGATATCTGTTAAATGATTTAGATCTTAAAGATCAGCTTCATGAGATGCAAGCAAAAATAGTATTTAATATATTCCCCCGTTTGGTAAGCGAAATATTAAACTGAAATTTGTTTGATATTGTGGGGAAAAATGTTTAGACAATGCCAACCATCATCTATCAGAAGGTACCTCGAGATTGAATCAAGTTAGCATGTCTTATATACCAGTGAATTGATGTTTAATAATCATAGTGGTAGTTGCGCCACAATACTCTCCCACCAGGGGTTTATCATGCATGTATGACGCCACAATATAAATGTCATTTTGAAAAATAATTACTTAGAAAAATTACTTCTCTTCACAAAGATCTAAATATTTATAATTCCAGTAGATAATAATATTTAGTCGCGGGAAGTGGAGGCACAAGCAAATAGAATTCTTTTTAGAACATATATGTTAAGTTAATAATTTTAACTTGAAAAACTGCTTCCTGCCAAGAGACGACAATTATTGCGAAGTAATCCAATCATCGAGTTGGTGGGCGACAGCGAACAGGGGGATTAACCCTCTAGTAATATATATAAATAGCACAGAATTTATGAGTATATGAATGAATGTACCTTATACAAATAAGGATTTTATAAAGATTTTCAATTGGATTTAGATCCGGTAAGTAAGTCCTCTGTGCGCGCAATCTCCCGACGATCCAAATAGGCATCGAGTCATCGATGTCGGTAGCTGTAAGAGGACATTATTGCTGTCCATTAAAACGAAAGTTGGTTTAATTGCTGCGACGAACAGTTTCACAATGAAGTCCAGGATTTCATTTCGATACCGTACAGCCGTCACAGAACCCTGACTGTAGTTGTGCAGGTCGGTGCAATATCCCATTGAAAAACTTGCTCACACGATGATGCTTCCACCGAGGGTTGAGTGAAGCTGGCGATGTTCTGCTGCTTGTGCCTTGTTCCTTCCAGATTCTTACATGCCTAGCTGTCATCAGGTTGCAGGCTGAATCCTGACTCACCTGAGAACATAACGTTGTTTCAATGGAACACAGTTTAATTCACATGCTTGCGACACCACTTTAATCATGCCCCTCTGAATTAGACATTGAGAGGAATTGAAAATCATAATACCCGGGAGTACAGTCTTTTCACGTGTAGTCTTTGGCTAACAGTAATGGTAGACATCGTCTTACCAATGGCTGCTCTAACCATAGATGTCACACGTGTGGCGATCGCTCTTCGTTTTCGCCTGGATACAAAAGCAATGTATCGATATTCCGCGGAATTCTGCAGATAACTCTTTGGCGGTTCTGAATTGTAATCGTGAAAAGACAGAACAATGGGCACTGAAGAAAAAAGTAACATCTATGATAGATTGTCCTGCTTCATTGCACTTGACTGAACGCCAGCGCAAAGCAACTTCCTTTCTTCTTATGGCTGGGTTAGACAGAAAATCTGTCTAAAAATTCGATGGATAAAAATTAATTTGTGAAAAATGTTTCGCAAGTGTCTCACTTTCGGCTAATGTCTTCAAGGTGTTTTGTCAAGGTTCAAGGTTCACTTGTTACAATTGTCCCCACTTACGGGGTCAATTGTAACAGTTCATAAATTCAACTAAAACATAGTTAACTATACATATTATCATAGTTGTGGTATATTCTTTTATTGATCAAAATAGTAGCGATATTTTAGGAGTAAAAATAATAACGAGTAGAGACCTAAAGGGTTAAACTTTTAACTTTAAGGGGTTAAAAATTTTAATTTATGCTGTGAAAGGTGACAAATAAAATAATGCACATGCAACATAATATAAATGATATAGGAAACTATTGGTGGTTCTTAAAGAGTTAAGTAATGGTTTGTAAACATAAGATTATTTATTTTCAGCTGTTACAATCGTCCCTTTACTTATTGTTACAATCGTCCCCAAGAAGCCATTTCAGCTTCATTTGTTAAAAACAATGCTAGTTAATTAACAAAACTAATCTTTTTTTTTTTTGAAATGTTAATTAAGGTGTCCACTTACATATTCGGTTAATAATTTTTATTTGTTTAAACAAAATTACTTTGTTAGAATATAATAGTCTAATACCAATAAAAGTACTTATATAGCGTGAAAATATCTTTTTTGATGTAACTCTTTCAAAAGTACATAAAAATTGCCAGCAGGGGTGTACATGTAGATTTATTAAATACACCTTGTGCGCCACCTAGGTACCAAATCTAGAACCCGATACTCGAAATTTTGCTCTGTTACAATCGTACCATGTTACAATTGACCCCACTCTCCCCTATCATAAAATGCTGAAAAAGTATATTTCGAAAGTTACGAAAAATTTATTTAAAATAAATCAAGCACATTTCTTTCTGTCGACTAAAGTTGATTTTTTCTTCTTCTTTTAGCCCTTCATTAATGTACGGAGAATATTAAATCCACGTTTTGCATCAAAACAAGCTAAATTCCACGTTCTAATTATCTATTCTTACATATTAATGCGCTTCTAAACATAATGAACTATTTATTTTCATGAGCGTCATAGCGATCAATAAAACACTCTGACGAAAGGGAGCATTCCTTAAGATGGAATATTTTTAGACTCATTTTGACCCTAACTGGCTATAAAAAAAAATAAACTCAGAAGAGAGAGAAAAAAAATATCTTAATTAAAAAGCGAGAAATATTATAGCGTAATTTTTTTTAATGTTTTTAATGCAGCATTTTAATACGATTGCGTCTAGATTTTAAACTTAATTTAAAAACGACTTCTTAAATACATTTGAGTTTTTTCTTTTTTTTTTTTAAATTTAAAACTCTTAGACTTTTTGATGTAAATTAATGCAAACGTGCTATAAAGGCTTTTGTAATGTATATTAAATTTAATTAAATTTTCTATTTAAACTGCAAATAATAAAACCCATCTTGATTACAAAATAGCATTTACATAAAGAGCAGTTGGCTTTGAAAATATTTATATAGATATGTAAAGCGTTTATTATATATAAATAAGTAATTGGAAATTGCTATCAAATTATGACTTGTGAAAAACAAGTACCGACTTTAGCTATTTTGTTGTTATTTTATATTATTAATTTGCATCTGTTGTACTTATTAAACGTGACTTTATATCTCAAAAAAGCCAACCAGGTGGCCGAGTGGTTAGAGTGCCTGACTTTGGAGCCGATGGTTGCGGGTTCGAATCCCGCTCAGGGCATGGATGTTTTTTTTCTCTCTGTGCTCGATGTCCCATCTTCTGTGTGATTGTGTGAATGTAACCGCCCTCTAAAAGGGGTTTGTGGTTGTATGACGTGGGCGACGCTACTCCACCGCCGTGAGTTAGCCATAGGGGCTCACTGGGTAATGATAAGAGAGTAACAATTCTGGTACTTCTGAGGCCAATGGGAAATAGACCCAAGTGCCCGCCATTAACCCTTTCTCCCCCCCCCCCAAAAAAAAAATTTCTCANCCCCCCCCCCCCAAAAAAAATTTCTCAAAGAAAAGGAAGGCACCTCAAACATTCCTCATCGGTATAGCTGACATTTATAAATATTTTCTTGTAAAAGATAATATCGCAACTAAAATAGTTGAATTTATTATGGTTCGTATTATCAAGAACTGAAATTAATAATTTTTAAACGAATTTAACGAGCAGCCATGTTTGTTTTTGAAATGAAAAGCAATGTAATCTAAATTTAATCAAAATTTCAATTTAATATTAAATGAAATTCCAATAAACGAAAATTTAGTACAATTATTTACATGATGTTTCATAGTATATTTTTAAATGCAACAAAGTACTAATCAAAGCTATATTTTTTCTTTTTGCAGAGTCGATAGCAAAATTGTGAGTATCAAATTTTAAGAATTTGATGGAAAAATTGTGAGTAGCACAATTTAAGAATGAGTTAAGAACTGAAAACCTACTGGAAAAAATGCTAAAAAAAAGAAAACAAGCTCGAAGTTTTTATTTTATAACTTGCGTTAAAAAGCCGACCCAATTTAGGATTTACGACTACCAATGCTCTATTCCATAGCCTTGCAGTTTAAAACTGAATCCAACTCCGTAGCCTCTTGTAATTTTGAACCCAATCCAGAAGACAATAGAACTCCAGGATCTAGTATTGGAAGAAATGTGACTTCGGGAAGGACTTTTTAATGGGATTAACCCACATTTGCGTTACATGGAGAGGAAAACCATTAAAACCTCCCATGGTTAGCCTGAAGGCAAAAGGGACTCTAGCCCATAAGCCATCTACCACTGAGAATATTTTACGTCAGCACTGTGGTCAATACACGCTGGGTGCGGCTTTCAAATCGACTAGACATCACTGGGTTTCGAACCAGGTTCACCTCATTGGGAGGCGAGCACTCTATCCCATAAGCCAAGGAGAATATCTGTAAAGCTAACATAGAAAAGTAAAATAGGTATTTAGCGTATAATAAAGTGGAGAAAATTGGAAAGAGCAAATGAACGAATAAAAATTAAAAACAAAGCATTTTATTAGATTCTTTTCTAAATACTCGGAATACCGTAATATATAACAAAGTAATGAGAATGCCGAAAAAAATCAAAATAATACGAATCAAAAGATCAGAAAGCATAGTAAATAACACAGTGAATTAAGGAGATAATTGGTAGGAGAAGGATTTAAAATTCCTTGCAAGATTTCAAAAGACATCGTTAAATAATTTGTACGTAAATGGCTTCAGGGGGAAATATTTAACTATGTATTACTTCAAAGAAATAAAAATAACTTTGTAATGAACAACGTAATATGGAATTTATGAAAACGTTCAAACTTAATGACATTTAAAATGGATTTAACTTAATTCCATTAGTCTTTTTGAAAATAAGAAACTCGAAAATGAATTATTAAACGATATCTTGTGTTAAAAAATAGAAATAAATTTGCTATTTCATTTTTTCTGTTATTTAAATATTTGCTTTATTTGAAATGAATAAAACGAAATATTAAATAGCAAATGCCTTTCTACGCATTTACCGAACTGTTTCAGTGATATTTTTTAATCAAATTGTTCCTATTTTTGATTTCAATTTTATTTTGTACTTTGCTGAAAGATTTGAACGTATTTATTGAAGGCAATTTTTTATTACTAAAATAATTTATTTCGTTTTTAAATGAAATAAACTATTTGAATAATAAAACCTTTAGCGAGATATATAATTTCATTATTTATTTGATTTCTGAAATTGGACATTTATTTATTCATTTCTCATAAACATTATCTGACCAGAAAGAAATGCAAGTATTTTCTGGTCAAAAAAGTTTACGTAGGGCAGTGATACTCCAGTTCGGAAGAACCAGGATTCAATTTTTAGACTTCGCTAAAAGTCACCGATTATATGCGATATGCGTACTCGTAAAATCTGTAGAATCGAAAGATTTGTGGTAGGTCGCTGAACAGTACACGTTGTGGTTGGTCACTGAACCATGCGTACAGAGATCTGGATGAAACTTTCTTCCTCTTCAAATCTATGTCTAAAATGACGAAGTGGCCTCACGAATTGGTGGTGCTGCCATCTATTTGGGAAGTTCTGAGCTAAGAAGTACTTTCACTTTTACGGTGCTCTCTTGTCAAACGAAAGTAGTATTTTCCTGACTTAATTCGCAAAAGGTCAATAGCTGGTGAGCATGGCTTGCCCAAGTGTTATAACAACAGGAAAAAGATTGCGTAAACACTGTCAGTCCAAAAAAGTAAATATTTGTGATCAAAAAGGTCCACGTAAACTTTGTCTGACTGGAAAAGTATATAATTACTTTCTAGTCAAAAAAAGTACATATAAGCATTGTTTGGTGAGAAAAGTTCCTAAAACATAGTTTTAATTTATATATTTCTTAGCACCTAAATTGTGTTTCAAAGAAATAATAGTTTCTAAATTTATATGGCATTAGTCCCGCGACAAAAGTTTCAGAATGCAAGGGAGTTGAAGTTTTTGGTCTATACAGAAAATTTTTATACAGCAATTATTTTTCAAAATTATTTTTAATGAATGATTTATATACTGCCGGAATATTTTTAAATCTTGGTAAAAAGTTAGTGAACCAAACTTTTCACGAAACACTTCGAGAGTGATCTTGAGCGATAGGCCTATTCTCCGAATTTGAAAAATTAGGAATTATAAGATATGAATAAGTTAAAGATGACGTCACTCATCTACGCTTCGAAACAAATTGTATATTTCGTTATTTTATTGCTACACGTTGGTGATATTTTTCCTTGCTTAGTTGGAGTTAATCTAAATAGATCTCGGAATAATTCTATCGAAGATATTTTAAATGATTAGCACAGTGCTTAAAATCTAGCAGCAGCGAAAATGATCCTGCACTTTTTATTAACTTTTGATGATAGCTAATCTTTAACAACGCAATATTTCTCAAAACTGGTACACTGAGAAAAAAGTATGGTCAGAATTACCAAAATATGGTAAAATTTATCGTATTTTTGGCTGTATGGGAACACCAAAAAGTACAGTAATTTTTACCATAGTGCTTTGTTAGTGACTTTTGAAGAAATCAGCAATACGAATTTTCACACTGTTTGGTAAAAAATGAGGTAAATTTACCAAAATTTAAAATTTTAGCCCTGGCATAATTTGAGATAAGGCAAAAATAGTTTGATAACCTTTATTTTATTTAGTAAAAACTTTGCTTTTGGTCAGTTAGTTGTTTTCATTTCTATGTAAGCTATAAACTAACATTTAGCAACATTAACAACTATACAAAATACATATTTGTAAGTATACAAATTCCTGGACAAGACAAGTAACTTAAATGTAACTCATCAGGCTGTCCTATAATTCTAAATCTGAAGTGAGGTGGCAGTGGGTACAAATTCTATCTATAATAAAAGATACCTCGATTTATTTATATATTTATCGTTTCTCATATATATGCAGGCTTGTTTGATCCTTTTTCCGAATTTAGTATCTTTAAAGCACCAGTTAGGCCAATTTTCTGTTTGGTTTGAATAGATATTAGGAAAATAATTAATTAACCATCACTTAACTCTTATCTACCATTTAAATAAACCATCATTTTAGATAAACCATAGAAGTTTATGCAGATTATTATTATTCTATTTGGTAAAAGGCATAGAGATTAAAAGGATAAAATTATCAAATAAATGGTAAAATAAACAATGGTTCGGAAAAACATGTTAGTAATTTTAGAAGGATATCTTAGAGCATGACATAAAAACCATTTATTTCATTAAATTTACTTTTAGTTTTGTATTTTTACTGAAGGCAAAAGTACAACTAAAATTTAATTTAAGAGTACAAAAACTATTATTTTGAAAACCAGAATTTCCAATAAACTGTTACATTAATGAATGGGTAAGTTGCGAATTGAATGGTTAAAATACCTTAGATTTTGGTTTAATTACCAGAATTATGATTTTTTTTAATTGAAATGTGTTTACAAGTACGGTAATTTTGCGAGAACTTATTTTTGCATCAGAACTATAAAAATTGAGATTATCTGCAAAGATTTGAAGTTTATTTGTTTATTGAAAGCCTTAGGGTTAGGTTTTTAAGCCAATTTCATAGATTTTTAAGTGTATCAAGAAGAATTCGATAATTATCTTTTGCTTAAAAAACTTCAAAAACTTAATACAGCAAAGTATTACGGTCAACAATTTTAGATAGGTAATTGAATGCTAATTTTTCTTTGCTTTTAGATTTTAAAAAAGTTTCTTTTAGTTTCTTAAAGTAACTGCGCAAAAGCAATTTTTTTTTCAAAAATCCTAGAAAACAATTAAGTAAGACAAAAGTAAAATAAGTAAGAGACTGAAGAAAACATAAGAAAAAACTAAAGTAAAGTAAGAAAGTAAGTTAAATTACATTTCTGAAAGTACTTATAGCAGAATTGTATTGATTCTACTGTGATATTGTAGTAGTGTGTTGCATGAAGTAAAAGGCATGACACCATTCCATCTGATTTTTATGTAAAATGACCCCTTGAATTCAAATATGACCTCCATTTTACCCTATCATTCACTGTTTTCTGAGAACATCCCTTACATTTATCACTTTTCGATACTTTAATAGCTATAAGTGTTGTTTGAAGGGAAGAAAATGATTAATTTTACCTTTAAGCTTCTTATAAGGGACTAGAGAGGTGAAAATTTTAGAAAAAAGAACAGTTATAGAAATGAAGAAGATTTTGAGGGATTATACCCTTTAATTTGTAAAATAAATCATTACCAATGATCATTTTTTCTGATTTTTTAGCAGTTCTTTATTTTTCAACATATTTTAGCTTTCATCAACATTCCCTCTCCCAGATACCTATTAATAACAAAAATATGTAGTTACGATATATTTTTGTTATCTTTCAGGGTAAGAGGATAGCTTAGAATCTTCCAAACGTTTCTTCTAGAGAGTTCTTTCTAGCAAAACATCCTGGGGGAGAGCGAAATTATTTTTAAACCATTAAATTTTTTCTGAATGGCTAGAGGTGTGAAAAGTTTAATACTTGAAGAGTTGTAGTAAGTAGGAAATTTCGGTGTTTTTTTTCCCATAAATTTTTAAAAAAATAATTAAAAATTATCATTTTTTGTAATTTTTTTTGCAATTGCTTTAAACTTATTTTGAAGACATTCAAGCTTATATTCCTTTTTATCTCCGAAACATCCCAAACAATACAAATATTTAAAATTTTTTTTGATTAAATGTGGGTTTGTGGAAGAGCTCAAGTAATCCTCGTAACATGAACGTTCTAAACTTTCGCGTGAGAACTTCGGTAATTCTGCCCTCCTCCCATTTTTAGTAAATTTTCTTTTACCTGAATGCTGAGAAAAAAAGTATGGTCAAAATTATCAGAATAGGATAAAACTTACAGTGTTTCTGTCTCCATGGAATCGCCAAAATATAAGGTAATTTTTACCGAACAAATTTGGTAATGTAAAAATTAAAATACTGTTTATAAAATGTGGTAAAATTCAGTTAATAAGGTTAAAATTGATAAGTTTATCATGAATCCGAAAGCATGGCATAACGAAAATTTATTTGGTTAAATTTACTTTTTAGTTTCGTATTTTTTACTAAATGTGTGGCAATAAGAATTATAATTTTAAAAACCTGAATGTCCGGTAAATTGTTATCATATGAGTAGAAAAATTACCAAATGAATAATTTAAATAGCGTATATTTTGCTTCTATTAACCAGAATTATGTTTTTTTTTTTTTAAACAAGAAATGTCATTACCACACAGTACGGTAATTTTATCAGATGTTTTTTGGCCGTCAAGTAATTGAATATTTTTATTATTTGACGGCGTTTAGAAAGGAAAGTAATGCCGTAAGCTTTAATATCTAGAAAAAGAGTTTAAAAATGCAAATATCGATCCTTTCGATGTTTTTCCTCCCACAATTTAGGGGGAAAATCCCAGCAAAGTTTTACTACTTGTTGTTCCAATCGTTCAGGTAACTCCTCAATTCACATCTCTAGCCCCTTAAAAAAAATTAAACTCTTAAATTATTTATGTTTTCCTCTCAGAGATATCTTAAAATACTAGTAAAAAAGATTGTAATATTTGCGACTAAATGGGTTATAAAAAGAGTGCTGCAAATTAAGATACATAAAAAAATCTAGAAAAAAAAGAAAAATATAAAAATCGATAATTTTTAATGATATCCTTTACATTTTAAAGCGGAATATCACTAAATCTTCCACTAAAACTATTCAAATTTTAGTACTTTTCATCTCTCTGTACCCTCGCAAAAAATTTAACAATAATTCTTTTTCCAAATCAATTATAAGTTCTGCTTCTATATTGTTATATTTGTATACCATATAAAGGTATAATACAAATTAAGAGCGGAATATTAACAAAATGTCATTTACTTTATAATGTTCTTGCGTTTTGTATCGATGATCTGTATTTTTTTAAAAGGAAGAATAACAATAATTTCTAGTCTAACGATTGCACCACATAACTGTCTAAAAAAATTAGGTAAAAGCAAAATTAATTATTTAAAAATTAGTTTGATAACTCTCTGACGGTGCAAATTAAGCTCCTAGATCTATGAAAGGAATTAAATGAATCTTACGCTCGGTTAGAAGAATTTAAAAATTATCAATTTAAAATAAAATATAAAAATTTATGTACTATTTTTCAAAATGAAGGCAAATTTGAGTTACTACAAATTTTTCATGTCACACCATCAGCTCTTCAATAAATCGCAAGGCTTAAATTTCAAAATAAATGCTTTATAGATCAATAATGTGTTTTGAACTTTAACACATTATTGATCTAGATGTTTAAAATCTTAGAAAAATGTCAAAAAGACAATGAATTAGAACTAAATATATTGCTTAATATTGAATTTTTAAGGAAAAATTCTAAATGTTCTAACTTAAAGCTTGATAAAAATATGAAATTCATATTTAGACTTTAGTTTTTAGTTCAAGAGATCGCTAATATTCATAAAATATTTATTCTATTATAAACTTTTTTAGAAAAATGGAGAAATTCTATTTTATTATAAACTTTTTTACAAAAATGGATTTTCTTAAAATGGAGGAAAATTCTGAAATGTGAGTAAATTCTGAGAACAAGAAATATATTATACGAAAATCAATTCCTGAAAATGAATTTTATTTATCTTGATTCATTCAAATAGAAAATAATGGTAAAATACTCAAAGCATTACAAAAAACATTTTAGTATTGTTTTTGGGATTTTACTTCCGGTTCAGTTTCGCCTATCAGCATACGAAAAACTACTATAAATTCATTTCCAAAAATTGACGGTGGAAAATTCAAAGGGTTTGGGAAAGCTAATGAACTAGATTTCTAACACATATAATAAAGAAAATCGGAATTTTCAGCGAAATTGCCGATTTGTGCAGCCCAGTCGGATATTTTTTACCCCGTCGAATACTTAACTCAGAGTTAGGAGGTCAAAATATTATTACAATTAGCGTAATTAACATAATGCCGTTTATTTATTCCATAATATCTAAAGAATCAAGTCAATAAATACTTTAATGTGACTATTAAATTAAACCGCGATGACTCAGGGGATAGAGCGCTCACCTTCCAATGAGGTGAGCCGGGTTCGAATCCCAACGATGGTTGGTCGATACGAATACCGCATACTTACACCGACCACAGTGACGTAAAATATCCTCAGTGGTAGAAGGATCATAGGTTAGAGTTCCCTTGCCATCGGACTAACCGTGGGAGGTTTTTGTGTTTTGCCTCTCCATGTAACGCAAATGTCTGTTAGTTCTATCAAAAAAGTCCTCCACAAAGACAAATATCTTCCAGTACTTGATTCAGTGAGTTCCCTTGTCTTCTGGATTGGGTTCAAAATACAAGGTTACGGAGTTGATCATTTGTAGTCGTAAACCCATACAATTGGGAGGGCTGTTCAACGACGGTTATAAAATCAAATAATCAACCAGTTAATTGATAAAACGAGAGATACACACATTACCCAGGTAAATGGCGAAAAATACTTGATTTCGCACCTTAACATTTTACCATTGTTAACCTGCATATTAGTTAAGTAACGTGCATATTTACGGCTTTCGATCTTTAACGATAACATATTTACAAATTATGGGCTTTATCGCAACAAAGTTTCTAAGGCTATTAACAATAAAAGATAATCGAAGCAAACATTTTGATGTGATTTCATTAATTTGCACGGGTGGAAAAAAGTTTATTAAATTAAAGTATATTACAATAGCCCTCTGAAACGTTTTGGGAATACATTGCTAAGTGTATCATAATTATTTTATTTCGAGAAGTGAAATACTCTGAATGAAATAACTTCACAAACAAAGAAATCTTCTATCTGTTTTCGAAAAAATGAAACGAAAAAAAAAAAATTTCACAATCACATTTTCCCATTAGTTATTCATTTTCATTGCATTCACGGAGAAGGAAAAAAGTCTCGAAGTGAAGCTGAATTCGTTTTTATCGATTTTCGGAATATAATACGAATTCTCAATACTATTTCTTTCATAATACAAAAGAAATTCTTTAAATCTAAAATAAATTTTGAATCAAGGAACTCAAAGTAATATTTTTTACATTTAAATGTTATCTTTTAAAGCATTTCCCCGAAACAAAGAACACCGCCATTTTAGACTCAGGAAGTTTAAGTGATTAGGTTCAATATCAGCTACTTTCACAATTTTATTGCATAAACGAAATATATTCTTATTTTTATCCAGTTTTAAGACGTAACAAGAGACGTTAAATTTTTTTTTTAAAGAAAAAAGTTATTTACTACTGTTAGTGTTTAAAATATATATCAAAGCAGTTTACGACTTTTATATTCTTGCAGTTCATAAATACTAAACATTTAATCCAAAAATGTAATATTATTGACTCACAAGGGAGCTTTATTCTTAATTTTTGTCCTAAATTTTACATTTATTTGTATATTAATGCCAATTTACCAGTCATTGTACGAATTTCTCTTAAAATTTAAGTTTATATTTAAATGAAAATTAGAGTCCATCATTGTTAAGTAAAAAAACTACGTATCAAATTTAAAAAGTTGTCATCCAATTAACTGTAAAATATACGGTTAGGAAAGTTTTTTTTTACTTTTATGGTTTTTGAACCATTTACAACTAGCATTGTTTCAAAACTGTAAAAATGAAATCTAACTGGACATGGGAGTTAGGCTTTTCGTTAGGTATTGGACATCGGAGTTAATTGTGGTTAACTTGTGTTTTGTTAAAAGAAAGGTAGAATGTGGCTTAATTAATTTATAAGGTGGTGCCATCTATAGTGAGGTATGAGAACTACTAAACTTTTCTTTTTATGTCAATCAGCTCTGTGGTTCGGCTATTTTTGTGAGAATGCTAGTTTTATATTCCGTATGTTCAAGTCACCGATTGGTGTAGACTTTTGGAGGACTCTAATATTTGCACTAGCACTGTATGCATAGACACGACAACAACAACAACCGATTGGTGCCCGTGAAGGCCACAGGAAACTCTTCCCGTGTCTAAGGAATGGCAGAAATATTGTAATGTCAACGCTGGTTTATGAACCTCCTTTCAACCAACCATGAGATTGACAGATTGGTCGTCTCGGCTTTAGTATGTACCCAGTTGCTAAGAAATAAGTGGCTTCATAAAATGGGCTTATTAACGTGGATAAGAATTTCGGTTGTTTAATCTTATTTGGTGAAAACAGTCAATAAATAATTTTTCTCATAGTCAACAGAATAGTTTGAATGCCGTCTTTCATATGATTCTTAGACTGTTTTGTTTGAATATGGAAAAATAACAATTAAATTAATTGTTATTTAACCATTTTTTCTCAAGAAATTTCTGACAGTGTAGTATGTGGCAATAAATGCATATATTTATCTACAATCTTTGTTTTCTAATAATTATTAACCAGATATCCCGATTTTTCCACCGCTGTAGTATCTAAAAATTTCTTAAACATTTTTGCAATGTTTTTGAGACTATTTAAAAAAAAAACTAAGATAAGTAAGTCCTATAACTGAGATTTCAAAAAAGCGAACATTCTAGGGGGAGAAATCGATTTACCTGTACAAAAATAGTATTATTCAATACGTTTCTTTGATTATTTGTGCTGAGGGGATATTAGAGCAAAAAAAAAATATTTAACAAACAACTAATTGATCTTTCGCTAAGCTACATGATCTTACAACATAATTAATTAACAGAAAAACAATACAAAAAAAAAAGAAAACAATAAAGGAATGTGCTGCAATGTTGTAAAATTATTGAACAAGAATAAATAATCATAATTTTAATAAGTAATATATAACATTTAACGAGTATAATAAGTAATATATAACATTTACCAAGTATAATAAGTAATGCTTAAGAATTAATAAATAACTTTACTTAAATATTGCAGTTTAATTATAGAAATTTAATAGTTAATAGCTTTAAAGTAGGAAAAAGAGTGAAAGTATTTAATATTAACTACTAGAAGAACTTTTTTTAAAAAAACAATGTATTTTTTAACATTTTAAATCAAAAGTCTAATAGAGAAACAGTTGGATGAAAAAAAATTCACTATTATTAATATTGAAATGTTAACTAAAATATTTAATTTCCAAAAAGCATTTAAAATGTGAAATTTATTCTTGAACTTTATTTTTCTCGAGGAAAAGAAAGCATTTTAAAGAATTTTTATACACTTTGGTGAATATTAAAAAACATCTAACCTTTAATTTTTATTTTAAATTTAAGTGTAATAGTTAAATCATAAATAATGCATGCCATAACGTAGTTTGAATATTTATTATAGAACTCTTTTAATTTAGCTGAAAATCTTTAAAAACATAGTAATCTTTTACAACTTTATCACGTTTTCTTAAATTCCAAAACTCGTGAATGGTAAAAAATGAATAAATGCCTATCTTAGAATTGTTTCATTCTAATTTATTTAGTTTATGTAAAAATTGAAACATAAAACTAGAACGTAATCTCTAGGTAATAAGTATGTTGAGTTTGTTTATTTACCTGGAACATCTTAAACATAAAAAAACACAGCTGTATCACGTTTTCTGAAATTCCAAAACTTGTGAATGGCAAAATATGAATAAATCTCTAAGTTAGAATTTTTTTTTTAATAACGTCAGCTCATTGATATTCTATTTTTAGAGGAGAGTTTCAAGAATCGTTTATGAAAACTAAATGGCGTTGATCTAAAAATACTTCGACACACACAAAAAAAGAAAGAGTCCCTCGCATTTCGATCAATGATCATTGCCACTAGATTTCTTAAATTATTCATCGGCAGTAAACGGAGCTTTTAATAGTTTCGAGAGCAAAAATATAGTTTGCAGAAGCTATCGTCTGCTTTTATGTTTCTTATAAAAATATCGTTTGGTATAAATTTAAAGCATTTCCATAATGAATGAAGTATAGTGTCGGTATTTCCTGTTCTATATTAACTACGTGGTTTAATACTTTATCAACACTTTAAAGTGTTGATAAAATATTGAACCACGTAGCTATAGGAAATGAAAATAATTTTGTCACCTTTAAAATCACAATGCGAATCTGTACCAGTGTATGTCAAAACCGAAATGAATCGAAAATTTTAATCACTTCACTTTCTCTTCAGATATTTTCGACCAATTATTGATTCTCGGTGATATTGATGAAACGTTTCTGAAATGTCAAAGGCAGGGGGAGGGGTAAAATCAATAAAAACAAGTTACCCTTAAAGCATTACTACCTCACTCGACGACTTCACTATGAGTTTATAGATTTAGAATTACTGGTGATTGAAAATTTACACATACTCTGATTATACTATTGTTGTTATTTTTATCGTAGTTCTTTCATTAATTCTTCGTAGCTTAATTTAACTGACATTTTAGAAAAGAATTCTTATAAGTACGTGCATTTTTTTTTTTTGGTATTGAATCTTGTTTTAAGTTTTTAACGAATTCTATTTCAAAATAATATTTTTAGAAATTAACTACGCCTCAATAATGAGAATTAATAGTATCAAATATCGAATCACGACTATTATAACAATTTAACGTCATTCACAAATACTTAATCACAAAATATTGAGATTTTAAAATTCTTTTTGAATTTTAAATAAAGTGAACTATTTAGGAATAATTAAATTGTGTAGCTTTTTGAACTTAAAGAGATGCTTGTTTTTTAATATATAAATGTAAATTTTGCATGAGGAAGTTTTGAGAAATAATGGAATTTTGCTACAAAATACATACAATTAACTGACTTTGTCAATTTGTCCTGTACATGACGAAAATTAGAGTTACACGTAAAATATATCACTTTATAATACAAAATTTGGTTTTAAATATATAATATTAGTTGGTTATATGTATGAAAAATTGTTCAAATAGAACAACTTACTTAAGTAAAGTAAATGGAAAAATTGTTCAAATAGAAAAACTTACTTCAAAAAAGACATATAATTGTAAATTAATTCTGTCTTATTAATAGCTCGAATTTCCTCAGGCAATAAAATATTGTTAAACAGAAAAATACAGGAATTAAATTTCGAATAAAAAGTATGTAAACTAGGTTGTCTGTCGATGTACGAGAAGTGAAAAAGAGTTAAGCACAAAAATTTTAATACGATGTAAGTATTTGAGCAGAGCTAACTGCAAAGGTTTGGTTACTTGGTATATGAACTAAAATAGAGTTAAATATTAAAAACATATCATATCTTTATTAAATATGAGTCTAATTTAACAAACTTGCTGTGTTTATAAAGTAAGAGGCTATACTTTACTGTTTTTTAAACTCATTTTACTATTTTTCGTATGTCAGATTTTAAGGTAAGTGGCGAAATTTCAGTGTTATAATCATTCAGTGTTAGAATCAGTGCTAGAGTTACTTGTTTTGTTTTTATCAAAATAAGGTCGTTTTTCAATTACATATTTTAAAGTTCACCGCAGGATCACTAATTTCTCCCAATGCTTGATTTCTAGGTTGGGATCAAATTACGAAGTATGGAGTTGAACTTTAACAGTAGCTAATCTTAGATGGACCAACTGTTTAAGTAGTAAAATCATGTTCTGTCTAGGTGATGCTGGTTAATTACTTAATCATACATGTTTCTGTAGTAGCTTGTGCTCACGGATATTATCTAAGTTGTACTCAGTGTTCCTTATTAACCCCCTTTAATGTATATTTTTAGAATCCTTATCAGAAATAAAATAAAAGTATACAGAGGTGGTAAAATGATATCGAAGCGAAAACAAAAGAAAAACGTTATCGAAATACGTTATTTCACAAGTCAGGAAGGAGTAATGAAAAATAAAAAATGAAATTCAGTTTGATTGAGTGGGAAAACGAATATGAATTTTAAAGTGATTAGTGTAAACACCTACAAGTTTCAAGTGGCAAATAAACAGGTTTTAGTGTTTTTTATTGTTATTTTCCTCAATTATAGTGTTAGTCTCGATAGTGTTTTTTTTAGCTCTGATATTAAATTGCTACCCCAAGTTTGTATGCTTTTTTTCAGAAAGGATTCTAAAACTAACATTTAAAGACCGAAAATCATAGAACACTCTAACTCGGAAATCAATGAAGGGAACAAAGGTTCTAAAAATTAGAATATTTGTCCAGAACAGCAAGAAAGACAAGGATTGTAACAATGATTATTAAAGAAGATCACTATAGAATACTCAAACTCGAAAATCAATGAAATGTTGATCGCAGAACAAAGATTCTAAAAATTATTATTGAAGGTGGTTATTATAGAACACTCAAACTCGGAAATCAATGAAGAGAACAAGGAATTCTAAAAAATTTAAATCTTTGCTCAGAACAACAGGGCAAGGATTAGGCAAGGATTACAGAGAGAAGAAGGAATTCTAACAATTTTGAATCTTTTCTCAGAACAACAGGGCAAGCATTATAAAAATATTTATTAAATACGCTTGTTATAGAACTCTCGAACTCAGAAGTGATTGGTGAGTAGATTGCAGGATAAAGATTCTAAAAATGAGTATTATAGGTGGTTGTTACAGAACATTCGAACTCGGCAATCAATGAAAAGAACACGAAATTCTAAAAAATTAGAATCCTTGTCCGGAACAGCACTACAGGAATTCTAAAAAGGATTATTAAGAACGGTTATTATAGAATACCAATACTCGAAAGTCAATGAAGAGTAGATTGTAAGAGAAGGATTCTAAAAATTAGTATTAAAGGTGGTCATTACAGAACATTCCTTTAAAGTCAATGAGAAACGGATTGTAGGACGCTGCTTTACGCTTGAATTTATAGAGGAATACACCCTACAATGATGGATGAATTGCAAAAAAGGTGATAACATGAAGAATGATCTGATTGTAAAGAAACAGTGATGAGTTCGAGTGCTGTAATAATAAATTGTGCATGTTTGTAATTTCTTGAAAAATGTTATATAAATTAAGTGTTACAGATACGGCAACATTGAAAAATATTACTATGAAATGCTGTAGACATATCATCAAGGAAACTTAAAAACTATAGCTAAAGGAAGCTTTTGGAAACTGTTTCGATTACTTGTTTTGATAAAAAAAATAATCACCCGGAGATTATTAAAAAAAATATCAATGAATTAGTCATCATTTTATCACTTGTAATTAAGATTATCATTTAATTTTTTTTCCAAAAGAAGCTAACATTAGTTAAAGTTTTAATTATTACGATAGCCGGCCACTAGATATAAAAAACATTGTTTTTCTTGACAGTTATAATCTGTAAATTGTGAAATCTCTTACTGTAAAAACACTTAAAATTTTGCCATGAATCTAAAAAAAGCTTCTTTGCAATTTTTTTAAGAGCACAACATTATGACGATAGCAAAATTTTTTAATGAATCTATTACTGTGAGGCAGCACATCATAAAAGATTTTATTTTAATTAAGTAGCTTTCATCATAATGTCAAGCCTAAAGTTGTACATTAAATTTTTAGAATGAAGAAGAAATAAAATTTATGTATTATTATATTCCTTAAATAAACATGCTAAATACTACCATGAAGGATTTTTACATTAAGAAAGAGCTAGTGTTTGTTATGTAGTTAATTAACTAATGAGTTAAAATTCTCTATTATACACTTTGAAACTTTGACGGGCTTAGAAATAGAAATTTAGGAATAATATGGACTTTTAAATTTTTGGTTAGATTTACTTTGTCATCAAACAGTTTCATTTAACTCTTATATGTAATTTATGAGATTAATATATATTCTAAAATTATTTACGCATTTTCATATGCTTATATTATAATTTCATGTTCTTTATTTTGAAGAATTCAACCTATTGACGAAAAATTAAATATTTTTATGATAACCACAAAGAAGAAATTAATCTTCGAAAAGAATTTCAAAGGTTTGCATGTTTCCTATTTCTAAAGCACGGTTGAAATTAAAGAGCTTGGAAACCTTTTGAGCACACTGTTTTTAAAAAGCTTACAAAGACAGCTAAAAACAAGCAGAACATAAAATTAACACTCATATGTATTTAATATTCTAATAGAGATTCAAAATTATCTTAACAGATAAATATTGTCTTTTTATTATGCATTAACCCAATAATATATAATTTAAAAAATCTAAATACTTTAAAACTGGTATTTGTTTGTACTGGTACAAACCATTCAAAAGTATTAAGTTTCGAAAGCGATATTTTAAGTGATAGAAAATATAAGTATTTACTTTTCATAACTTTAATACGAAGAATAAATGTTATCATTGCCTTATTTAATGAAACTTAACTGATTGAAAAATATTATTTTTCTGAGAATAATTCATTTAAAAATCTATGAAATATACGAGCTTAAATGTAAAGTAAGAATCCTTTTAATTTGTTGAAATCTAATTTCAAAATGCCAAATATATTATTTCTGAAATTATGTTTCAAGCTGAGTGCTTGAGTGTGTATAGATTACATTTCAAGCTGAGTTTCAAAATAATTTTATAAAGAAATGTCAGAGCAAATATATAGAATTCAACAGTACAAAGTTGAGCAACATAAGTAGAAGCAAAATTTATTTAGAAAAATAAAACATCTTAGTTAACCATTTATTTCAGTGTAAACATAACTGGAATAAAAATAAGCGTATTATCATAGTTATCTACAGCATATTAGCATAATGTAATTTTTATGATGATGCAAAATAGGTTAATTATTACGATTTCTGCAAATTATTAGCCCCAAACTTTTATATCATAAATTAAAGTAAAATATAATACAATGAAGCAAAACATCACTTAGCCTAGTTTTTAGACTCTTAGTTTGTAGATTTCGTTTATTGATTAATGTAGTATGCAATAGAAATAAAAAAATTCATATAATTTGTTAAAATTATAATTAAATTGATTTTTATTTTATTTAAAAATCAGCCTAAGACATTTTCGACGTTATAACATTAAATCTTTACTTTTTGAAGGAGAACAATGCTGTTAAAGACGCTTTTTTATGGTTCTACATAAAAATTTATGACACCAATAAATTATACTTTTAAATAAAAAGAAAAGCATAAAAGTATGTACAACGTATGCTTATTTCAATACATTGCGTTTGATTACCAGCTACTTTTCATAGATTAGAAAATAAAGAAAGCATATTTGTATTTCTAAGAAACGTATAACAAACATATCTGAAATACACGTACGGTGAAAATTTTTTGTGAAATTACAGTACTGTGTGGTAAGGACATTTCCAGTAAAAAACCATAATTTTGGTAAATAAAACTGAAATATATGGTATTTAAACCATATATTTGGTAATTTTTCCGTTCACATGGTAACGATTTACTTGATATTCTGGTTTTCGAAATCATAGTTCTTATTACCAAGCATTTAGTAAAAAAACACAAAACTAAAAAGCAAGTTTAATCATATAAATGGCTTTTATGCCATGCTATAATGTATCATGATGAAAATACCAAAATTTACCACGATTAACAAACTTTATCACATTTTATAAAAACCATAGGTTATTGTTAATTTTACCAAAATCATTACTAAAGCGCTTCAGTAAAAATTACCGAGAGTTTTTGTCCTTCAATTGCGCCAGATACACGACAATTTTACAATATTCTGGTAGCTTTGACCATACTTTTTTTTCTCAGTGCAGGACTAAGAAATCTAAAAAATATTTGTTTTAACATCTAACAAATAGGTGACGATGAAAGTAAAATTTCTAGATAAGTTTATAGGTATTAATAAATTAAAATCAGATAGAGAGTATTAATGAATAAGTATTAATGAAATTTATATCTCAGATATTTTAGCATGATTTTTATTATTATTCGTATTCAGATGCTACAGAAATTTAAAATACTGATAATGTAAAATAGCTATAATAAAATAAACATATTGGATAAATTAATGAATTTTGTATCTTATAGAAATTGCGTTTAAATGGTATTTAAATCTCTTTGTAAAATAATAGGTATTTGCATTTTACAGAAAACGATATTTCGCGAAACTAAAACATTGTATAAATAAATGGCTATTTATAACTTATGGTAAACAAGAATAAATTAAATTGATATATTCTTTTATTAATTATTGTTTTTTTCATCACAGAAAAAGTAAATGTTAGTCAAACTAAAAAATCTGTATAAATTAATAGATATTTGTAATTTATGCTAAACGAGTTTTTTTTAAATAAATAATTGATGTTTGCATCTTAAAAAATACGTTTTAAGGAAACTAAAAGATGCGTATAAATTAATAGCTATTTGTAATTTATGGTTAACGAGTCTTTTCATAAATAATCGGTGTTTGCATCTCAAAAAATACATGTTAATGAAGCTAAAAGATCCCTATAAATTAATAGTTATTTGAAATTTATGGTAAATGAATATTTTTATAAATAATCGGTGTTGGCATCTCAAAAAATACATGTTAACGAAACTAAAAGATCCGAATAAATTAATAGCTATTTGTAATTTATGGTAAAAGAGTCTTTTTATAAATAATTGATGTTTGCATCTTAGAAAATAATTGTTAGTGAAGCGAAAATATCAGTAAAAATGATGAAACATTAGTAAATTATATAAAACAGGTATAACAAAAACGTAAATTTCCTTATTAGTTATTGGTATTTGCATTTTAGATTAAAACAAGTATCAGTGAAAAAATATCTACAAATTATTAAGCATTTGTATTTTTCGTTAAAAGAATATTAATAAATTTATATTTGTTATAAAAATTATCAGTTATATACCTTTTACAGAACAAAATGGAAGTAAATTTTGAACTTTTCAATAAAGCAGAGATATTTGCATCCAACAGAAAACACATGTTAATTAAATTAAAATCCCTTTAAAGAAATTAGTTATAAATATAGATTATGCATAAATTAATATAAGCACAGTTCTTCTTTTTACTATTTTTGCTTCCCGAATAAAACGTAAGACGGTTGGGACATTATAGTTTAGATAAATCATTAATAATTCATTTTGACCATATAAAATTCTTTTTTTCACAACATTTCAGTTATTAAGAAAATATCTTAAATACATATATAGTAATTTTGGTATTTGGCAATTAGAATTTCTATTTACTTTCTTATATGTCAAATAGTTAACCTATCATCATATTTGTAGCTTATGGGTATGAGGGAAATAAGATTTATCATCTTGTGTAAATAAGGAAAATCTTTTAGAATAATTTGTTTTATTGCTTAATTAAAAAAAAAAAAGAATTCCATAGCACAAATAAACCAAACAACATTACTTGGCAGGCAGAAAAATGATTTCTACAAGCATTTTCTTACGTTTCATTTTCTTCTTTATTTAACTTCAGTTGTTTTTGTAGACACTGCAAAAATATTTCCTGAAACTGATCTTACAGAAAATATTTGTTTCATAACATTCTTTTTAACAATATGTATTGAATCTGACAGTTTTTCGACATTTGAACGTGTGTGATAAAAACTTGTCGTAAATCATTTGTGAGTCGTGTTTTTGATTTCGCATCTAAATACTTATCTATAATAGATTTAACTTGTCAAAGGTTTAACCTATAATGATAACCTAGCATTAAAACAGTAAAGATATGTCATTTATAATTTTTCACAGCACAGTTTGTTTCAACAAATAATATTCAAAATCATTCTTCATCTCATTTGTTGAAATTAAACTTTTTTCACGGCAACTAAAAGTATGTATTGCATAATAAAAACAGCATTTATTGACATAATAAATGACATTTAATGTCACTTGTTTTAGTTATTTAATCCCGTTTGATAAATGCAATCAAACTACAGTGTTAAAAATTCCGGATCTAATAAGGGTAACAAGTTACCTCAATCAAAGTTCCAGTACTTTTTGCAGTAAAATTTACCTTTATTTTTATAGCAATATTTACACTGAATCACTGTAATTAAGTGTACATTATTGAAACAATTTCGGTATAAAATTTCGAGGTATGATGGATTTTTACAGTAAAAATAGATTTTACAATGAAAATGGAATTTTACGGAAAAGTGGATTTTAGTTGCTGCTCTCTAGGTATCGATACCTTTTATCATATACTTTTTGAATCTGTTGTTTTTTTAGTAGCCTGGTTAAATTTTTATTACTTTTTTCATACTGTAATTCATAAGTTACTTTATTAAACTATATGAAATGCAATTTTTCTAAGGTTTCTTTCCATTAAATAATATATTTTCAACTAAAATTGAATTAAATCTTTGAACTAAAACAAATATGTTAAAGTTTTAATTTAGGACACAACTGATCATTTGCACTAAACTAACATTTAAAATGCAAAATGCTGGTTTTATAAATGCCCCTCTTATTTAGTCCTTATTAATTTAGGTTTAATTACTTTGACTATTGTGAAGTCACTTATTTTCAAAATGCTAAAACTGCATCGATTTTAAAAGACAAGCTGTCAAAGATATTTTGAAGAAAAAATTGAATAAATGATAAAAATTTCAAATTCACAAATTTTTTTTTCTCTTCTTTCAAATAAAATATTATTTATTTATTTGAAAATCTCATAAAATAGAAAAAGTTCGAATGATATTTATGTAAAAAAAAAAAAAATTTTTTTTTTTATGTGGAAACTAATAAAATGAAAGATTTTGTTTTTGATTTATTCACTGTTTATTTTAAAAGAGAATAGGAAAATAATTTAAGTTGATTTTAAAACGAAATAATTTCTGTCAAAAATTTTTTTTCGATAAAATCTTGAGTACGAATATGTAAATCTTAATAAATTTTTTAAATTAAAAAATGTTTTATTTATTTTTAGTGAGTACTTATAAAATTAAAAATTTGTTTTAAATCCACGTACTCCTTATGATGAAGGAGAATAAAAGAATGAAAGATCTCGAGAAGAAGAATTGGTTCAGTAAAGGAGAATAATGTGTGGAGAATAAGGTATAGTTTGTCTACGGTAAGAACTCCTCCCACCATAAAGTCTGAGGCCGTCTGTTGCTATGTAAACAAGAATAGCGCATTTTAGGATGGGTAGCTTCTCCTTACTCTACGGCTAACACAATAGATCGAAGAAAAAGATTCCCTTTTCCTCGCCGACCCCATACCCCTACTTGAAATAGTTATACCTTGCTTCCATAGTCACTGCAACGGGTCTAGATGAATGTCTAGGGGAGTTCTTACTTTAGACAAACAATACAACTTTGAATTATACCGAAAAATTAGGCAACCAAATGCAGTGAAGTTCATTAAAATTCAACAGGTGACATGGCTCGGTCGTATATTTAGATATGACAATGAAAACCATAAAGAAAACTTATTACAAGTGAGAAGGAAAAAAAGCGAGGTAAGCCAAGTACAAGATGGTAAAATAGCGTGAAAAAATATTTAAGCAGTGTGGAAGCTAATAGGTGGGGAGAATGGGGTCATATAGATCAAGATGAATAAAGCTGCTTGAGACAGCCACAGCTAGCGATTGGCTGTTGTGCTGGCAGAAGATGATGATGATGAAGAAGAAGAAATGAATAATCTAAGTGCATTGAAAAATAGCTTAGTTCATAAAAAAATGTTTTGTTAAAATTTTAGTGTAAGTCTAAATGGGAATGAATTTTTCATTCAAAAAAGTGTTCATTTTTAAGTGAATGCTTAAGAAATAAAAGATTTAAATTTAGCTTATTTTCTTCTTATGACAAAGAAAATAAAGAAATTATTTCAATGGATTTTAATAATCAAATAGTTTATTTAGCTAGAAATATTCCTGATAAATAATTTTAATGCGAATCTTAATATGAATGATTTGTTTTATTAAGAAATTCCTCTTATTTATTTTTAGTGAATCGTTATAAAATGAAAACAAATTGCTATGAATCTATTTTCATTTTATGATAAAAGAGAATAGAGAAATTATATAAGAAGATCTTGAAAACTAATAATTTATTTCGGAAAAAATAATTTTGACAAGTAATTTAATATGAACTGTAGTATTTATGAGTTGCCTTTCATAAAAAATGCTTTAATTATTTTTAATCTTAAGTTAACGAATGAGGGATTTTACTTTTTATTTATTCTTTTCTTAGAGAATGAAGAAACAATCTAAAATGATAAAGGAATAATCTAAATAGATTTTTTTTTTAAATTGATGCTTTTTTTCTTAAGAAAGGTTTTTGATTTAAGTTCTTAGTGTGAATTCTAATAAAAATGACTTATAACTGCAAAATTTTTTTAAAAGTGAAACTCATAAATTCTTCCAATGAATAGTAAAAGAAATTAGTCTTTCTAATGGCTAATTTTTTTTCTCTCCAAATTATAAGTCCCCTGTCCAATTTAAATTCTTTTACCTATCATTGAACATATTATGAATAAATACGAATAAATTTAAATGTCACTCAATTTGTTTTCAGTTGCAGTTAAATCATCGATAAACATAAATCTAAATTTAGTCAAAGCTCAGTCAGCGGAAATTCAAACGATGTTCGCAATCGTATGTAAGGATTCCGAAAAGAGAATCGATAAGCGAAAATAGCAACAGATTCCAAAAAAATCCTAATACCATCAGCCTTTTCACATCCTCCTGTAATTCCAAGAAAGGTGGAGCAATCCATCAAGCGGACCCCCCATTCTCGACTGGGGTCGGTGGACACTAGCGCCCGCAACGCCCCCACATGTCCGCAGCAGAATCTGGGGGTCCTGACCATATGGTGAGGACAAAATTTTCCATTTCTCTCCTCCTATTAACACTAACGAGTAAATATAGATCGATACAATAAAAACTATCCTTAGTTATTTAAGCAGAAATAGTAATGTTTCTTCAGTTGGCGAAAAATTTAAGATTTATTGATCAAACCTTGGCTACCGTTTTGCACTTGATCATTTTTCATTGCTGTTATAACATCTCGGCACATATTTTTTAAACTTATTCTTATGTCAGCTTGATGATTTATTAAGATTGATCACTATCTTAAAAATTAAATTGAAAAATATTTAATCGAATTTTTCAATGCGTTCAAAATGCTATATTGTACGTGATACGAAAAGTATTGATTAAAAACAGAAATTTTCTTTGAAATAGATAAATAAAGAAGGGAATTTTGTTATTCTGTAGTATATTTAATTATCTGAATTCGATAACCAGATAACATAATTTTAATTAATTGAGAACTGTGTTAAAATATTTTATTAAAATATAAACTAGAAGCCACTTCTCTGTTATGAAGAAATTAACATTTTCTAAATTTTACTGTTATAAAAGAATTTAATGTTAAAATTCTAGATATTAATCTTAATATTCTTAAAAATTAATTTTAAAATTAATAATTTCAAAAAAAATTAAGTTACTTTGAAATTAACTATAAACTTTATTAAAATTAAGCAATCTTTCATGATTATGTAGTCTGTTTGGGAAGAAAAAAACTAACGACTTTTCATGAATTCAAAAGAGAAAAAAAAAATACAGATAATTATTTAAATCCAGAGAATAGCTAAATAAATTCGAAACACATTTCATAAGGTTTAAAAATATGTTGAACAATAGAAATGAAAAGTTATACATTTAAATAATTATTATTCTGAAATAATTATTGTAAATCACGTAATGGTTATGAATAAACAAATAAACAATATGATTCTGGAATATAAACAAAACATCAACAGGTTTCACGATCTGGGCGAACTGCCAACAGCAAGCCACATAAAAAAAAGCTCACCATATGGCAGAGGTCCGAGATACAAGAAGGATCGAACCGCGAAATAATCCTAATCACAATGTTTACTTTTACTAAATTATTGTCACATTACTTATTTTATTCGAATTTACAGAACTATTTCACATATAGCCCTTGCAGTACATGTCCGTATGGTCAACTATATCGGTCTCATAATTTTTTAAAGTTTTGGAGTGAAAAAAAATAGCAATATTTACGATTTTCTCTCACCTTTTGAATGATAAAACATCGAGGGCTGTAAGCGCAACAGATGTAGGTATCCTGTGCTTCGGTCCAGTCTAATCTATGCCCTGGTCCGGAACTGTGATGATGGGGCGTATGGATAAAGTGCTGCGGCCGCCTAGGGTAAACGTTGCGGTAACTGCTGGGCACCACCTCCGAATGCTGCCGACAGGCACCAGAGGGTGACCGACTCCATCTCATCGTCTCTTGCGATGGCTGACTAACCAACTGCTGTTAGCTGGGATGATCGGAAGAGGATGGAAGAGAGTAAAGAGTCCCGCGGTTTTCATCGCCAAGGGAGACCCGCCAAAGCGCGCCGCATCTCGCCATTTTTCTTTTTATTGGGGTGGGTTGTTAACAGGTTTGGATGCGTTTGTTTATGTGATGAAGAACAACAGGTGCAAAATTGGCTTTTAACATCTAGATGGAGATGGCACACGGATTCATTAAATGTTTTTTTTTTGACAGATATGTCAGAAACAAAACGTATATGTTTTTGTGAAATAATAGTTGAAAACGTGCTATTTTTTTTGTGATATGATGGATGATTTTTTTGATACGATTTCAGGTTTTCTATTGATATTTAGCTTTGTTAAAATATATAAAACATAACTTGGAAAAAACTTGTAGACAAAAAAAGCAAAATTTAGTGATAAAAACAACGATGCTTGAAATCATCTTTGAGTTAATTTATTAGTTTTAATTTTCTTCTTCATAAGCAAAAGAAAAAAAAGAGAGTGGAAAATAAGAAATGAGAAAACACACGGAAAGCAACTCGACAATTAATTTTTTTATAAAAAAATATTTCACTGAAAAATTGCACAAATGTAAGTTAATTTAATAAATTAATTTAATTTAATCATTAATTTAATTAATTAATTAATTTAATTTAATTAATTTTGAAATGAGAAATCTAGATTTTTTTTTATAATTTCAACAAAAAGCGCATAATTGAAGAATGGTTTATAATTTTTTTCAAGTTAAAATACATAAAAAATAATTAATTTTATGAACAAACTTAAAAAATGTGCCTTAGTTTTATTTAAAGTTTTCTTGGTGTAAAATTTTAGAATATGAATTTAACACAGAAAGGAAAAAATAATATAGGAGGAAGAATTTACAAAATGGAAATGAATTTTCTGATGTTTATACTTAAAATTAAATTACAACATTAGAGCAAACCCATACAATGTTCTTCAAATTTAGTATATTTCAATGATTTATTTTTCGTTAAGGGACTTCTATAAAAGAGTTAATAGTAAGTTTCTATAAAAAATTGTATGGGATTTCTATAAAAGAGTTTATAAAATTTATCAAACCTTTAGAGATAAGAAAAATCAATAATTTACAAGATAAAGAAAAGAAGTATATGGAAAATGTATTATACGTATTATTTGTGATATATACGTATTATTGAAAATATATTATTTTCTGATATTAAAATATCAAAATATCGCGGAAATAAAATTATTTTTAATACAAAAATAACATTGCTATAAAAATAATATGTTTAATTTTTCGCTTAAATATTTTTAGTTAAAGGATTTTTATAAAAGTAAGTAATAATTTAATTTTACTAACTTTAATTAGTTAATAGAATTCACATTGGTAAAATTTATCAAAACTCTAGAAATAAGAAAAATCAATCATATACAAGATAAGGGGAAAAAAAAGAAAAAAAATGCAATATATATATATATATATATATATATATATATATATANATAAAGTAAGAAGTAAAGCGCAAAGTTAAAGTAAAATAAAGCATGAAGTGGAAAGTAAAGTAAAATGTGAAGTTTCAAACTAAAAGGTAAATTCTAGAGTAACTTGCAAAATAAAAGCTAGGTAAAATAAAGTGAAGCTTAAAGTAAAGCAAAGCGTAATATATATTGTATTGCGTATATTAATTATTGTATATATATATATATATATTAATTTTTTTTAACCCAGATAATAGTGTTTATTATAGATATCACCTTTATTATTCTAATATTGCTGAAATCAGGAAATCAAAGTATTTTTAATGCAAAAATAGTTATTGTTATAAAAATATGTTTTATTATTTCGCTTAATCTATTTTCGAAAAAATTATTCAAATAATTCCAAAATATATTAACACATATAATATGTAAATGTATGTAAATAGATAATACCATTGAAAAATATTTAAATATTTCGATGACTACTTATTCAACACCAACCGATTTCTGAAGCCTTCTCTACCCCTTAAAACCAGATTTGACTTTTCTGCGAGACTTCTTAAGAGGGAGAAAGGTAAATAAGAAGAAGATAAATGCAACCATAGCAAGGAGTGAAGCGGAAAAAGCAACTATACTTATCTGAGCTTTATCGAAAAGTTCGTTGCATAGAAATTAGGAAATTCAGCTATACTCTAGGGATTTGCGTGGATATAATACATCTTCGTGAAAATGAATTCTTCCAAAATAAACTTGGGTTGCAGATTACAAACTTAGACTTTCTCTTCGACAATTTTTTATTTGAAATAAAAGGTATAAATAACACAATTGAATATTGTAATATCTGAGCTGTAATATATTTTTGAAAATTCATTTAAAGCTGAAAAGTCTTTATTTATTATTTGTTTTACGATTTTAATAATGATTGTAGCATTTTGATGTTTCATCAAATTGTAGTGTTAAAAACATTACCATGTATGTTTCTGATTAATTTAAACGCACTCACCCTTAAAAGACTTTGACTTATTCTACTTTTCAAATTGAATTATTCCAGTTTTAGAAATAACGGCTCACATCTGGTAGAGTATAAAAAATTATGTAGCATTCTATTTTCTTATAAATCTAGTTTTTTCTTTTTTCGTTACTTTAACTTACAATTAAGGGAATCAAATATTTTTATATTTCAGGTAAAATGTCAATTTTATTAAAATATTTATTTAAATACTAAAATAGTTTATTGCCACTATTCCAATTTTTTTAGCTTTTCTCCTGAAGTTTAATTGTTGCAAGATCAGTATGAGTTGCATTGCAACACTTAAGAGGTCAAATACTGTTTATCATATTATTGATTGTATGCATTGATAAATATGTTCATGAAAGTAATTTAAATAGTGCTTTATTTATTCTTCCAACAATTTATATTTCGTATTCAGGCTTTTCATAAAATTTACAAAGATATGCATCTTAAAAGTTTTTTCATTTGCAATTATAAGATTTTAAAGATGAAGGAAATGTACTTATTTATTTTCAAATATTGATATAGATTCAAATAGATTCAAAGTATATTTATGATATAAAATGACAAGTATATTATTAAATTTAATTATATTTTGATTAAATTTAACTAAAGTTTTGTTTATAATTTACTGCATTAATAAATGTTCAGAGATTATTGAAAATTTTGATTTAATGTAACAATTTGAAAGTTTTTTAACTGACAAAGCAGTTTGTTATATATTATTGGCCCTCTTGAATCAAATAATCTTGAGCCATTATGGGCTCTCAGGAATCAGCGATTTATTTCTAATTCTTGCATACTAATTCTTGCATTTCTAATTCCTGCATTGTACCTCTATACAGCATTATGCATCTTTAGCTTCTGCATCACTATATTGTAAAATAAATCTGTTAAATTTGCAGAAAAAGTAACTGTCAACTGTTGTGCCAGTATAAAACCATTTATTTCACAGAAATATACGATATTTTAAAAATGGTCGCATACTTTTTAAGCAGATAAATACTGTTATTCTAATTTTTAAAAAAAACTATGTTACTGCAACAAAAATCTCGGTTATTTCAGCAAAAAACTCTGTTATTTTCACACAAAAAACTCTATAATGCATCTATGCCAGCATTGTGGTCTGTGCGAGTCGAGAACAAAATTCGTATGACCAGTCAACATCGGAATTCGGGACACCTCACTGGGAAGTAAGTGTTCTGTCCTATGAGCCACTGTTATGAAGAATAATCAAAAGCTGTTTTTATCTCAAGAGTTATTGAAATCATATATATTTATGTGTAAACGTTAAACGTTTAAAACTATAGTGGTCTACCCTTATAAAGATGTCTGACAATCTAACTCACCGAAAAATTATGCTTCAGGCAGTTAATAATCAGTTAGAGTATCAATTCGAATATTAAGTCGAATTGGTCTTTTATTTATACGATGTTCAAAACTATAAGAATAATTTCTGAAAAGTAAGAGCAAGTATTAAAAATAATCATAAAATGATTTAAAAGAAAAAGAAGTTATCTTACGGTAAGAAAAACTGCATCACAAAAACTAGAATTTGAATTGGCAATCCGTTTATGATTGGTTAGAAAACAGAGGAAAACTGTTTTGTAAAATTCAGCTTTAAGCTGTCAAGTAAACGGAATAAGTCTGTAAATAAACGGGAATTTTTGTTAGCATTAATTAAAAACAGAAGAATAGTTTATTTTCTGCAAAGCAGTATTTTCTGTTAAATTTTTGTTGTTGTAGAACTTACATTTATTTTATACAGTGGTTTTATGCATTTATTTTATAATGGTAATTTAGTACCATTACATATTTCGACTTGACTTAGATCACGATTAAATTTTACCACAAATTCACAACTGATAGATGTTGGACAGTTCATGTACTATCCTCCTTCGATTCAGCAACTGAATGCATTGAATAATATTTGATACTGTTTATCACTTAATAAACAGTAGTTTATGATTTTTTTCTTGCTTATATGTCTTTATAAAGAGATTATCTATGTAAAAATGTTGTTGATTTTACTCGCGTTTGTCCAAATTTTTACTTACAATGGAAAAAAAAAGAAAAAAGAGAAGTAAGAAATGTGATTTAAGTAACCTTTTGGGAGTTTTATGGCACTTAATACCTTTTCATTAGACTCTTGCAAATTTTGTTTCATGATCAAAATTCAACAGTTTTTATAACCCATTGAAAACAAATGTAAAGAAAACGCCATTAGCAGTGGGTTAGAGACGTTCAGTGGGCAATTTAACTCTAGCGAATTTTGCCTCATGACCAAAATTCAACAAAAATTAGCAAAAGCTTTTATCACCGACTGAAAAAAAAATATTTAAGTGTTAAGAAATATTTAAAATGTTTCAAAAGGCTCTAGAATTTTTTTCATTTACTTTAACTAATGAAACAGCCATTTTGGTAACAAATAAAAAAAAACAAGTTTACAAAAATAACAAACGTTCTAGAAGTAATTCGTACACAGAAAAAAAAAATAGTCAAAACTACCAGAATATGGTAAAATTTACCATGCTTCTGTCTCTATGAAAATCTCAAAAAAGCTCAGGAATTTTAACCAAAGCACTTTGATAATGATTTTGATGATTAAAAATAGGTTTTATAATTTGTGATAAAATAGGTAAATGTGGTAAAATTTGGTAATTTGATTATGAACCATTTATTCGGATAAATTTATTTTCAATTCTGTACTTGTTACTAAATGTGTGGTAAAAATAACTATAATTTTGAGAAAAAGAATTTAAGATAAACAGTTAACTTATGAATAGAAAAACTATCAAATGAGTGGTTTAAATACCGTATATGTTGGATTTATTACCAGAACTATGCTTTTTTTATATCAGAAATTTCGTGATCATACAGTATGGTAAATTCATCAGAATTTTTTCTCTGTGTACTGAGCTATAAATTTTAGCATCATATCAATTTTTGAGCTTAAACTGCGTGATACTCTTTAACGATATACTTCGATAATAATAACGATATAATTCTGTAATGATTCTTCAAGTCATTATAATGAAACTGAGAAACCTATGCTTATTTCAAACATATATACTCGTACAATAATGCTATTTCATATAAATATACTTCTTAAGCATTACATAAAAAGTGTTTTTAGAAAATAAAAGATTTTTTTATGAATAAATAATTTATTAGTGCTTGAACAATACCTAAAATATATCGTTACTTATAATGAGAAAATAATGTAAATCAGTTACAGCTTTTCAAATATATTTGTATTAAAATAAACTATAAAAGAAATGTTGAAGGATTGTATTGGTACATTCAAAATTGACAGTACATTAAAAACTCATATTTTAAAGTTTTTAATGTTTCCAATATTATTTGCAATAATTTATTCACAGAAAGGGTCTTAGTATAGTTTACCAATGTCAATAAGCATGTATTGAAAAACCATGATATAAATTATTCATTAATGTTATGAAGTTGTTTTATGTCAATTTATTGATTACGTTGTGGAGGGAAATTTTCATTATTTTGATTTTAGGAAATAATTCTAATGTCAATATTATTAAGTATATTTATTTAAAAAATAATGGGAGCTCATTTTAAAAGAGCTGAAGTTAATTAATTTTTTTTTAAAAACTCTATGTACTGAAAAATAACTACGGTAAAAAAAAATTCCGAAAAATAAAGTTTTAAAAAATATTTAAAGTGTAAACATATTTCTCTTTTGATAATACAATTTATGAAAAGATTAAAATTTTACAACTTTTTCGTGCATGTCTCAAGGTAATATTTTTAAAAAAATATTTTATAAAAAAGAAGAAAACATTTACAAATATTTAAAAAAGCTTTTAGAGTTGAAGTTTGGAAATAAAAATTGGGCCTATTTTTAAATTCTAAATATAAATCATATTATAAGAGAAAGATATTTATTTAAGTATTTCTAAAAGAATATAAAAAACATATTTTTTTTCAAAATTCAAGATTTTAAAAATGCTCGCATTTTTAATTTTCAAAAGAGTACCGATAACGTTAAACATACTTCCTAAACTATTCTACTATTATTGAATAATTATTATTTTTGAAATATACAAATATATACACTAATAGCACAACATTTTAAATTAATAAGTAACTCAGCTTTTATAATAAATATTATTAAACCTGCGTTATAATACGCTAAAACCTACTATTTTGTCGAGAAAAAGAGGATAGGTGCTAGAAATATTAAACTGCAAAATTAAAGTTAAAAGAAATCAATGCACAGAATTTCTCTTGCAAAAAGTTTACATCTATACATACTATTTAAAACACTAATGTGTTGCTATATTCTTAAACAACCTCTAAATTTTATTTTCGAGTTGGCTGCAAAAAAAACTGAAATACCAAGAGAGTTAAATGAAGAATGCTTAAAAGTAAATATTGATAAATTTCTGGGCGTAAATTTCTTCTCGCATTGGCAATGAAAAGCTGAAAAAAATTAAAGTAATTGAGCTATCAGTTGGCAGAAATGAAACTAAAGTATACAAACTAGGCTATATGTCGAACAGAAATAAAAAGGTAAAAGCGAACAATTCATTTAAACAAACTAGCTGAGCTTTGCTGTTATAATTAGGCCAGCTAATTTACGCACGTTCAATTATACTTTGGAGCTATATTTTAGTTTTATTGATGATTCAATATTAATGAATTAGAAATACGCATTTTATCTACTAAAATCGATTCACAATGCTTTTTTATTTTTCTTACCCTTTTCTTTGACTTTTATACATTATACGAGTCTGTTAGGATACAGAATTTAGAACTGTTGTGTCTGTTGGGTTGTTCAGAACTGTTGGGCATAGAAATGCTAAGTCAGGATGAAAAATTTAGAGCTGTATGCAAGAAAGTTTTTTAAATTTGTTCCAAATGCAATCTACAATCAACAATGAAACGTATATAAATCAAATTGAATCTGGATGAAAAACTGCCACTGAGAAATATATGCTAGTTCACTTTTGAAAATAAAATCTAAAAATATGCAACATATACAACCTAAGGAACTGTTGATTTGTGTCCATTTAATTTATTAATATACATATAAATATGTGCGCCCATTTATTTATTTATACATATAAATGTTTATGTCCATTTAATTTATTTATATACATATTTGTGTCCATTTAATTTGCTTATGTACATAAAAACAAATTAAATGGCCACAAATCAAAAGTTTTTCAGAATGTATTTGTTACATATTTTTAGATTTCATTTTCAAAATAGTACCAACACATATTTCTCAGTTGCAGTTTGAAACTCATCTAGCTTCCGATCGTTGGGCACCAGTTGTCTGGGAAGTAAAGGCGGCCTGTGCGCAGTATTGATCACATTGCTCCTTGCTCCAATCATGACCACAAAACCTCCATGACCTGCCTGGCCCAAAACAGGATATTGCGGAAATGCTGAATTGCTTTTTACTCTCATATATACAGAGATAGGCTAAAGCGTGTAACTCTCCAGAAAAGGAATGAAGCGAGTTTGAACTGCGGAGGTTGGCGAGAGCAGCGAGTAGGGGAGATTAAATATTTATAGTATTTTAAATAATATATTCACAGCTGCTTTTACTCGGAGGAGATTTGCTCTTGAACCAAATTGCGGTTAAATTATTCTGCTAAAACTCATACTCTTGCTGTATTTTTTAAAACGAGTTGAAGTACAATTTTTTTTTGTTGCAAAATACAATTTACAGCTTATGAAACAAATCTTTCAGATATAGAAAAATAATCACTTATTCTCCTTTATTCAATATCCTTAAAATATGAAATTATATTTTCTCAAAAGGAACCATATATTTGTTCAGGATCTATAAAGAAGTGAAAGGTTTTTATTTCCATTTATTTCTTTTTTTAAAAGAAAAATGAAATTTCCTAGAATAAAATTTTGAATAACAAGAGATATAACAAAATAAAATTGAATTTCCTTTTATTTTCAGTTTTTCTCACAAGGCTAGAAAATAAACGATATTGCTTCACTCAACATATAAATAAAATAAATATTGATTGTATGAGATAAAAAATAAATTTTTTAGCATGATCAAAACATTTTCATTGAAGGATTATTTATTTATTTGATTAAGCCCGCTATTGAAAATAAAACTATTATTTTTCGAAAGAATTATTTCTCAATAATGAATGCAATATTTCATAAGAATTAAATTTTTTTCCTTCTAAACACAGTTTTATGAACACCACTGAATAAGGAACTTTAAAATAGAATTATTCAGATAGGAAATTTTAAAATCACGGTATATCGTCATGAAATACCGATATTTCACTACTTATCAGGATATTTTTCCAATTTACCTAACTTTCATTGTTTTATATTATATCAGACAATATTTTCACTAACAAAATAAAATTTATTAGAACTCACGATAATATCGTATTCCATAATTATCATTAGCAATAATATTTGGATTAATATTGTAGTCGGTATATATTGTTGCTAATGATCACAGAATTTTATATTTAATTTTCGTTATCCATAGTAATATCGACAGTATCCTATTTGATACTTACTCTTCTTAATTATTATCATGATATTAACGTTATCGTTCAATTATCGTATATTTGATATTTATCGTAAGACATAGTATTTACGATATATCCGGAAAATTCTTTCACGAAATAAATATGTAATCTGAATAATAAAAAAAAATTGATATGTCATCCGGCTTTATTGTTTAACGCAAAAGCTTGGGACAATAAGGCAAAGGCAGTCAGGGTAGCTGCTTTATAAATCATTGTCTACAGTGGTAGTTCAAATTAAATACTAAATCATAATGAGTTTGATCAACAAAGGAAAAAAATAGTTTTAATTTTATTAAAAGTTCTATTAAAAAAATTAAATTCATTACCAGTTGCAGTAAAAATAAATTGCATAAATTCATTAAAATTTGCACTTTAAACAAAATTTATCCGAGAAAATACGAATGGGATAATTCTAGTCTGACACAAACTAACCAAATTATAAAAAATTAAAACAAGTTCTTATGTATAACTTTTATACGGCTTTTACTAAGAAAACTGTAATCAGGTTTTACGTTTTTAAATGTTCCCTTTAGTGCCAAACTGACTGTAGGGGTCAGGGAACTGGCCTTGCGTCAGAAAGGTTCTGGGTTCGAATCCCGGGATGTTCTTTCATTCTCTGTAATATCTGTCCTTACTGTGGGAGCAGCGTTCACCCACCTAATGTAGTGCCACTGAAAAAGTGGCCAACAAATATGCCTTTCAGATGCCTGCATTGACAAAATGTTAACACAGGTGGCATTGGAAATAAAAAATATATTCTCTTAAATTGATTATGTAATTGATTGTTAGGGTTAAAACTAATGCCACAGTTGAGAAAAATAGTGCGAGTTCCCTGACAAGATAAAGAAATAGCTGCATGAAATGGAAGACAAATTATTAGGATATAATTGTAACCTTATCTTTTTAAGCATAAAAAAAATTAGTTTGTTCGCAAATATAAACTCAGAAATTTCTCAAGGAAAGGAGGTGAAAATAGAAAATAATCAATAGAATTATCAGTAAAAAAAAAAATGGCTGCAATGTTCATTGCTGAAAATCGATATTGTTTTAACTCAGAGAATACTAACAAGAAAGGAACCTAAAAACTTGCTCGTCAAATCAGGCTGATTTTTTTTACAAAGTATTTTTTCTCGTTAGGAAAAGGGTACTTTTTATTCTAGAATTTCTCATAACATGTTATTTCTGAACGAGCGTAGCTTTCAATACTAATTCGAAAACTCAGTGAAATTCTGATACATTTCATAATACCATAGTAGATTTTTCTGAATTCTTTTCCCATTCAAGTCATGAAAGATTTAGTACAGCATTAATAACTTTCAAGAAAGCATTAATAACTTTCAAGCAAACTCTCCTATTTAGCATTAATAACTTTACAGCATTAATAACTTTCAAGCAAATAACTTTCCTAGATAAATTGAATAGATTTGACTAACTTCCAGCTGTTAGTAATACAAGATTAGATAGGTGATGAGTTAACAAAACTTTTGCTCCTTTTTACTGAAAAACAAAAATTCGATTTTATTATAGAAGTGCACTTAATTGTCAACTACACTAGTGTAAGAAATTAAGAGAATTTGCAGAGTTAGTTAATTATCTCTAGAACTACTGAACCGATTTTAATGAAATTTGATCTGTACATACATTGATACAATACAAACCAAATAACTATTCAACAATTATAATACACACGCATGATCGTGCGTAACACTCGTTGGAGTCGGAAGGTATGAAACAGCGGTTGCAGAATATACAAAAATATGGGTTAATAGGAGGTATGATCCCCTCTTACAGATATACAACCTTGCAGCGTGATTTCATACTTGAAATAAAGCAGTTTATCATTTCCTGTGGCAATTGGCTTGAATTGTCCAGTGGCAATATCATACCTTCCGACTCCAACGAGTGTTACGCACGATCATGCGTGCGTATTACAATTGTTGAATGGTTATTTGGTTTGTATTGTATCAATGTATGTACATATCAAATTTCATTAAAATCGGTTCAGTAGTTCTAGAGATAATTAACTAACTCTGCAAATTCTCTTAATTTCTTACACAACAAGTTTAACTATGAATAATGTTTTTTTTTTCGAATTTAAAAAAAAAATTATTAATTTATAATTTAGCAAAGACAACCAATTTTTCTTTAAACACGGCACCACGTTCTATATTACTTACACTGTAAAAATTTCGGATCAAATTACTGTAAAAAATACCAATTCTAAGAGTGATGGTATTTTTTACCGTAAAATCCATTTTTACCAGTACATGCTACGGAATAAAAGTCTGATCTACAGTAATCTTTACAGCAAAAATCTGAAATCACTCTAATAAAATAATCAAATAAAAACCGTAATTAAATAAATATTTCTGTAAAAATTACCGTATAATATGTTGCGGTAGAAATGGATTTTACAGCAAAATGGCTGCTGGTGTTTGAAAGTACCTGTAAAAAGGCAAAAAGTGCCGGTACTTTATAACGTAATTTGATCTGGAGTGTTTTAATTCTAAATTTGAAAAAAGTATTAAACCAAATCTTTAAATTCGATATTAGTTAATTTTAATACGCAATTTTGATTTCAATGATATATGTCAATAATACAACTAATAACAAGCATTTGTGCAAGGACAAAGCATTTAAATGCAGCAATCTTGGTATTTGATGAGCTAAGCGAGTAAGTGACATAACTCCATGAACTAAATATTTTTGTTGGAAATATTTTATAGCGTATTTTTAATCTTTTATGGGTTTAATAATACTATAAATTAGATCAAAATTAATTTTACCTTTAAAACCTCCGGTATAAAAATTAAGTACACCCGGGTAGGGTAAATCTAAAAAAAAATTGTTTTTTTTTGATAATTTTTTTTTTAAATCTGCCATTTTTTTGCCGAGCAAAGCAGATCTGCAGCATTTTACCGAAGCTCTTGTGATAATGCTTGTGGTAAAATTAACAATTTAATAATAGTTTTATAATGTGTGATAAAATTTGGAGAATGTGCTAAAATTTTGAAACTATATTATGATACTTTAGAGTATAACATAAAAGCCATTTATTCGGTTAAATTTACTTTTTAGTTTTGTATTTTTTTACTAAATGCGTTATAATACGAACTGAAACTTTGAATACCAGAATTTCCTGTAAACCGTTAGCATATGAACGGAAAAATTACCAAATGAATGGTTTAAATAACGTATACTTTCGTACCACAATTATGTTCTTTTTTAAAATTTTATTTATTTCTTTACTTTTTTTTAATTAGAAATGTCATTACCGTAGAGTACGATAATTTTACCATTTTTTTCTCTGTGCGTAGTTCATGTTTTTGGTTATCGTCTTTTCAGACTTTAATAAACAAAAAGAATAAATTTTGTATACTTCCGATTAGTTAGTTACCTAACCTAATATCTATTACCGAAGTAAGCTGCTCTTGTTTAATTTCACTAAGATTTGTGCCTTTAGAGTAGACATTTTAAAAAAGAACATAATAATGTAAAATAATTTTTTTTAATTAGAAAAAAAAAGTAAAATTAAATGTATTGTGGACAATCTATACATCTATACATCTATACATAATAATAAAAGCGGCTGTGTGTGTGTGTGTGTCTGTAATCACAATATATCGCCCCAGAAGCCTCGCCCGTGCACGAAACTCGGCCCATAATTGTGTTTTGACATAATGAAGAAGTATTTTTTTTCTTTTTCAAAAATTTTGATTAGTTATTTAGTTATCAGTCATTTTGTAAGTCTATGCTTTTCGTCTGCTTTTTCGTCTTCAAAGAGCCATATTCAAAAAACTATTAAAAAATGCATATACTTTTCCCCACTCTTATAAATGTATGCTAATGCGAACCTCACAATTGAAATATTAATTTTCGACAACTTAAACCAATAATATACGAAGGAATTAATAATTTAATTGTAAAGTTCGCATTAGTTTACATTTAT
>NC_092206.1:59588260-59610576 GCF_043381705.1 Parasteatoda tepidariorum | reverse complement strand
TTTTCTTAAGCGTTGTAGCTATATAATTTCAAACATCCTCAAGAGCTATAACACATCTGCAGCAGAACTGGATATGAAGACAAAATTGCTGGACAGGAACACTTTAATTGTCCACTAATCTTCAGATTTCCTGCCATGTTTTAAAAAACTTTATTTGTGAAAACCTTCAGCGTGGCGGACAGCTGGCCGCCTTAGGCGGCTAGTAAGAAATAAATAAAGCAGAATAACTGTAAAAATAATTACGGAATTTAGCCAATTCTATTCAATCAGCTGTCTTTTCCAGCTGTAAAAAGTCTATTCGTTATTAGGATATTATACTTAAATTAATGTTTTGAATTCAATAATTGCTGAAAACAAACCAATGATAAAACAGTATTTTGTTTGTTTTTGTATTTAAAAGGAATAAAAGATAAATTTTTTTGAATTACATGAATAAACTTGAACAAAATGACTGTAAAAATAATTTCAAAAGCAGCAAATATTTTTCAGACGTAAGACGCCGAGTCGTAATTAAGATGTTATATCTAAATGTTTGTTCAGAATGGAAAATTAGTAAAAACAGACAGAGGATAGAAAATAATTTTACTTATTTTCAGTTTGACTTTGAACAGACTGGCTATAAAAATTATTCAGAATATAATTAATTAATGTTTTAGAAATGTTGAAAACAAACCAAAGAATAGAATTATTTTAGTTATTTTTTAATTGGGAAGAAATAAAAACTGCACTTTTTCTGGAACTACAAGGATAAGAATGAATTTGAACAGAATGGCTGCCAAAATTGCTCAAAATATGATTATAACCTATACAAATATTTTCCAGCCGTAAAAAGTTTAATCGTTATTAGGATGTTATAGTTAATAAATGTTTTAGAAATGTTGAAATTAAACTAAAGAATATAATTACTTTAGTTACTTCTAATTGGAAAGAAATAAAAAATGCACTTTTTTCTTGAACTACATGAATGAATTTAAGCAGAATGGCTGTAAAAATAATATGATTGAAAATATTCCAATCAACACAAATATTTTCCCGCCGTAAAAAGTTAACCCTGTATTAGGATGTTATAATTAAAAAATATTTTTTAATTAGTTTTAATTGGAAAAAAAATTAAAAGTGCAACTTTTCTTCAGCTACATGAAGGAAATTAAACAGAATGACTGTAAAAATGATTAAAAATATAAATTAAAAATATTAATTATATTAAAAATATAATCCCAACTGATACAAATATTTTCCCTCCTTAAAAAGTCGAATCGTTATTATTAAGTTAGAATAAAATGATGGTTCAGAAATGTTAAAAACAAACCAAAGAAAGGAATTGGTTTAATTAGTTTTTAACTGAAATAAAAAGAGAAAAAATATTTTTTTTGAGCAAGAGGAATGCGTTTGAAAAAAAAATGGCTTTAAAGATAATGGTAGAATTATATTCAATCATGTAAGTAGTTCCCAGTTGTAAAAACGATTTATCGTTTTTGAATACTTTACTTGAACTATTCCTTAAGAACTGAGTAAATTTAAAGGCAAACTTATTAAAAATTAATTAATTATTTTCTAATTAAAAATGAGAGAAAAAATTTAGCCCAAATGAATCAATAAATTTAAAAAACATAACTGCAAAAAAAAAGAAAAAGAAATATGAAAATAAAGTACAGATTCAACTATTTCATTCTATAAAAAAGCAAAATCATTATTAGTTTGACTTAAGATTTAAATGGTAGTTCAGAATTAAATAATTGTTAAAAACAAATTAAAGAAGGAAACTATTTTCCTTTTTTTTTTTTTTAAATTAGAAAAAAAAAAAAATAGAAATTTTTCTTAAATTACAAGAGGGAATTAGAACAGAATAGTTGTAAAAATAATTATAAATGCGTATTCAACTAACGCGAATAATTTCCAGCCTTAAAAAAAAGTGCAATCATTTTAAGACGTCATACTTAAATGATTGTTTAGAATATAGAAACGCGTATTTAAATTAGAAAAGAAACTTATAGCATTCCATTGCAAAATTAGGAAGAAAAAAAAAAGAAGCTAATACTGTAGACTGCATTACAATTGCCCCCGTAAAGGAAGCAGACAACAGGTGTTTCGAACGTCAGTTCCATACATATACTTTCTCTTTTGTTCAGAAAAATGGAGAAAAAAGAACAAAATCAGTTTGTGAAATAGGGGGGCGCTAAATTGCCAAGCATAGCTAACCTTCCAAAAGTATATTGGGTTTTTGGCGAGACCAGCGATTCTGAAAGGAACATGTCGCCATAGAGAATTGCGCCATTAACAGTTCTTTGTAATGATAATTTGCGTAGAAGCTTTTTTTGTTTAAAAAAAGAAGATATTTTTATGCTAATATGTACACTTGATTTCGTTTTATGACAGATGATTTTTAATAAAATGGTATTTCACTGCTATAAATTCTTTTATATGAAGGGAAAAAGCTCATTAGTCTTAATTGGTTTGGAGTTTCAGTCAAGAGGGGAAATGTAACGTGCAAAAATGTAACTGTCGTTTGACAATAAATATCACTTTAAAATTAAATTAATTGTTTAGGTGCAAATTAATTGTTATTGTAAATTGTCATCGTAATTGTTATTGTAACTGCTATTGTAATTGTAAACTATTATTTTATTAAAAACAAAAATCTTTATTTGATTGCATTTCAAAACATATTTTCATTTCGTGTGGCATATTTCATGCTCACTTTAGACAAGTGTTTTTTTTTTAATTTCAATTTTTATACGTCAATATCGTAGTAAGAACTTTGACAATAATTGCTTAAAAACCTTTCAAATTCTCAGAAATTTATTATTTCATGACAATGCTAAAAAATTCCTAACAGGTTTTGTAATATGGTCTATGATCTATGATTTTGTTTGTACTGATTTGTATTTTGATTAGGAATTTGTTTTTAGTAAACTTTTCTTTCGTTCTTTTTTTTTTTTTTTTGGTTAGTTACAAAGCTGTAAGCAGTTATTTTAATTGTATATAATCTATTTTGAAGCTATCGACGCCAATTTTACTGTTTGATTGATACTATATTACGCAGTTATTTATAACAATTATGTATTATTAATTTTTAACTATTGTAGCAGTTGAAAAACAGTAACGTATTAGTTTTCATAAAAAGAAATTCCAAATTATGTGCAACTATTAAGAGAAGCATTTAGCTAAATTTAGTTAACTTTGTTGTTTCATCAGAAGCTCTCACTAACCTGTGGTATCTTACAATACTCTGCAAATCATTTCTACACTGCAAAAATTTCCGGATCAAATTACGATATAAAGTGCCGGTCCTTCGGATGCATCATCCGTAAAATCCATTTTTACTTTAAAATATTACAATAATATTTATTTAATTCGATTGATTGAGTGATTTTACGGTAGTTATTACTGTAAAAATTACGGTATATCAGATTCTTTACCGGCACTCTGAGTGTCGGTATACCTTTCCATAATTTGATCCAAAATTTTTCACAGTCAGGGAATGGTCAAAAATTTAAAATATCTCATTGTCATTTTACATTAAATTTTAAATTTGTTTTTCAGAATATTTTATGAATATTTTTAAACTGAAGTGGGTTTTCTGAACAAGGTGGAGAAAACAACAAGAATCAGCATTTTTTGTTAAAAAAAACTTTGCTAGATTATAATAAAGGGAGTGGTAAAAAAATGTAAAATATCTCATTGTCATTTTACACTAAATTTTAAAAATTTTTTTAGTATATTTTGTGATTTTTTTAAAACCGAAGTGAGTTTTCTGAACAAGATGGAGAAAACAGCAACAATCAACAATGCGGTGAAAACAACAACAATCAACATTTTTTTTAAAAATAAACTTTGCTGAATGTAATTAAGGGAATGGTCAAAAAATTTAAAATATCTCATTGTCATTTAACACTAACTTTTATGCATTTCTTTTTGTATATTTGATGAAATTTTTAAAACTGAAGTTGGTTTTCTGAACAAATCTTTCTATAACATAAAAAAAAGAATAACTATCATTGGATAACATGTTCTTAGTCCTTAATATTATCTTAATAACTAAATATCGATTTCTAAATTTGCCTATTTAATTTAGTCCAAGCCTCTGAAACTTAGATAATTTCATAAATTATTATATATTTTTTTCATATTCTATGAGCCAATAAATTAAACAAAACTTTTACATCATATTTACTTGGATTTTTAATTCAGCAAAATACTGCCATAAAAATATTTATAATTTTTTTTTTAAAATTTACAAAATAAATCAAAACAGTAAAAAAAATTTCCCCCTAAATTCTTATGGAAAGAGTGAATTAATTTGCTTTCAATTGAATTAATTTATGTTTTTTTTTAAAATTTTGCTAATGTTTAAGGAATAGACAAAGATTTTAGGGCAATTATTTGTGTGGTGTGGCTAACGTTTATATAAGAACATTTGTCTGTTTTAGCATTAGGAAAAACTGGCGAATTATTTTTTTTTCAAGCTAATGTAACATCTGCAATTTTTGCATGTTCCCCTTCAATTAAGTTAATATACCTTAGCAAGTATAGTATTTACAACAAGAGTTAATCTTTAAATAACATTTGTTTGGGGGATTAAATTTTAAATGACTTTAAAACACCTTTAAGTACTAAGCTTTAACTTATCTTTATACCGTAAAAAATTCTGGATCAAATTATGGTAAGAGTACCGACACTTAGGGTGCCGGTACAAAACTATCCGGATTGCTTATAGCCGGTCCATTTTTAACGGAACAAAATCTGATAAATATGACAAATATGTTACGGAACTAAAATCAGCTACACCGTAATTTTTATAAAAATAATTACCGAAAATTCACTGTATTAGTCTAACTAAAGAAAGATTACTGTAAAAAACTTTGTTAGCAGATGTCTATTGTTTGTCAATGGGATGAAAGCCTGGAGAGTTTGCCACTCACTCTAAAATAATCAGTTTGCTTTTGATAAAATATTTCTTTATTTTGTTTGGAATTATTTCGAAAAAAAAAAAAGAAATAAACTGTTGGAAATTTCTACTTTCAGATGAGATCTTCTTGTGAATGACGCTGGCCTCATTCTTTCAGACATTATTATTGTTATTTCACTGGTTACTGTTAGTCCTTCGAAAAGAATGCGTGATCCAAACCCGTCATGAGCAAAACATTTTCTTTTCCTAAAATTGAAAATTCCCAAACCTTACCCTTGATTCGATTAAAACATTTTCTCCTGTATTCTGAAGATTCTAACGCTTATCTAGTGTGATCCATCTAGTATTATCTAGTGTGTTATACCTGGACTTATATCTAGTATTACTAACGCTTATCTAGTGTGATCCATCTAGTATTATCTAGTGTGTTATATCTGGACTTATATCTAGTATTACTAACGCTTATCTAGTGTGATCAAAAATGGATTAAATGAATTACGAAAATTGATTAAACATAATAAATTTTAATGATTAGTCAAAATATGAATCCGTGTGGCACAAACGAACAGAGAAGCTGTTCTTCTTCCTCTTCCTTTTATTTTATTTTATTATTTTTTTAAACTAAATACCACCCTTCTTTATCATAAGCTTAACTGAAGTCACAGCTATAGAAAATTACAGGAAAAACTAGCGTTAAATTTGATAATAGTTAAAAAGATATAGTTTCTAATTTGAAAGATGTTTTATCAACGCCCTCCCCCCCCCAAAAAAAATTATAATTGTATTTATTGTACCCCCAAAATTAAGTTCTCTTCCTTCAATAACGGCAGGCATTGAACTTTCGTTCTTCGCCATAGAAGATGCCGGAAGCGTTGCTCATTTATCACATTATCACACAAAGTGAGCACCTGTGAATCAAAGTCACGGAGGCGAGCAACGTTACCCACACCCCACTGCCACAAATACCCGTTCATAAGGTGGGCCATATTCCCACACATCACACAATAGAGAACAGCACACAGAGAAACATCCACTCCCTGAGCGGGATTCGAACCCGCAAGCATCGGCTCCGCAGTCAGGCGGGCTAACCACTCGGCCACCTGGTAAATAAATTGATCTATTTTTAAAATATGCTTTATTATCCATCCAATGCATTTAAAATATGCATTATAAGATTATACAGTCAAACCCCGCTATAGTGAACACGGTTTATAGTGAACTCCCGGAAATAGTGAACGAAATGTTCGGTCCCGTGCCAAAAAAGTGAGGAAGTTGGATATAATGAACTTTTTTCTGTCCTCAACTGATTGTTTTTGGAATAATTTTGAAATTTCTACCTTAAAATAAATACATATACCAGTGTTTAAAATCATCTATAGAGGGTAATCGGGGGTCTGTTTAGAAGAAATTTGGGTCCGTTAACGGACCCTTCACAAAATATCTTTTCATAAAAACGGACCCTTCGCAAAATATTTTAACTTAAAAACGGACCCTTCACAAAATATTTTAACTTAAAAACGGACCTTTCACAAAATGACTTTTCTTTCAATCGGACCCTTCAAAAATTTGTTTATCTTCATTATTATTTTGTTAATCGAATAAACCCTTTACTGGGCAGAAAACGAATGAAGTTTTGTCTTCGGCAGACGATTCTTCCATTATTCGTCCGAAATGAATATTATGCGTTCAGCAGTATAGGCTAAATACTAAATATTTGTATGCTGCATCTCTAATTTAGAAGCAGCAATTGTTGTTTATTTTTTAAAATTTAATTTTTTTAATTATAATTTTACAGTGTTGAGCATAATCTTGTACGTCTTTACAATTTAAAAACTCCTTGAAAAAGTCTTTTTTTTTTGCAATAACGGACCCTATTTGCACAAATTCATAAAGCGGACCCTGCTTGAAAGAATGTGAGTAACTTTTTCAAAATTTCACGAAAAACGGACCTTTCACAAAATGTCTGGACAGACCCCTGGTAATATAGCGATAATCATTTTTTCTTGTTTGCTTCTTTTATATCACTTTCTAATCCCTAAACAGACCAAGCAGATGTTTCCAACTCAGGTAGATGATCCACCTGTAAGGTGTCAGTGGGATCAATATGCGTTTTCTGTCAGAGGGAGGGAATGAGTAATTATTCATTATTGGTGGTCAAAGGGTCGGACACTAATATGTGTTGATAAGGCCCTCATTTCAACTCCTTTTTGCTCTCAGTTCTGTTAAAAAATGTTTGCAAACAAGTTCTCAAATTTAACTATGATGCCCAGTTAACGTAAAACGTTCTACATGGATGATAAAATGTGCATAATCAGAAAAATTGAAAATTAATGTAATCAAGTTGATATTTGCAGGGAATATAAACTATCCGAATCTGCAGTTTGTAACATATGGAAAAATAGGCAATTAATTATTTCTGCTCATGAAAAAAATTTAGATGGCAGAAAAAAGTTGAGAAAAGCAGATCACAAGGCTGTTGAAGCAGCATTACTGAAGTGGTTCACCAATCGAAGAAGCCGCAATCTTCCAGTATCTGCACAAATGTCGATGAATTTGCTAAACGATATTATGAGACTACTTTTATGTGCTCGAATGGCAGGTTAGACAGGTTTAAAAAGCGGAATAACAAAAACTCAGGAAAAATTATCTGAGAGTCAGGAAGTGTTTCCATATCTGATGATGAGGATTGCTCATCAGCTAAAAATTACTATTTTTTTTTGCACGCAAGACGAATGAAACATGATGTAAAATAACAGTAATGAAAAATAACACATTTTTTGCTTCTACATAATATTTCTCAGTCATTTATTTGAATAATGTTTAATAAAAGGGAGGAGTTTGGGAACCATTAGTTAAATTGCCGGCGTAACGGATATAGTGAACTCCCGGTTATAGTGAACCAAAATTTCGGTCCCTTGAAGGTTCACTATAGCCGGGTTTGACTGTATTATCTATTTTTAAAATATGCATTATACATATATTTTTAAAATATGCATGTAAATATGTATTATACCAGTGGTTCCCAACCTGGGGGCGATAGAGCTTCTCAAGGGGGCGATAATCCTTAGGGGGGCGATCAGGGGGCGACGAGTATTCAAAAGATAAAAATTGCTAATAATATTAATAATAAAAGCTATTTGAGATTGAAAATATATATATGAAACCTATGGTTCTGGTGTACACAAAGAATTATGATAGTTAAAAATNCAAAGAACTATGATAGTTAAAAATTAAAAAAAATTCAAGTGCAGGATCGTTTTCGTCATACGTTTTGGTATCGCAGGCGGAAATCTGATAAGTCACTATGCTCCTCTGAGCAATAATACTCTTTCCAGGCGTATTGATGAGATTGCCGCCGACGTTGAATCAAAACTCATCAAATTTCTGAAAGAAGGTAAATTTGCGTTGCAGATTGATGAATCAACTGTGATAGATAACAAAGCTGTTTTAGCTTACGTGAGATTCATAAATGAGAGTAAGGCATACCTGCCAACTCTTCCGGATTTTCCGGAAGATTTTATTTTTATATTTAAAGTGATAGTAAATATATACTATTTTTTCTTTTATAAACTTAATTTTTAAATGATTTTAATCACCACTATTCTTACAAAAATTAAGCACATATATTAATATGCGTTACTATCATGGTTGTCAACTTAAGGTTTCTCAAATACAACGTATTCGTTTGCTTAAAATTGAAATTTTAATTCCATTTTAATACCACTGGGAAAAATGATAATGGAAAGGATTAAAAGTTGGCAGGTATGGTAAGGAGATTAGCGAGGAAATGTTGTTTACAAGAACTTTGAACACAGATACAAAAGGATCGTCGATTTTTAAATTGGTCGAAGATTATTTTGAGGTAAAAGAAATTCCCCTCACAAATGTAAGTGCTTGTGCAACAGATGGTGCTCCAACCAAGTCTGGTTGTCAGATTCTGGTCACCTTAAAAAAGAAGTACCGGAAGTTATCTCACTATTATGTCATTCATCGTCAACTTTTGGCTGCGAAATTTTTTTTATTTCTGGCATCAATAAAATAAAAGCTAATTCTCCTAATAACCGTTTGTTCCGAGAATTTTGCCATGAAAATGATGAAGATTTCGAATTTCTGCTCCTACATACAGCCGTGAGATGGCTTTCAAAAGGAAACTGAGCCGTTTCTTCGAATTGCTGGATTCGGTTACTGAGTTTCTCGACACCACTGATCCTGTTTTAAGTGAGAGTTTGAAGCAACGCAAGTTGGAAACTGCGTACCTCACGGATATTTTTGAAAAAATGAAGGAAATCAACGTAAACTTCAAGGAAATAAAATGAACATTATCAAGGCTAAGGGAATCATATCTTCATTCATCGCCAAGTTTGATATCTACAAGTCAAACATTGGTCGCAAAGAGCTAATGCAATTTCCAACTCTTAAAAAGTGTTCAATGGCAGATATCGAGATTCTCGAAAATAAAATCTTAATTTTTACTGATCACCTTGATCAGTTATGGAATCAAGATTTAAAGATTTGATGAAATTAGAAATTCCGGATTGGATTTGCGATCCTTTCTCTTTTGAAGTTGTGGATAAGCTCACTTCCTCTTTGTAGACTAAGATTTTAGAATTGAAATATGACTGTGAGGCTAAAGTCGTCTTTAAAAAATACGGTTACGAGTTAGCTTGGGTAAAGCTTATGGACACTTATCCACAATTGTGGAAACAAACTGAGCCGCTTCTCATCTCGTTCCCGTCAACATATTTAGTGGAGAGAGGATTTAGTTCTGTCTTCCAGCTGCTCACAAAGCAAAGAGATAGGTTGGACATTTGCTTCAAAGGAGACCCGCGTTTAAATCTGACGAGCATAAAACCTGACATTCAAGCTTTAACTTGAAATACACCAAGCACAGGGCAGTCATTGAAGTGGTAAAAATGTACTTTCTCCCTCTTCATTTTTTTTCCTCAAATTTTAGTTGTTAACGTTCTAACTTTTTCTTGATTACATTAAAATATGAATTTAAAAAAAATTTACTTTTGTTTTGACTATTCCGTTTTAAATATAATTTCTTTTTGAAAAAAAAGATGCACAATTTTTTTTCAATTAATAAAAATGACAGGATAAATGTGCCTCCTTATTTGCATCACAATTTAAATTAAAATCAAATAACATTGCATATATTCAGTGTTTGGTTGCTCACAAGCAACAATGAATGGTTTTTTGAGCAAAAAGAGAGAGGGGCGATATGTGTCAGCCAAACCCAAGAGGGGGGCGATGGTCCACAAAAGGTTGGGAACCACTGTATTATACAATTAAATAAATTAACTTATTTTTTATGCATTAAAAATATTGATTTTTGATCTTAAGATATATTAATACACTATCACAAGGCTTCAATTATGATATCAGACCTAGAATTGGACAATTAGTATATTTAGGTGCATTTTAATTATCCTAATACAGAATGGCAAGGAGTAATTTGGACAAAGTTTTAAACCAAACATTTTTATCGCAAACTCATTTTGGAATATGTTATGCTTCATTGGTGACAAAAGTTCTTGATAAAAATGATGAAACTTCCAAGAGGATTCTGCTCTAATGCTCAAAGCTAAAAGCCCTCTAGAATAGGACAAAGCTATAGTTTATCCTATAATAAGGATTGATTTTGGATCTGAAGAGATCATGTTAAGAGATAAGACTTTAGTTATAATATCAGACGGAGAATTTGGTAGAACGTATATGTTGATAGATTTTAATCATCGTAATATAAAGCGGAAAGAATTAACCTGGACAAAATTTTAAACCAAACATTTTTATCGCAAACTTATTCTGGGATAAATAATGCTTCTTTGGCAGCTAAAGTTCTTAAGGAAATCAATGAATCTTTCGATTGAATTCTGCTCTAATGCATAGAGCTGAAGGCCCTCAAGAATAGTACAAGGTTCATTCTCTTGATTTTCTTGCAGCTTCTTTCTGTTGATTTCTTACGAGAAAAAAAAATGATAAGAAATCAAGAGGAAAGGTTTCGACAGATTTGATTGAAATGGATTTTTTCGATTGGTCTTAGAAACAATAGATTATGCTAAATCTCATAAGACTTTGGCATAACTGAAAAAATTAGTTCGCCAAAAATGGAATAAGATATTAGTAGGTGAGGTACGGCCCACAGCAAGTCGTTTGGTTATGCTATGTTTAGTTTAGCCTTGGTATGTTTAGTTTAGGCAGTAAACACAACTTTGCATTAAGTTGAAAGGTGATCAGTTTGAAAACTTGTAAATATGTTAAAGGAAGAAGTATTTCAAATTCGCTTGGGAGTTTGATTGTGATACTTTAAGAATCCCCAAAATTATAGTGTGTGTGTTTGACAGGTTTAAATACACTGAATGAAATTTAAAATGACAAAAGCCTTAAAAAGTAACGTATTTATAAGTCATGCATCACCATCATAGAACGATCAAAAATATTATTATTATTTTCAAGAGATTTAATGTATAAAAATTTTACCGTTACAGCAATGGATTCTATTGTGCTAAATAATGGAATTTATTAGTTTTATCTGTCTGCTAGTAACAGCCCGCATGCACAGTTATAAGAACTGCTGAAATCTGAGAATAATTTGTTGTTCGGACAGGTGTTTCTGGCATTAAAATACCCGCTTATATAAGAATAATTGTCTCGTAAAAATTATAAAGGAAAGATTGATGCAGCCGTCTTTATAGTGCATAAAAATTATATTGTCTGTGATCATGATGACAGTAATTTAAAACACACTTTCAATTTATTTTACTCATGTGTGTTATTCGTCTGCTCACAATTGATGTGAACAAACCTAAAATAATTTGTGGAAAAATTAAGTTTGCCAATATCTTATTCTTTCCATGAGTGATGATGCTAATAGACCTCCTCTCGATATCGCTCACCAATCCCTGGAATAACTCTGGTTTTTTAAATGAAATAATAAGATAAATAAATGAGAATAAAAGAAAAAAAGATGAAAAAACGAAAGAAGAAGAACATGAAATTAGTAAATATCCTTCATTACTATTAAGGAATTAATGTCACTATTAAAGATACTATTACTAATTTGAAATGCTCAATTTTATGTATTTTTATTACAGCCTCTAAAATGAAACTTTTCTAAAACAAAAGAAAAGAAGGAAAGAAAAAAAAATGCTTCTGTAGATATTATTTGAAGAAAAATTGGATACCGTCATTCGGGGCTACTTTGTGTAGGATTTCGCAGTTTTTGAACTTTGACATGTAAAAAAACTATATTAATTCAAACTTCTTAAAAATTTATCGATATTATATTCATAACTGGACTCAGACGAGTGAATTTGATCAATATTGGCATTATTTGTATGTAATATTTACGAATAATAAGTCAAAACATACCTTGCACAAAGTAGCCCCCAAATGGGGCTACTTTGTGCAGCGATAGGAATTCAGTTTAATAATCATGTTTTTAGTAAAATATTGATATAAAATTGTTAAAAAAGTTAATTGTTGACATTTTTAAAGACAAAAACATCAAGATATGTAAAGATATTAGTTTGAAAATAATTTTCAGCGTTAAAAAACCATTTTTTTTGAAGAATTTTTTCTTAAAAAGAATGTTTATTTCAAAACATTTGAGTTTAAACAAAAGGAAACCATATACATTTTTAAACATTGAAATGGATGAAATTTTAAAAATAATAATTATTACATATTCATTAACATTTATAATATTGTTAAATTTGAACATAACATCCTTGAATGAACATGACAGAACTTGCTCTTCAGTTTCTGTCAAAATCACCTGATGTCCTATAAAATATATTTTTATGTGTTAAATCGTTTGATTAATTCATTAGAAAAATCTTTGTAGAAGAAAAATAATAGTTTACCAGGAAGTTTCACGTGTTTCTTGTGAATTTTATTAGAGATAGTATTTCTGTGGATTTTGTACTTCCGAGAAGCTTCTGCAATCGACATACCACCAGCAACTGCTTGCAAACATTGTTGCAGCTTTTCTAAAGTGTAATCACGGTAGTTTCTCGTTCCAGGTATTTTTTTATAACGTCTGACCATTTTTCTGTCGAAAAAAAAAACGAATGAAACTTTGCACAAAGTAGCCCCAAAGTGCATTTTTTTTCATTTTCCGTTTATTTGTTATTAATTTTCAAATTTTTTTAACGCTAACATGATATAATTGTTTATTAATATATAAATAAAAAATTTTGCACTTACGACAATTGTTTTATCAACGTCTTTGCATTTCACAGCTAAAGTTTCCACGCACACTTTTCGACATCCGACGTCCTCGGAAAGTTGTTGACATTGGATGAACGAAACACACTCTGAGATTGTTTTAAAATTCGAAAAAATGTTTGTAGTAATAGAAGAGACTTCTATCTTCAAATTCCACACATTTTTAACGTGAAATAAACATAATACTGAATAGCAGCACTTGAAAAATGCCAAATTCGAATTTGCACAAAGTAGCCCCCGCTGCACAAAGTAGCCACGAATGACGGTACTGTTAGTTAGAAAGTTTTTATATGTTTATTAACATTAAGTGTATGCAACATACAAAGTTTATTAGCATAAAAACATGCGATTTAATATTAACTGAAAGCCCTTTCTTCGTATGGGATGGAAAAAAAGTAAATAACAAAAAATTGATATTTGTCATTGCAAGAAGTTATTCTCAAAACTGAAAGGAAAATACCAAAAACGATTGTTTTCCACTTTTTTAAAATTCAATTTTTGATTAAATTATTATTATTTGTTGCTCTTAACTGCTGCTTTACGTTAAAAACATTACGCATAAAAATGATGCTTTTGTGAGAGAAATTCGTCAACTTTGTGAAGTTTCATGTTTTTAACTGGATAAAGATAAATTCATAAGTCTTTAAATTTTATTTGTATTTCGAAAATAAGAAAAGCGCGTGGAAATCTGGCTGGAAGTTGATTTTTTTATTAGTGAGAATTCACGAAACTTAAAAATTAAATTATTTTCAAACATGCATAAACATATTCTACTTAAATTAATAAATAGATTTGTTAAAATTCTGAACAAAAAACTATTAACTAGGATTTACTTAAAAAAATATTTAATGTTTTTGCGAAATCTATGAAATACTTTTGGGGATTCTTCAGGTTTCTCAAAACCCAGTCAGGAAATCCTTATTTTATCATTGCTTATAGTTTACTTAAGGTACAGTGAACCACAAGAGACCATAATTTAATCCAATATATCCCTAATCTTATCAATGGATATAAAAATGAAAATGATGTATAAATTTAATTTAAAAATGCTTTTTTAACCTTCTTGACACCGATTTTTACGATTACTTTTAAGTTTTAATTTAAATAAATGGCATGACTGAGTTTATCATTACCAAGAAAAATTTACAGAAGATTATTTAAAATCTTAGCATAAATTTCTGCGCATGAGAGACTCATAAAATAATTTTGCTATAGTTTCAAAAGTTTTTGAGGGGGGGAAAATTTATAAAACGAATTTATCTTTGTTAGTTGATTCCTTGAAAATAAGTATAACAAGCCTGCTTTTTTTAAATTTTTTTTTAATTTTGTTATTTCTCTTTTACCTTTTTTACAAAACTAATCAAATTTACTTCTTTCAGCTTAACAGGCTTAGTTAAAGATAAATTATGCGCACTAACTAATTAAATGGCTTTTTTTAATGGAAATTGTCTTTAAATTAAAATTTAGTGTTACGAAAAAAAAAATTACTAGGAAAAATGATGAAGAAAAACACGTAAAAAAAACTTAATCTAACTTTTCAAACTGACATCTGCATTAAATTCAAATTTTAATTACTGTTTGAAGTTTTTAAAAGTGTTGTTTGTTTAACTATCAATATTTTTTAATAAACGAGTTTCTTCAACAATTAAGAGTTAATTTCAAGATTTTTTAAAAGGTTGCTAATATTGAAACACTGATTTTATTTTTAAAGTATAATTGATGAGGAGTAAATTTAAAATTTCACAAGTAGTTAAAACTGAAATATTATTTTGTATTTATTAGTATTACATTTTTATTATTACTGAATGATTGAGTGATAATTTCTGATAGTGATAATTAATTTTAGCAAAACTAATATTCTTAATTGCAAAAAACGACTTATTTGCTCAACTTTAATTACACCTTTCTTTAGTGTTGAACATAAATGTACATTTTCTATAGGAGCAAAGAAGAAAGAAAAAGCTTTATTTAGCAAAAATTTTCTACAATACATTCCAAGATTTTTAAAGAAAAACTTTTGACATAATTTTTTTCATTCTATTCTGTTGATTCTATTTCTTCATTTTTGTATTCTATATCTTTCTCTATATTATTGATTAATTAATTAATTTTCTTGATATTTTATTTTTTAACATAGCTTTTTCTATTCTGTTCTATCTGTTTTACTTCTTTATTTTAATATTCGATTTCTTCTCCATTTTCATTTACAAACTTATTAATTTTCTTTGTAATAAATTTTTTTTTAATCTTATTACATTACTATATTTAATGTTACTCGGCTATACCTTTGTCGCCTTCAGAAGCTGTAGTTTCTTAAAATCAGCAAAAGTTGAATCGGAAAAAATCATTTGTTAATATTGATTAAATATCGATTAATATCGACAGTTACTGAAAAGGAAACGAAAAAATAGATATAAATATAATAAAATGAACACAATGTACTTCATGAAGATAAACAATTAAGAAAAATTATCTTTTAAAAGTAAATTATTTATTAAAGAAACTAAAATTACAAAAAGTCCTTAAGAACTTATTTTAAGGGGAAAAAAACTTTATGCTTGGATAAAATTTCTGTTGCATTGGATTGTGGCAAGGTTTCCCAAATCTTCCAAATTTGTGGCGTCCCGTAGAAAATTAAAATTTTATGCGGCACTTCAGTATTATAAGGCAGTCGTCAGTATTCTGTCGATGTATCATAGATTGCTGTATAGAACTTGTATATGCATGTTTCATATTTGCAGCCTTAATAAAGAAAATTGAAAATAAGTGCTACGAATTCAAATCATATTTAGAATTCTTTCAACCATTTTGATTTCATTTGAGAGAGCTATAAGTACATGTTGAGTATGAATGCAAGGGGCCCAATCTTTTTTAAACCACTAACATATATTGTATGTGTGATTTGGCTATTCGTATCGTATTAATTCGAATTGTAAACTATAATTCCTGATTAATACAACCAATCGCATTACTTCCTTGACGCCAATTTTAAAAGTTAGTCTTCCTTATGGCAGTAACTGCTAAAGATACAGTTCTTGTACACTTCAGAGACAAAAAACAATTATAACTTTTGCATTTAATATGATATATTACCTCTCTTTATATAAAAATTGCAAGAACCGCTGCCGACGCCTCTATTTTGAATATCAAGTTTGTTACAAGTTGTTTTGAGCAGCAAAAACTTAAAACTTAGAAACTTAACTGCGATGGTGTGTAGAAAAATGTACAGGAAGTATGTTGGAATGGAAAACCTAACATTCGATAGTTAGTTAGAGATTATTTGTTAAACTTGCAGTAAAATATACCCCACCGTCAGCTCTCTGCCGCCCACAGAAATGCAATTATGGAGTAAACATTTGACGATCGTAAGGTCATTTTTATTCGTGAATTTAACGCGAGTTTTTTCTTTATGACAGACCAATTAATTATGAAATTATAATTTGTTCGAAAGTTATTACAGTTTTAAGTCTTTTTTTTTTCAAAATTTCTTCTCACTTTTTATTTTTTATTCTTTTTTTTTTATACATAAATTGACGTTACATTTCGTGCTGCGAAGAAACTTGAAATTATGAAGGGTTGTAGAAAAATGTACAAGGAGTACGATGCAAAATGTATGAACTGACAACTCAAATAGGGTCACTTTTTCCCAGAGAATCCAAATTTGCTATAAGAAATAGAGCTCCATACTTAAACTTTCAAAGTTTTCCCCCTCACCTTGCCCCCAGGATTTCCTGCAGTGAACTGATCATTTAGACACGTTTCCCAACCGATCACCAAAGTCAAGCATCACTGGCTACGGTCAGTGTGCGGGTGGGTGACCACTTGGAGCAGTCTGCGTAAGGACCGAGGGTGTGCGGTATTGGTCCTCGTTAAACTGTTATATCGTAAAGTGTTCGACTTTGGGTGCAGGAAGTCGGGCTACCGAAGCGGGGGTGCCATCCTCTCTGCAGAGGATCAAAATTGTGATGACATGTCTTCGGATCATCCTCAGGGGTGTTTCCCAGATCGTCGCCAATAGCACATCGTGCAACTCTAGTGCGATGTAAATTAACTACAACTACAACAGCAAATTTTTTCTTCTTTAAATTATCAGTTCAAATATCATTAACTGTTAAACTTGCAGTAAGAAGCACATGTGGGAGGAAGATCGAGCAGGCCACAGAAATGCATAGATGCTAAGTTAAAATTTTACATGCTTAAAAAGCCATTTTCATTTATGAACTTAGAATTTTATTTCATAATTTTAATTTGTTTGAAAGTCATTGAAATGATTTTTTTTCGCTTTAAATTCTGATTGTTAGTTTAAAAAACTATAAATAACGGAATAAAAAAAATTTAACATTCTACATGCATTTAGAGAACCATTAACTGATTAACTTGTAATAAAAAAAATATCATGTGAGTCGATCTGCATCTCGCTGAAGTGCAACCATGGAGTTAAAATTTGGCACGTAGAAAAAGCCTTTTTTATGTATAATCTTAAAGCTGTAGCAACTACAGCGCCAAGCAATTGCAGCGCCATCTAACCAGGTAGTAAATGCTCAAACTTTGGACAGAGCGGACGTTTCTTTCAAATTTCTTCTCGTAATTATTCAAATTTATGTTTGCCCGTGTGCTATTTGACATTAATAAAACTATTTGGCACAAAGATAATACCAAATTGAAATCTTAATATTTATATTGAATTTTTAAAAAAATATATAAAAGAGGGATAAAAACATTGATATAAATTTTGGTAACGAGTAAAATTACTTCTCTGGAAATTGTCTTTAAATTAAAANTATATATAAAATGCGGGTAATCGTTCTTCTCATTACAACAATAAACAAAATGTTCTTACATGAAATCATAATAATTATATATTCTATTAACTAAGTGTTCTTTGTTTAGCTTAAAATGTTTTCGCGATATAGCAAAGTACGCAAAAAGTAAAATTAACATTAAGGGGTCCAAACTTTGGAGTGCTCTCCAGACCAAACTATTTGAACCGCAATTTCCAGATTGCTGCTAATCCCTATACTTTGGGGATCAGATATCCGATTCCATGGTAAAAAAGAGCACGCTTATTCAGAAATAGAAAATTTTATATCTGATCTCGTAACCTAAAATGTCGCCTGCACCTATTGATTAACATATTTGAGGTCACCCCCTTGAGCCGTTCAGATAGAGTCCTAGAACGTGAAGATCCGATCATTAGATCCAAAGTTATTCAGGGTTATCCGTTTCTTTCCCCGCACTGTGCATTTTGAAATCTTTATAACCTGTTCAATTTGTCAATGGTGACAAATAATAATTCGCAGAAATGTATTAATTTAAATGAAGAAAACTGGATTATTTTTTCCAAAAATTTATCATAAACGGTAATTTAACATAGTCTTATTCCTGCTAAAAAATTTTAATGCCAAATCTCCCTAAACAAAGGTAAAGCGGATATTTAGAAAACGATTGCAAAATTCTGACTATTCAAAGGCGATAAAAAAAGCAAACAAAACAAAGCTGGTGGATTTTACACGCAATTTATCGTTTGCCTTTTTCTTTCTTTCTTTTTTGTTTTAATCAAATACAGTATGTTGCAGGTTGACGTCAATACAGCATTCGAATTCAGGTGTTTTTTTCCCCTTTTTTAATTTAGGGCAAGTTATATTATGGTTAATAGATTGTTGAAAAGGAAGTAGTCTGCTTATTAATTTTCTTGCGTACGCATTGACAATGTGTCACAGCCAGTTGAATAAATGTTTATTCATTCAAGATGCATACAGATTTCGGAAATTAATGTTTTTTGCTTTTATTAACCATTTTGTTCCAGTTTAATTACTGAGCAGTTAGTTTGCTAAATTCCATGAAATCTTGTTTATTCATTTTAGATTAAGAAATTATAAAAATTTTTGTTTGAAGTAATGTGCATTTTTTCAACATTTAACAGTTCTCTACCATATTATTCGATATTTTAGTTATTAAATATTCTTAAAAGAGAGGGAGAAAGAAAGATAAAAAAATTGTTTGAGAAAGCAATTGTGTTCATACTTAGAAGGCTTACAAAATTACTTTTCTCGTTTCTCGTTACGTTTTCTCATTTCTAATTTAAAACTTTTGTATTTTGATAAATTTTTCTTACATTAAAATATTATCCTTTTTTTTTACGTTATACATTTCTTTAGGTTTGTGAAACCTTGTTTTATTCATTTTGATTGTTAGGTTAGGTTGTATACATCAAAGCGGAAAGGAATTACGTAAATTTTTGAGAAAGCGATTGTTTAATTAGGTGATTTTTAGGATCATTTCATTATTTTCTAGTCATAATTAAATTTTTTAATTAATTTATATTCCAGTTTTATATAAACTTTTTGTTTTAGAACGTGCCATTTTTTTAGATTTGTGAAACATTGTATTTTTTCACTTATATTTTAATTGGTACTTACACTATATTTTAAAATGGAAGAATTTTTTTTTTTCCAGTTGTATAATTAGCGGTATTGAAAATCGTTTGCGGGCGCCCGATCTGTGTGATAAGGTTCTTCTTCGTTCAACCAAACCATGCTTGGGGCAAAGCTTGATTCCCTGGGATAAAGGCTGTGTCTGTTTGATTAGACACATGAATGTCTTCCTCAATTTCAGACCCAAGAAAGCATGCGCATCGTTTGGAGCGAAGAATGCGTCGTGCAGAGGCTGATAATTATTAATATGATATACCTGATTTAAATTACGAAAGTGTAGTTTGCGTACTCATCAGTATTTACTTCTGATGATCAAGAAGGAGGTATCCCAGACAATCGCCTAAAGCTCATTAGTGTAGCTCTAGTGTGACGTTAAGAACCAAACCAAACAAGACAGTATCTAAATTTTCAATTTTTAGCTTATTTGTCGCTGTTAAAAAGAATTCCTATTGTATATGAATAGATTTATTAAAAATGTGAAATAAATGTAAAATCGAATACAGTAGAATAATATGCTACCCAAAAAGGTGTTTGATATGCCTTATTTCATTTATAATACTTAAATTAAAAAATAGAAAAAAGAAACACAGTTTTTTGAGAAAATAATTGTATAAATGGTGACTTCGTATTTTTTTTAATTTTATTTATTAAAAAGAATAGGTACCATCAAAATTACCGCTAAATATACGATGGGGATAATTTTAGTGACGACAAGTTTATTTTAGATATCAAATTATAACAATGTTCCATTTTCCTTGTTCCATGTTCTATTTGAGTTGTTATAATTTTCGTCATCAAGTAAAATTACTTCTTATTCATTACTTATTTATTTCTTATTGAGTCACATAATGTGTACAAATAATTATTTTTCAAATCTGTTGAGTTGCGTATTTCTTCACGATTGACATATATAACAAAATGTTGTTATATAAGGCTAATATAATCGTTTAGTTTGAAATTAAAATGTTCTTTGCTGACCTTTAGGAAAAAAAATAAACAATACTAGGGTTGGTGAGTGGAGCGAGTAGAGGGTGGAGTCTCCTCAAAAGAAAAAGAAAATCTTTAAATATTTTTATTTATTTCAATAATTATAGACGTGAAATCCAAGTTTTAGGTCAAATTAATCTGCTGAATATATGTATTTCGTCGTTTCATTCGTGCTTCATTTTTGACTTTGCGAACTCTTTATTATTTAATAATTTTCATTCCCAATATTACTATGTTGGCAACTTTTTTTTCTAGAATTAATTTTTTTTAAAAACATAAACTTGTTCCTTTTATTTCACCAGAACTATTTAACAAATATAAATTAGAATTTTCAGCCTTATCTCCTATTTCAGCTTCATTTATTACAAAACTCTGGCTTATTCATTGCAGATAAAAAGAAATTACGCATATTCTGTGATTATAATCTAAAAATAATGCTGTTTCTCACGCTGTTGAATTATTCTAACGTTTCCCCCTCCCCCTTTTTATATATATATATATATATCTACCTACTCCTTAAGATAAAGCTGTTCAGAGATCATTTTTCAACCAGCGTAAATATTTATTTCCTAACTGTGAGAAGATAATTTTTATGTTTTATTTTTATCTTTTATTTTTACTCTTTATTTTTTTCATTGAATTTAGGATATTTGCCCATTTTTTTTTTACTCTCGTACGGGTTCACGATTTCTATATAGTTCAAGATTTAAAAGTATCCTAATTTCTACACCAATATTTTCAGTAAATAAATGAAGAAAAATTAAAATAAAACAAATATCAAACAAAAAATACAACAATAAACAAATATTTAGCATTCTTTCTGAAAAACGACGTATTTTGTACATTGCTCGGTAGAAAATAAAAATTTGAAAGTAAACTTTGGAAAATTTCTACAAGCACAACATGAATTCCAATTGGCGTTTTTTTCCTTCCTGTACAAAAATTAAAAATATTTATTATTCTTTCTATTAAGTAGCACAGTTATTCTTTCTTCTTGTAGTAAAAGGTGTTTCGTTGTAGTTAAAGGTGTTTTGAAGAAGCAGCTTCATTAAATAAATTTTTGTCGAATTACTTCTATGAAATTTAGTTTTTGAAACTACCTTGCAGCATTTAACTTTAATAATTTTTATAAGATTACTATTGAATTTCAACTACAAGTTTTTAACGCGTATAATAAGGAAAATATTAAAGGGAAAATAACGTGTATAATAGGGAATATAACCTCGGAAAACTTCTTATAAGGATACCTAACGTCTGATAAGGATGTAAAAAATATTTTTTAAAAATACGCTTGGAGTATTTATATAAGAAATTTATTCTTCGAATTGTTAAATTTCAATGTGAGATTAATATTTTTTTGTTCGGAGCTTAATCCTCAGTCCGTCGTCTTTTTGAGAGAAACTGTTTTTCAGAAAAAAAAGCAAGTTTCCGAGCTCTTTTTTCAATTCTATCTCCTAAATTTATAAAAAATACCTGAATTTGGACATAGCGGCCTTAATAAATTATTGCACTGGTCCTTTTCATAGTTTTAACGCTATCGTTTTATCTCAATATAAAGCAAAAGAAATGTTTTAATTGACATATATAATATATCAGAAGTCTTCGCCAAATGCAAATTTTAGAAATTTTTTGTGACTAATTTTTTTTTCCATGGAAAACTTTTTTTACGATAGTTTGTTTCAGGCTTATATTATTTTGACCCAATTTTAATTGGTTATGATATGTGTGCGGGCCCTACATTCATATATATATAT
>NC_092206.1:59577576-59587611 GCF_043381705.1 Parasteatoda tepidariorum | reverse complement strand
GCAGTGGACTGATCGTTAAGACACGGTTCCCAGCAGATCACCGAAGTCAAGCATCACTGGCTACGGTCAGTGTGCGGGTGGGTGACCACTTTGATCAGTCTGCGTAGGGACCGAGGGTGTGCGGTATTGGTCCTCGTTAAACTGTGCTACCGTAAAGTGCTCGACTTCGCGCGCAGGTCGTCGGGCTACCGAAGCGGGGGTGTCATCTCCTCCGCAGAGGTTCAAAATTGTGACGGCATGTCTTCGGATCATCCTCCGGGATGTTTCCCAGACCGTCGCCAATAGCCCATTGTGCAGCTCTAGTGCGACGCAAATTAACAACAACAACAACAACAACAACAAAATCATTCTTGAAAAATTTCCTGTTCATGTAAGTACATTTAAATTCGATACCGTCTTTATAGATTTTGTTTTATTCTGTTTTTTCTTTTTCTTTTATTTCATTTTCTGTTTTTTCGTGTTATTTTTACTTATTGTGTTCCATTTTATTTGTTATAATTTTCGTAAAAAAATTTCTTGAGTGCTTCTCACACTATTGTATTAATATATTTTGCTTTGGCTATATTGATACAATATCAGAAAGCACCCTTTTTTGCGGATATAATCGTGTGAGCTGATGAAAAGATATCTTTTATTTTCCGGATTTTTGAAATTTTTTTAATTTTATTTATTTATTTTTCCTCACTATTTGTTTGTTAATTTTTTTGTTATTATTTTTCTTTCCCCCCCTTTTTTCATACGTCTGTATTTTTCCTTCGTTTTATCTTCATTTTGAACTTATCTAATGAGTTCTGTTCACTTGCAGCTTATGAGCAATAAATGAAACTTATTGTTTCTTTTTTAATTTTCTTGATTTTTAAAAAAAAAATTATTCTTTTTTTCCTCCCCCCCCCATTTGCTTGTTAATTTTTTTGCTATTATTTTTCCTTCCCCCCTTTTTCAAATGTCTGTAATTTTCCTTTGTCTTATTTTCATTTTGAATTTATCTAATGAGTTCTGTTTACTTGCAGTTTATGCGCAATAAATGAAACTTATATATATATATATATGTAATTATACGTAAGTGTATAAATGCTTACCCCCTCCCTAAAGTAACAATCCCTTTCCCATTTATAGAAACAGAATTGCATCTAGTATGCCATTTTTCTTATGAAACTTAGAATTTTTTGAAATTATTTTGAACAGAAATGAAAAAATATGATAGTAAATAAGTAATATTCTAGATAATAAGTAATATTTTAGAAAATAAGTAATATTAGATAATAAAAATAAGTAATATTTTAGAAAATAAGTAATATTTAGATAATAAAAATAAGCAATATTTTAGAAAACGTGACTTTCAAAAAAGCTAAACTAGCATCAAGCTCGTCTGAAGTGACATTACATATGAGCTATTTGAGAACTGGAGTATTCAAATTGTTAATCAGTTCTGTTATTTACAATGATTTAAATCGAAAAAAAAAATGTTTAACGGTGCTCACATTATGATTTTAGTAGCCTCCTTAGGAATTCAACAGAAGAATTCGAGACGGAAAAAGCGTTGCTTTGCATTTCTGGCTCCAACTAAAACATTTATTACATATGTGTTTTATTATTTGTTTTATTAGGACTGCATTGAAAGCGAAGTAAAAGATATTAGTTTTTGAAAAATGCCTTGCCCTTAAAAAAAAAAAAAAAAAAAAAAAAAGAGAAAGGCTTGAATATACAGAATTGGAGAGGTGGGCCCTTTGTGTCAACAGAATTTGAGTGGCTCCTTCAGAAAACGTCCTTCTTCATTTTTGCTCTCTTTCCTAGCCTATTTCAAAGGACTCTTTGGGGAGTTCAGGGTCAGTTTTGGNTATTATTATTATTTTTTATTTATCATTATTATTTTTTATTTATCATTATTTTTTTTTTGTGTTTATGAGGACATGAAATAAAAATGTGAACACGAAATAAAAATGTGTGAATTAAAATTTTTACTAAATAGGAATTCAGAAATATTACACACCTCCCCCCCAAAAAAAAATTACACCCCCATATTGAAAAATATCCCTCCAAACTGGTTTCCAATTTAAAAACCTCAAAAAAGAATTAAAAATATTAAGAAAAAGTTCCCTTACTCACAGAAAATGGATGTGGTGACTTGCCCTCTTGATAAGGCAAATATGATCATACATTTTACAAGTCACATCTCTACGTTATTTTTTTTTTATCACAGAAAGCGTTACTAAGAACATTATAACGAGAATGGGATTATCAATATTACAATTTATTTCAAGATCTTAAAAATTACGGATTCAACAATGAAATGGATAGGTGGATTTTTTTTATATCGCTGAACTCTGTAGAAATTATGAGTAACTAAAATATTATCTTTTCTAAATAAGCAAAAATTGAACAAACGTCAAATTCACTCAAATTAGAAAATTTATGGCTGATTCTGACTAGTAGCTTCCAGTGACTAGCTGATTCACCATTTTAAATTGGGGGATTTCTAAATTATTGTCAATTAAAAATCGTATTGAAACCATCAAAGTATTGAAACCATCACCGGTCTTACTTGTGCCTACTACATTTTAACAGTCACAGCTCTCGCATTTTTCTCTATTTTTTTCAATTAAATTTGAGGAAAATAAAAGACTCCATTAATAAAACAAGCTTTTTTTTTCATTGCAACATATTCTAAAATTTCAAACAAAAAATGTACTTATTAACTGAAAGTTTTTAATAATTTTGAACCTTTCATCTATCTGCAATTGTCACTGTAATGGTTATTAAAAGATTCTTTTGAATGTCAATTACTTTTATAATTTTTTTTTTGTCAGGATGAAAATTTTTACTTAAAATAAAAATTGAATTAATGAAAAATAATTTAGCTTCATGTTGCTCTTGAAAAATTAATGAATATTGAAAAGTTAAAATAATTATCATTAAAATGTTAAAATCAATACAAACTTTTATCTTAATCGTTTAGTTCGTAATTAAAATAATAAGTTCATTTATAAAAATAATGATAAAAAGTTTAATAAAAAGTTTAATAAGTTCATTTATCGTTTCATTAAAAGAATAGTCTTTTGGACGAAAGGAATCACTAATTAGCTAGCGAATTTTTCATTGGTAAATATGGATGGATGGTCTAATGTAAACAATAGCAAGCGTCCTTAAACCGGAAGAAATTTAGAAAATTTCCGGTGTATCCCTCCGCTTATGTTATGACTACGAGGCGATGTGTGAACAAGCCTAATATTCTATGCAGTTTTGTTATTGTAATTTGGGTTCAAATCTAAACATAATTGTACCATTCATAAGAGCTTTCAGAAATGTATTGATTCTCAGAGGTCGTAAGGCCAAAAAAAATTTTGGAAAGTTAATATCTCATTGTGAATAATTCTTAAGGTTTGCCATGTTTTGTATTTTATCCCTTATTTGGCTACATTTGAATAAAATGTCGCCAAAAATATCTTTATAAGTTAGCCTAATTAGAAAATATTCTAATGATTATAATATTAATATGATAATGCTGAAGTTTAAAGGCTGAAAGAAAGAACTCGGTACATGTGAAATACTGCAAAAGATATGCTGCAATAATATGATGGCGCGTTTTTTTCAGTCTGCGGCGTAAAAATATATCGGAAGCAGTAACCCGGAAGTCTTGAAAGAGCTATTTTACCACTAGCGCCACCACCCTTAGCTTTACACGATCACCCATCCATGAGTCACTAATCGGATTCTCATTTGCATCTTCAAATTCTCACATGCAGTGAGAGAACGGCGTGAATAACACTGCATTGTGATTCGCAAATGCGATCGCATGTAAATATAATTCATGTATCTGCGTGCAGTTTGTGTTAAGAAAATAGACATAAATTTATTTTTAAATATTTGCATATGCGCCTAGAAATGTCGCGATATGAAGGGTCCATGCTCCGGAAAAAAATAGAAAACGTGATTGGTAAGTTTTTCGCTGGATAATTTTTTTCACCAATCAAGCTCTCTTGACGGTGATTGGAAGTTTGTAGATTTTATGCAGTGAGAATAAAACTGCAAAATTTCTTGAAGAACCGCACGCGGCTGACTTCACGCACATGCCTTAAAATCCTGCAAAAGCAGAAAGCCAGAAGCGTCTACAATATTTAATCAATCAATCAATTTTACCTATTTCCGTACGATTTGTTTGGAAAATTTTGGCCACTGGTACTGTGTGGTACTGGAAGATACAGATTTTGTTTCTCTTTTAAATATAGTTCATTAATTAGGTGCTATGTAAAGATTTGATTTGTTCTGGATATTTTCATTTATTCGTGTAGTACTCTTGTACTCGTTCAATCTAGTATTTTCTGTCAAGGTTTTTAAAATGAGTACACCTCGTAAAAGCTGGAAGTCGAAAACTAATAAAGAGGATGAAAAGTCATTGGACACAGACGATGATTATTTGTTTCAAAAACGTTTACCTCCGTCGCTTCCCCGCCGACCCAATGATGTATATGTGAATCAAAAAACTCCTTTTATTGCTCAATTTAACAAGTGCAAAACATTACTCTCGAAAGAGAAAGAAATTCACATACATGGATTGGGAGCAGCTGTAAATACTGCTGTTAACCTTGCACTGCAGTTGAAAACTTTTTACTTGAATACTATTGTTTTAGATACTACAACATCAAGTGTTGAGTTGATTGATGACTTTACTCCTTTAAATGGGAAGTTTAAGCCAAAAACTAATACTAGAAAAAATTCAGTTATTCACATCAAGTTGACCAATGTAATACAGGAAAGTAAATAAATTACTGAAAGGCTTATGTATATGTGTCTATTTTTTATTCAACAACCAGGCTTATTTGTTTTTATTTCTAACAAATAATTTAACTATGTATTTTGTGTTTTTATAATCCAAATCTGAATTCATTTAACGTAATAACGTTAAACAGATTTTGTGTATTGTAAAACGGAGGATATTTCCGTATCGTGATCTGTTGCGCAAACTAGTCGCCAAGGTGCCAAATAGATTTTAAACTTGCAAATTTTTTAAAAAAAAAACATGTAGATGTTTGCCCGGGATTGGCTACAATTTATACCTTCCGAGGTGGCCCATTTCTGTGTTTTTTTTTATTTTTAGTTTCCAGCGGGCCACTGTCCGGGAGTTACCAAGACTTGGCGATTATTATACAGTAGGGAACCGATTATCCGGAACGATCAGGACCATCGCTATTCCGGATAACAGATTTTTCCGGTTTTCTGAATCGCTACAAAAAACCGTTTTTTTTTTGTTAAACCCATCTAAAAAAAAAATTGGAAATAATCTTAAAAAGAAGAAAAAACGATGAAGTAACACACTAATGATTATTTCCAAAACGATGGTAAGGTAAACATCTTTCAAAAAAGAAAGAAAAATCATAAAATCTTACGAGGAAAAAATTTTTTTTTTTTTAAATATGGCGGGAAAATTTATCGAATTTCGTTCCGGTTTTTTGGTGTTCCGGTTTTTTGATTTCCGGATAACGGGTTCTGTACTGTACCACAGATCACGATAGGGAAATCTCCCCGTAAAATATTAAAATTTATCATGTATGGATATATTATTATTTTTGATCAGATTTTAGTTATTTAAAATTTCCCTTCGTAATATGTTTTTTTTAGTACTATTACACTTCCAAGCACCATAAAAATTTATTACCATGCATCCACAGTCCCTGGTCAAATTATTAGATGTACTGTAGTTTTTTAATAATTACATGTTTTTCATGAGTTATATCTGCAATACTTTTGTATTTAAACATACAGGTAATGGATTTTTATTCTGGATATTTTTTGTATACTTCCAATTTGTATTTATTTTTAAAGTATTGCATTACAATGTTAACCAACTGATACATGAACGTAAACAAGTGCATACCAGTTTCAGTCTCGTTCTCTAGTGCTTCAGTTGTGGATGTGTTTCTGTGGCTTTTGCGCCATCTTTATTTGTTTCGCAGTTTTATACTACACAGTTATTTGTTTATTTTGAATGCAGTGTATAAACAATCAATTGGAACATTTTCATCATGAGCACAAAAAAAAAAGCAATCTTTCACCATGTTCAAAAACTGAAGTAAAGGCCCTCGTGAATGCTAAAATATTTTCAAAACGCAAAATATCTTGAATGTTTCTGAAGTTTGCGTACGACACATAAAGAAGGAAAATGAAAAAAAGATCTGGCGGAATCTTATAGTGCATCTAATAATTTAGCCAGGGACGTTATGTTTTGTTACCAATAATAATTTGGCATATTTTTTACAGGTCTGAGAAATGGCATAGTACCCTTATTTGTCCAATTTTTTCTTCTTCAAATTTTCTGGAAGATTTTCGAATTGGCCGAAAAAATTTATGTTAAAATAAATGTCAAGGTTTCGTTACTTTTGGGTAGTGGCATGCAAGAAATATATATCTTTGGCGTTGCTTGCCAATATATTTCTAAACTTTATAAAACCATCATATAGAATAAAATGAAAAATATTGTGTATACTTATTATTAGTTTCAGTTTTTCTGATAGTTTCAATTGATTAAAATTTCTATCGCATCTAAATAGTAATAAAAAAATATGTAGAAATTACTAATGAGTCTTTACTTAGATTATTTTTTTCATTCTCTACAATTCTAAGTACAATTCTAAATAGTAATAAAAAAATATGTAGAAATTACTAATGAGTCTTTACTTAGATTATTTTTTTCATTCTCTACAATTCTAAGTACGCAAGATTGTCTACAAAAGAAGAAAAAAGCGATTTTTCATTAGAAAAAATTACCTTTATTATTATTTTTTTATGATTTGGTATCATTCAAAGCTTTTGCTTGTTTACTTTGTTTATTTCTACAAATTTAAATGAAATGTTTGTTTTAAAATGTATCCACGATCTTAGTAAGATTTATATTTAAATATTGAACAAAATGCTAAAAGAAAAAGAAAAATTTACTCATTACTATGTTCATTTTTTTACTTCCAAATATGCTGGCATCATAATTTTATTTCTTTATTTTTGATTAATAAAATGTTATACTTCTAACTATGGAATAATGTTAAAACAGCAAGGCAGTTTACATCTACTGTAGAAGAATAGCATTTAATTTGCATTAATTAAACATGTAACAATACAAAAACCTCATCTAAATAACTTGGACTGTTAAGAAAAGATTGTAGTTTTAACTAAATATCACTTGCGTTCTTTTATTAACAGTTAGTAGTTTATAAATATGTAATATTTACATCAATCTGACACAAGGTTACATTAAATAGTGACAAAAAATTGACACGCTTAAATAAACTATTAATAAGAAGTAACCACTGATGAAGGGGCAATCTTAAATACTTGCTACCATAAAAATGAAAGTTTATTCCTCCCTTATATAACACAAAATAAGTTTTGTTTTGTAACCATGTTGCATAAGGTAATGTAGTATTATTGCTATTATTTTATGGGCTAGAATTTAAGGAAGTTAAGGAAATATTACTACCAACAACTCAGAAAATTAGGCCTGAGTATTTACAAATTTTTTTGTCAATTCGCTGAAAAATGATAGACATTTCAAACCTTTAAGTTATATAAAAATGTCTTAAAACTTCTTCAATATAATCCTTAAAAAATTTTATAGCACAGAAAAAAAGCATTGTAAAAGAAAGAAAAAAAACTTTTATTCAAATTTTTTAAACTTTAAATTCGAATTTTTAAAACTCTTATTCAAAGCCCAACAGCAATTGAAATTTAATACATAATTCTTTTCACTTTTCCATTTATTATTATTATTATTATTTTTTTAGCCAGAGTGCAAATTCTGATTGTTTGAATTTAAAAATTATTGTATCTTATTTAAAGCTTCATTTTTTATGCTAATAGTGTAATTTTTAAAAATTAATTTATTTTAAATATATATAATAAACTAATCTTTATCACGACTTTTGTCATAAGAGCAACTTTATCTTCATAAGGCCTTTTAAAGTGTTAATTAATAACATTTGTAGTAGAGATTGCACCTTTGCAAAACCTCCTATGGTTAGCTCAACAGATATAAATTTACATGTAGTTTATATAATTCTAGACATATCTAAGTAAAAGTATTAATGTCAATGACAAGCTTTTTTAAATAAATTTTAATATTTGATTTTCTGGAATTTAGAAAAATTACTGCAACTGCTATATTGATAGAGATGGTATATGGTGCATTTTTTTATGAGAAAATTATATTTAAATGTGTAATAAATGTATCTTTATCGTGAAATGTTTCACAAAAGCTAATTGTTTATGTTGAATTGTTTATGAACTTCCACTGTTAGTCTGAGAGAAATAGGGATTAACCATGTGTTAAGTAATACTAAAAGCGGACAATAACTAGTTTTATTATTTTATTTTTTTATGTAGTTTAAGTATTTAACTAAGTTTTTTTTATTTTTTAAAAATTTATAAGTGAACTTATTTTAATTTAAAATATTTTTATATGACTTGTAAATCTATTGAATGAAGCAAACAGACTTTGCATTTAAGTGAAAAAGAAACCATGAAATTTTTTGTGTGATTAGCTTGATGACAAATTAACTCAAGATGAATTTTGGTTCTGTATATATTTTAGATTTATTTTAAATGAGTTTGTGATAAAAAGGTGCAAAGACATTATTATAATTTTGTTACGAGTGGTAGCCTAGGTATTTCAACAAAAGTGTATTATTAGGAGGACCGGAAAGTAATGTTTCGGCGCATTAAATATATTCATTAGTCTTAAGTACCGATTCATTTTTTAAATTTATTTTCGATCCGGTATTGAAAGGTTGTTGCTAACGGCGGTGAATACATTATTGATTAAAAATCAAATCTTGATGATACAGATCAAATGCAAAAATAGTTTTTGCGCAGCAGTAACGCGTTTTCTTTGTAGAGTACAAAAAAAATAACTTGATTTTTTTTTTAAAAAAAGAGAGGAAAAGTTTTCATACGAAGCAAGAGTAAACTGGTGATGAAGTTTATAGAATTCTTATTTCTTTATGTCCAGGAGAGAATAAACCTACAAAATTCACCAACACATATTGACAGTAGTTTTTGCCATCAAGTTTAACAACTTCCTTCTCGCTTTCGTGATATTGACGGGCTAGAAACTAATTAATTTTTTTTGGCTGGAGGACATTTTATTTCTCATTTTGCACACCAGATAGCAGTACCAGGATATTTTTAAAATTTTCCTTGCTTGCTGGAAAACTAACATTTAGCACTGAATGTTGGCTTTTCCTGAAAATTAATTTTTTTAAAATTTCAAGCTAAAAACAAACTAAAAATTAAAAATGAATATATATATTGTTCATGCACATAGTTTCATATAATTATCCAAAGGAAATTTCTTCTGAATATCACAAGAGCCTATCATTCCACTCCTACAGCTGCTTTACAAGTCTTAGCTGGATTCCCACCTCTCTCAGAACAGATTACGTCGTTGTCGTGTTCAATAATCATAACTCAACTTAGAAAAGACATTTCCTATAACAATATAAATTATCAATACAGTACTTACGAGGAAAAACAAACAATAACTATTTTTCACCCCTCTCAGTCTATCACTAATTTAATCAGTTTAGAAGAAAATAAAAACTATAATCACTTAGATCCATACAATTTTTTCACAGACGGTTCAAAAACAAATACTGGAACTGGTTTTGCATTCTTCAACATAAATCATTCTAATCATTATACAATTAATAATAACAACTCAGTCTTTCAAGCTGAACAACTTGCTATTTTAGAATGCATTAGATTCATCAAATCACAGACTTCATTTAAGGCATCTAAAAAATATACAATCTGGTCGGATTCTAAAGCAGTATTATACTCTATAATCAACCCAGGCACGAAAAATTCACTCTCGGCTAAAATACAAAAATTACTCCTTAATACAAATATATTTATCTCATGGATTAAAGCACATGATGACAGAACAGGTAATGAAAATGCAGATGCCCTAGCTAAATTATCGACAACTAAACAACAAAATTACTCATATCCCTTCCCGATCTCACATCTTAAGAATCAACTTCAGAACTC
>NC_092206.1:59563475-59577034 GCF_043381705.1 Parasteatoda tepidariorum | reverse complement strand
ATATATATATATTACCTTTTTTTTCTTCCTTTATATTAATTTACTTTCCAAAATTCATTTATTGTCACTTTCTATATGTCATAGATACATCGTTTAAACTATAATTAATATTGCTGTATATTTGTAAACAAAATTTTAACCTCCTTTCTTTTGAAACTTTAAATAATTGATTGAGGTTGGCTGGAAGTAGTCGCCAGACGCGGATTATACGGGAAAGGGTTTAACTAACCTATGTACGTATCCGCGTCTGGAAGGAAAGGAAAAAAAAAGTTTCATATAATTTTCAGGGATAAAAAAATAGACACTTTTATGACCGTTTTCTTGAAAATTAATCGATCATTAAGGGGTTAAAATATTTTCAGATCAACTTAACTATAGTTTGTAAATAATCTAATATAATAGTGTGTGTGAAGATGTCTCACACAAAATTAAGTCTCCATATCATAATTACTATGTTGCAGTTGTCAGGATTGTTTTGATGAGTACCGGAAAAAAATTGCTTGATTGTGGTAAATTTTGACTATCATGAGCAACAGCCCCGAGCAACATTATGCTAAATGATACTGAATATCATTATTTTGATGGGACGAACTTCTAAAAACGTGTTTTGCTTATTCTATGAAATTAAAGTCATCTAAAGAGCAACAAATAATAACTAGAAAAATTATTTCAGATTTATTAGTTGCGTTGGCATAAAAATCTTTCAGTTATGTGCATGATTTCGTTCAGTGCATATTTATTGATTATTTCCTTTTTTTTTAAAATCCCGTGCGAAGAACGGGTATTCAGCTAGTATTAAAATAAATAAATAAGGAAGCAATATTCACTTTAGTAATGTTCTGCATTTGCTTTTCAAAATTACACTACTGTTATTTGATAAAATCCAAAGCGTTTCCTTGTGTACTATATTCTAAATCATTTTGGTGTTTTTATTTCTATTCTTATATTTGTAAACAAAATGGTTATTTGAATGATTTTAAATTTTCCTGGAAATGAGTCAATTTGTAAAAATCAATAAGAAAGGTAGTTTTTTTATTTTTCTTTATTTATGTATGTATTTTAGTAAAATAACTAAAGCTTTTGAAATAATTAAACAAAATAAATAAATTAAGTAAACAAATAAAATAAATAAATAAAATAAGAACTAATAAAACGCAATTGGAAAATAAAAATCATTTTAAATAAAAAATTATGAAAAATGATTAATATTAAAATAAATAAGAGAGGGAAATTCATTTTTATACTTTTTTAAAAGAAATTTTTTTTTCATTTGTAAGTCGTATTTTTTATGAAAATGACTGTTTATTTATGTATTAAATTTATTTATGCATTAAATTTATTATAAATTCTATTTCTTTATGCATACAATTATTTTCAAAAATTTTGAAATTTCTTATCATCAATGAACATTTTTTTAGAGGCAAATTATATTATTTAAATTCGCGAACACAGCTAAAGCGAACATTATTAAAATAAAAGATAAAAAACTGTTCTTCAATAATATTATTTTAAATATTGATCTATTTTTAATTTGGACGGTGTGAAAATTTTTAAATATTTTTAATTTAAATGTTTGTTTCTCTTTCCTTTATAATAATAAATTTTCTTTTACTTTTTTTCCCATCGAAATTCTTTTTTGTTTTCATTTGTTTAATTATATATTATTATTTTTTTTAAAGGAAAACAGTTCTATTTATCATTTTGTCGAAAATAAATTTTAGCTTAATAAAATTTTTAAAAATTTATGCAGTTGTGAACGTTTTATTTTTACTTCCTCGTGCTGTCATCTGCCGGTGAAAACGATTAAATTTTAGAAATGTCAACGATTTCTTCTATTTGTTTTACTTATTTTGTTTCATCCATTCCATTTATTCTCACAATTTTCTTTTTGTAAAAACAAACGATTCAAAATAAAGTATCATGAAATTTTTACGAAGAAAATAAAGCAATGGAACATTGTTTGAATAAAAAATTTTTTTGTTGCATTAAACATTATAGTAAATTTTTTAAAATAGCTTCTAATTTTTATTTGAATGATTAAATTTAATTGAGAAGTTATGAATGAAAAATTACATTAAAATAATTTCGAGTAGTTTTGTATATTTCTTAAACGAAATTTTAAATTAAGTTCCAAAATTTGAAAATATTTGTAACTGACACCCGTTTTTATTATAAAATCAGGATTGATGTCGAGTGCATCAAAAAAATGACCAATGATATGAAAAAACAAAGAAAAGCGAAATGATAATAAAAATTTGAAGTTTATTTTGTTTTATTTAAGAAACCAGAAAAGTTTATGTCAACAAGTTTTAAAATTAGTAACGAAATTCGCCAAAAGTTTGTGCTGTTGACTCTAAAACATCGTTTCTGTTCCATGCCAGACCATTTCAACTGGAGTATTGCACAGGCTTTTCATAATTTTGTCATCAAACAGCATTACATCCTTGCTGCAAAAAATGTTTATACAGGTATGTAATACACATGTGGATTCAATATTTCCAATAAAAAACTTTTTTAATTATATAAAAATATTATTTTATATTGCTTTCACTTTTACGAAATTCAATATATAATATATATTGAATTTCGTAAAAGTGTATATATATATAAAAGTTCAAAATGAAGGTAAAACAAAGGAAAATTACAGACATATAAAAAAAGGGGCAAAAGAAAAATAATAATAAAAAATAACAAGCAACCGGGGGAAAAAAATAATAAAAAAAATTCGAAGAAAAATGATAAATTTTTTATTGATATATACACACACAAATGTACGGATTGAAATATTATAATTTTGGATTATTAACACGAACGAACAAATAACGAATAAACAAAAATTTATTCAGAGTAAATTTTTTTAATTTATTTATTTTGTTTCTACATTTTTATGAAATTTCGAATTTTTTTTATGAAATAAATAGCATACATAATATTATAATTAATCAAATGTGAAATCTATGCTACATATATATATCTACATAGATACAATACACGTGTAGATTTTTGCATACTTGTTTTGTCTTACATATTTTTTGTAGAGATATTTTTTGTTTGTTTTTAGAATGATTTATTTGAACTATTTATTCTTAACTTTCCAGACTGTTCTTCTCTTTGCCTCAAAGAATCGAAGTGATAGTTTTTCCAGACAATGGATTTCACAACTTTCTAAATGCGCGAAGAAAAATCTGGAAGACTTGATTTGAAATCAATTAATTGCCTCTGTGAATCATATTTATGTCTGATTGCTAAATAAATATTTGATTGGCTAATATTGCTAGAAATTTTTAATGTCTAAACGAAAATTAAAAAAAATTTTTTTTTACATACTACCCCAACACAAAGATAATTATTTACTTAATCATTAATTCCAAATAATGTATCATTTATCGAAATTGCAAAAGTACAGCTCTCCTGATAGCCAGTTACCGTTCAGGGGGTTATGGTGGTTAAAGGTCCATAATGTCGAGAGAAACGGCATGAATGGTGGCAACTTAGACAGCTATGCTCACCGACAGCCTTTATATTCCAAATAAGCTGGTAAGTACTCATATGACATTTGTCCCGTGGATAGAACCTCAGTCTTCCGCGATAATTTTTTGAAAGCACACACTGAAAACTCACATTTAAACAAAATATGCACGGTGTTCTGTAATTGTCGCACTTAATATGGATATTTTCAAAATATTTGTCAAAATGGAAGTCTAAACATAATATATACAACTAGTGGCCTGTGCCCCTTGCTCGCTAACGCTCGCCAACCACCGAAAATTGCTACGCAATCTTAAATGGTTTGCTTCGCAAACCAAGCTCGCTTCGTTCGCTACTAACTTAGGTACATTGCAAATGCACAAAATTCTAAGAATTCAAAACAATCATTCAAATCCATATAACAACTTTTTTTTTAAAAAAAAATTACATCTTTTTAGTAAATACTAAGTCATTAAAATAAATTTGAATTCAAATAAATGACATGTAATTCGTTAAACCTATTAGAAATGTGCTATAGTATAAAATCTTAAAGCGTAACAGCACGACTGAGACTCATTTTTCAATGAATAACTAATAACAATAATAAAACAAATAAATTCGTGATATAAATCAAAAATCGTCAAATAAATTCGTAATATATAAATTCGTGAAAAAAAGCGCTTTCGACAAAATACTAAAATAGAGATCTATCGACAAAGACTACTCACTTCTGCCTAGCTTAATAGTATGAGATTGCCGCAGCTGATGCTCTCTGGTTATTTCAGTTTCCGTTTTTAAAAGCGCTATATGTTGAGCCACCTCAGCTAGATTTGGCATGTGACATTTTTAGCGGCAATCATTGGTCGATTCGCCGTGTAAGAGAAATAGTAACGTAAACAAAACAAAGCAAACGTTGCCACCGGCGGAAAAGAAATGCAGCCAAAATTTGGTAGCCACGTAAGAGAATTATATATATTAGATAGTTTGTAGATTAATGTTAAATCTGAAAAAGAGCAAAAACACTATTAAAGTGTAGCGCATCAATATTGACGAAGCTGGGACAGAAAAATGCCATTTTTTTTTTTGACTGATGGAGAAATTCGAGAAACGATCAGTCCACTGTCCCGCAGTGGACTGATGGTTAAGACACGGTTCCCAGCAGATCACCGAAGTCAAGCATCACTGGCTGCGGTCAGTGTGCGGGTGGGGGAAAACTTGGATCAGTCTGCGTAGGGACCGAGGGTGTGCGGTATTGGTCCTCGTTAAACTGTTCTACCGTAAAGTGCTCGACTTCGCGTGCAGGTCGTCGGGCTACCAAAGCGGGGGTGCCATCCCCTCTGCAGAGGATCAAAATTGTGATGGCATGTCTTCGGATCATCCTGAGGGATGTTTCCCAGACCGTCGCCAATAGCCCATTGTGCAGCTCTAGTGCGACGTAAATGAACTACAAGAACAAGATCGAGAGGAGACGAAAGAAAATTATCATAATCACCAATAGACAATAAATAATATAATTTTGTTACATCTGTAGCAATCGGCCGAGTAGTTCCTAAAAAAAGTTGTGACAATAATAATAAGAGAATAATAATAATAAATAAAGAATTTAGAGGATCCGATAATTTATTAAATTCGTAATCTATATTCAAACTGATATTTTTACAATGTTGTAGCAGTACTTTATTTTTGTCCCCCTAGAGCTGCGCAATAGGCTATTAGCGATGGCCTGGGAAACATTTTTGAGGATGATCCGAAGATGTGCCATAACAAGCTTGATCCTCTGCAGAGAGAATAGTTCTTCCGATTTGGCAACCGGACGATATGCACTTGACTTTAGAACTGTTTAACGAGGTCTGATACCTTGCACCCCCGGTTCATTCGCAAGATGATCAAAGTTGCCACCGACACTCTGACTGTACGCTAAGAGTTACTCTCGTAATAAGTGAAAAATTATAAAACAGAACTTAGTTTCATACACTATGTGGAAGAAAGTGACGGGACACGACACTATAACGACATAAACCCATATTTATTAAAATTAATAGGAGGTAGGGCCTCCTTTGGCTGCGATCACAGCTGCAACCCTTCTGGGCATGCTTTCCACTAAATTAGCCATAGTGGCAAGAGGAATTTCCTTCCAAATGTTTAACAGGAAGTTTTATAGTTCATGCTTGCTTTTGGGGAGTGGGGTGCAGGCCCTTAACCGACTGTCCAATTCGTCCCAGAGATGTTCAATTGGGTTAAGATCAGGGCTCTGCTTCGGCCACTCCATGCGTTTAACGTTGTTGTTCACATACCAATCAAGAGTCCTCCTTGCAACATGGGATCTTGAGTTGTCGTCTTGATACAAGCAATCATCCATACCGTACGTTGCCCACAAGGTAGAAAGGACATGATTGTCGAGAATATGACAGTATCCATCGGCATTCATCATACCATCAACCTTCACCAGTGGGCCAGCCCCATACCAGGAGAAACAGGCCCATACCATCAATCCTCCTTCACCAAACTTTACAGTTGTCCCGTCACTTTCATCCATATAGTGTAATTTAAATTTTAATATTTATTAAGAAGCAAGAATATAAAAGTCATAAATTTCTGCGATATTATTTTATCAGGCCATAGAAAAACATTTAATTTTGTCTATAAAGTCGTAATTCTATGAAATTCCTATATTACTCTTAAATTTCTTTGTGAGTACAGCAAGTGTTTGATTACTCTAGTATTTATAGGTTACAACGTAATCATTTTCAATTATTGTGGTTCACTCTGTAGCAGGTGATTTTATATACTTTTGAATGTTGTGATACTGTCAGATTAGTTATTATTATTTCTTTTTTAGCTTGTTAAGTTCTTTGATATGTTTGATGAATCACTTTGTTTACGAGAACTTTGATTTGTTTACTTTTATGCTTCATTCTATCTGAAAGCACAAATTTTGTCTCTTTAATTACGTAATAAAGTTATTTTCGAGAAGACTGTACACTAAAAAGTCGGTCATTATTTTATATTTCATGTATCTTAAGTAAAAACAATAAAGCTATTGACATCAATCCAGTAGTTTGAGAGCAATGCATAAATATACAGATGTTTTGAAATTATTTTTTAAGTTACAGACCAACAGTAAGATAAAAAAATTAATTTCAATTAATGAAAGAAAAATTTATGCTTTCCTTTCTGCGGTATATTCTAAATCTTTTATAAGAATGCAGTTTTTTTAACTGCCCTAGGATTCGAATTTGATCAGGAAGAGATGACTGACTGATAATTAATTAACTAATATATATTTTTTTCCCTTTACACTTGATCTGGCATCTCTTAAAATTGTTTTAAAAACTTAAAATTTCCACACTTAATGCTTCGTTATTAGATAATAATTTTTGTTTCAGACAATACATCATATTACCAACGTAAAATAGGAAATACTTAAGATAATTTGTGAAACTGTCTCTAGAACTATAATAAAATTTAATTGTTCTTATTAGTAATATATATTACATGAATCAATTTTTTAATTATTAGTTTTTTTATAAATCTTTTGGATTTCGTTTTTTCTTTTGGTCAGCACACTTTTCGACTGGATCAACGTCATTGACTAGATCAACTTTAACACCATAATGAAAGTATGTAAAATTCAATCCACTTTGACGTCATCATGAAAGTTTCTTGAAGTTTCTCCTGGCCCAACTGCCTATAGCGCCCTCTGGCAACACTCAGCGGAAACGGTTAGTGTATTCAGTGGAGGGGAATTATTAACGCATGATAGACAAGGAATAGTTGACATTGGTATTTTATGTGTCTTTGCCACATTTTTATTTACTTCTGTATGATTATATTTGTACCATGAATGAATGAATAATAATTTTTGTGATTTCTATAATATTAATTTCAATTAAAACTATTTAATTAATGTTGGATTACGTGAAATTCTTTCATATAGGCGGATAACCTTAAATAGACAAGCACAGGTGGCACTAGGGGTTAAATTTCGTCTTAAGACATTTGAATTACTACTTCCGATTTATTTTTACCCCTAAGCTTGAAAAGACACGTCATCCAATATTATTATGCTTGTATTTACAATATAACGCGTTCTTTTAATTTAACTTTCAACGAAGCAAATAAACAAATTCGGAAGACTCCACATGGATGATGAGACTAATAAAAAAAATAACAAACGGTAATATTTTACACAAATGTAGCCAAATAAATGATAACAGTAAAACTTTCTATACATAAAATAAGCGGATGGATGCACAGGAAATTTTCTATCTTTCGATAATTTCTATAAATCGAAGAACATTAAAAATGGTGAGAAATTTAAGTATTTAGAATAAATATTTTAACTAAATTACTTTGCAAAATGTATTTCTATCTTCATTAACAAATTACTCCCTTATTAAATTGGGTATACTATAGCCTACGTCACAGGTTGTGTTATTCCTACTAAATTTAACCCATGAACGGCATTTTCTGCGAGCCTAACTTCAAGCCACAAATAAACAAACGAAGTATTTGATCGTTTAAATAGCTCCTCGCCAGATTTTATTGCATTATAAAGAAAAGTAATTGATATTCGATTTTTAATTAATAATTGATTTATGTGGATAGTGGCATTTATATGGATAGTGGCATAGAATTTAGCATTGCGTCATGGTAAATGTTATTCCTACTAAGTGGAAGTAGTTGTGTTTTTTTTATATTATACCCAATTAACATCTAAGTTCATAGCAATAAAATGAAACAACTGACCAAACGATTATAAATTCAATTAAAAATAGTAAAACAAAACGATAAACTTTAAATTTCTCACAGTAATGAATATAGTTAAGTTTTTTATAGTTACATGGATCTGATTGTTGAAAGATAGGCGCACATCAACAATAACAATAATAATAATAAAAGAAAATAATAAAAAAAACGTGTCTTCGTTTTTTTATGTGCTCTGGCATGCCTTTAGCACGGAAAATCTTTATATATTTCTCTCAGACTAGACTTTTAGCATAACGCTCCGGCAAAAAGCTTTACTACTAGTTAGGCCTTGGATAGATTAGGTAGCGATACGCTGCCATCTTGGTGACTGCAAATCTCAATGTAGAAATACGGAGTCTCTATTCTTTAATGCCACTTTATATTGATCAATATTTTCATATTCTTGAAGATAACTTAAATATTTGCAATTTATTTTTTAAATTCTTTTTTTCTCCTCGAAATTATATGTTTTATGGATGGTGTTTTCAATATAAATGTAAACAATAACAATCTCGAGCTCCTTACCTGCTCTAGTTCCGGTTAGAAAGTTTGCAGCTGCTTACTACATCTTATTCTGCTAGTCGATATTTGAAAGCGGATAATTTTGTTTTCAATAAGAGAAATAAATTAGATAATTTATGAGCTCAAATCTGCCGTATTTCATAAGATATGGATGGTGTTTTCTACACTAGAGAAAGCTGCAATTGTGGGGATTTAATCTTAGACTATGTCAACCTTCATCTATCAAAAGGTACCTCAAGATAGAATCGAGTTAACATGTCTTATATACTAGTGATTTGGTATTTTTAATGTTTATAGTGGTAGTTACGCCACATTACTCCCCTTCCAGAATTGTATCTGTGATAGAATTCGATGAACAATTACCACTAGTTGATTAATGCTGTTTTTTTTTATTAACTTCAATTTTTTGCTCATTATATATATTTTTTTCTTCCAAGCATTTCGCTCGTTATTTTTTTTATTTTATTTTTTTTTAATAGCTTTTCGCTATTTTTTTTCCATCATTTTTTTTACAGCTTTTTGCTATTATTTTTTTTTCTAGCATTTCGCTCATTATTATTTATTGACCGGAAGACTTTATTTACTTCACCGGATTTTTTTTTTTTTTTTATTTTTTATTTTNTTTTTTTTTTTTTTTTTTTTTTTTTTTTTTTTAAAAATTATTTTTTTTATTTATTTTTTATTTTTTTATTATTTTTTTATTATTTTTTTTTTGAGCAGTATATTTTTTTAAGCAAATCAACTGTTTAATGTGAATTCATCCATCAATATTGACAATTTCTTATCACGTCCGTAGGTCACCAATTTGGGGATTTCATTTTAGACCATGTCAACCTTCATCTATCACAGATACAATTCTGTAAGGGGAGTAATGTGGCGTAACTACCACTATAAATATTAAATACCAAATCAATAGTATATAAGACATGTTAACTCGATTCTATCTTGAGGTACCTTTTGATAGATGAAGGTTGACATGGTCTAAAATGAAATCCCCACACATTCTCCATACCGCCTATACTTCCGGGTTACTGTTTCCTGAGTATTTTAAAGCCATTTGGTTCACAACGTGATCATTGTGTTTTGAGATTCTTTCAAACGTGGTATTTGATTGCTTATTACTTGTGTTTACAATGCTAACAATACTTGTGTTTACAATGCTAAAGGTGCTAACACTATCGTAAGATGGTGCACAGTTTGCAACAAGAACAAGCAGTAATAAACAAATGAAAGGCGACCAAATCAGGACTGCTTTTTTGGCGAGTTATTCAAAATCGAGCAATCATCTCACCTTTTTTAACAATATTTCTATAAATAACTAAAACAAATTTTAACTTCAAACTCACCAGAATTACTTAATAACATTAATGTCGTATGAAATACGGCAGATTTGAGCTCAGAAATTATCTAATTTACTTCTTTTATTTAAAACAAAATTATCCGCTTGAAAATATCGCCTCGCAGAATAAGCTGTTGCAAACTTTCCAATGTGGTTTAAGTTTTAGAATAATATTATCTAAATAACGTATAATTGCTAAATATTTTTAATAGAATCTTTTCAGTCTTTCGATTCTTTCGAAGAATATTGCCATTTTCCCTATGATTTAAAACTTAAAAATCGATTTTGATTCAAAAAATTTTATTTAGGCCAAAGTCTTATGATCAAATTGAGAAGAAATAAAAATTCACTATAAACTTTTAATGTTATTAAGTCTGGGAAGAACAAATTTTTCATTGATGGATTTCTGAGTAGAAGTATAATTTCGTATGCATCATTTCATTTGTTTATTTTGACAGCATGGTATAAGCTTTTCGTTCATGAATCATAGTAAAGATAAACAATATAATAGTACTTAAGGGTTAAAAAACGAGATCACAGAGGTTAATCTCATGTATTTGTGTTCGTTGTATTTCAAACTGGTTTAAGGTTTTAAAAAATAGGTTCCCAACCTTTATTGCATCACTTCCCAAATTAAGAGTCGAAAGTATTTTTCGTTTATTTTTTTATTTTTATATATATATATATATATATATATATATACAGTCAATTCGCTATAACTCGAAGTACGATAACTCGAATATTACTATTATAACTCGATTTTTTTAAGGGGTCCCGACCCTTTTATCTTCAATTTCATGTTAATTATTCTCGATTAATCGAATTTTACTACCTTTAACTCGATTTTTTGTGTGGATTTTTTAATGTTTTCAATATTGATGAAATAGGGTATTTTTTTAAATGTTTTCCAAATAAGACTATGATGTTTAAAGATGAAAACTGCTCAGGGGGAAAAATGAGCAAGGAACGTTTGACTGTCCTAGTTGAAGGAAATGCGTCTGGGACAGAGAAATTGCCCTTACTTGTTATCGGAAAATACCGAAATCTCCGATGTTTCAAGAATGTAAAAACTTATCCTTTGGATTACAAGTCTAACAAAAAGTTTTGGATGACATCAGTTTTATTTGAAGACTATGTAAGAAAATTGGATCGGAAATTCTTCGCTAAAAAAAGAAAAGTGATACTCTTTATGGATAAATGCACAGCGCATAGTGATCNTATGTCTTAAGGGTCCTATCGTCATAGATTGGTTCGAGGAACATTCCAGTGACTTTCAAGTCATGTCTTGGCCCCCAAATTCACCTGACCTTAATCCAATAGAGCATTTGTGGTCCTACTTGGAAAACCAAATTCGTGCTGCCACGCTACCACCTCGCAGTGTGAGGGAATTGCAGGACCAGTTGGTGAGCGCTTGGTACCAGATACCTCAGACTACCTATCAGCACCTTGTGGAATCAATGTCACGGCGGGTGCTAGCAGTTTTTGAGGGCTAAAGGTGGTCCTACATGTTATTAGCAGGATGGCCATAATGTGATGACTCTTTGGTGTATATATATATATATATATATAAATATACAGGGTGTCTCAGTTAAGCGTTTCAGAACTTCTAAGAGGGATAGGGAGCATCCTGACGACTCGAAATCATATAGCAATGTGGGGTCGGGAATGCTTTCTTGAAGCGGTGACGTACACAGAAGCAGCATAAAGAAAAGAGACCGTAAGTGAGAAATCACTATATGCATTGAAAAAATTATATGGTACATGGGCCAAAGTAAGTGTTCGAAGTTTCTGCCACCGGCTACAATGTGCACCTCACATCTCCGGCGCATGGACATTTGAGCATTCTGCAATACTCCAGACATATCTCGCAGGCAGCTACAGCGATTCTTGCAACCAGCATTATCAGCAGGGGTGTCATAAACCAGTGTTCTCATATGACTCTAGAAATCAAGACATGATAGGTCGGGTGACCGAGGAGGCCATATAATTTTTTCAATGAATTATTATAGCGATTTTTCACTTACTGTCTTTTTTCTTTATGCTGCTTCTGTGTACGTTACCGCTTCAGGAAAGCATTTCCGACCCCACATTGCTATATGATTTCGAGTCGTCAGGATGCCCCCTACCCCTCTTAGAAGTTCTGAAACGCTTAACTGAGACATCCTGTATATATATATATATACACATAAATATGTGATATACAATAATACAGATAAATAATAAAAGTGTTGCAACTCATCAGCAGTCAGCAACAACAACACCACATATCTTTGAACGAGCATGTGTTGGGTTCTATTATAGCAACGTGGAGAACAGCAAAAGTTGTCGGATGGACCCTAAGCTATCAAACTAGAAAACGCAAAAATTATTTTAAATATATCGCAAAAAAGTTAAATCCGAAGTCAAAGCAAGACTTACGAACACCAATATCAAACTACGAACACAAGTCTACGAACACAAATATCACAATATCAACAGTCATCCTTTCAAATTATTGGATCGAAGATATGATTGATCCATGTATTCCACCAGTTTCTTAATAATCAGGTAAAAATAGTTGAGTTATGAATGTCGTATTTTACTCTTGTGCAGAATTTTGATTTAGGGAAACTTTGGTAAAGTTAACACATTAAAACAGAGAAATATGTCCGCTAAAGAGCCTGCTTGAACAAAGGATAGGCAAATTCAGAAATCTAATGGTGAAAGCTATTTTAACTAAATTAATATGGTAGTTAAGGTAATACAAAATAAAAACTGGGCAATAACATTAATATTTATTTGAAGTTAATAAATCATAATGAATAGAATTCAAATATAACTGCAGAAAAATACGATATAAGTGCATTTCTCTCATGCCAAATTTGCTTCAAGCATATCAGCAAATGCAATAATATGTTTTTATTAATTGGGTTTGCAGGCTTAGCATTTTATAAAAGTACTATCCGCTGCTATTGACCAGCTTGGTCACCTTTCAAAATTATCTTGTAAAATATATAAACTTTGATGGTAACCCAGCCGAATGCACATCACAACTGTATTTAAATAATCTAATTTTCCTCTAATCCTTACACATTTATTAGTTTTAAACTATATATTAAGCAAATATTTCCACCCTCGCGATGTGGGCCGCGCGAAAGTACTTTGATTTGAATTTCAACTATTTTCAAGAGATGGCTGAAGTTCTTTATGTATTGAATTTTAGTAATAATTTAAAAATTTGTTTGGCAGCCATATCCGCTCCCGAACAGATTTTTAACTAGCTAACTTACGGCCGCTTGTACCCTTTAGGGTACAAGCGACCGTAAGTCATGCGTTCGAAACATTTCGGCATAGTACTCAGCAGAAGTATTGAAACTATTTCCATCATGTCGTGAGAAAAGATTAAAAAAAACCCAGTCAGATGTTGTTACATTTCGCTACTTAGCCGTCAATTGAGCTATAACTTGAGTATAGTATTATATATATATAGTGTCATAAACCA
>NC_092206.1:59366594-59563191 GCF_043381705.1 Parasteatoda tepidariorum | reverse complement strand
GTTTTATTCTTATTGCCGCTTATAGGGCGGGTCACATTCACACACAAAGGAGAAAGGACATAGAATACAGATAGAGAGAAAGAAACATTCATGCCTTGCCTGGGATTCGAACCCGAAGCCTTCCTGATGCAAGGACAGTTTTCTGCCCCCTACACAGGCTGGTTGGCATAATATTCTAATAACGAATAAACTTTTTACAGCTGGAAAAGACAGCTGAAATTACAGCTGAATAATAGAATCAAATTTTAGAATGATAATAAATTATTTTAATGCTACCGGTAGCCAACTCGGGATAGCAAATATTTACCATAATCGCGATTTTTTTTTGCCGTGCTTATCCCTCCCGGGAAGCTATGAAAACCTACTTCCATAGTATCTGCATTAAGAACCATGGTAATTTTATTAGTATGTTTGATACCTATTAAAACAACACCTTATTACCATAATACCAAAAGTATCTATCGCAAAAATTAATTAATCTCCGTTGGCTTTACCAGTACCTTTTCAATACTTTATGGTTCACCGAAACGAAAAAAAAAAAATCTTTTCCAGATTAATTTTTATTCGTACATGATTGGTTTTTAATTTTAATTCAATTACCAATGATTTTTTATTACTAGGTATTATAAAAAATGTCTGGAGATACACTGTCACAGGAGAACGTTACATTTGGACTTCTGGAGTTAAATGGCTTTCATCGACGACAAAAATAAAGAAACATAATTTTATCATCGATTAATTTAATAGTGCCAAGGTTATTACCTATTACTGGTACACAGCTTTCACAATGAGGAAATTAGACAATTTAAAAGTTTTTGTGTCAATGGGTCCACCTGTTTCAGCAAAGCTTGAATGTTTGCTGGATGGGAGCCTTCTTCAAAGGGTCTCAGGTATGTTCTTTAGGGTTGAGGTCTGGGGAGATGGAAAATCAATAATCAGACAAATACCTTTCATCTTCTGAGAATTGGAATCCCTTAAACTCAACATGGCTATGCATGATCTCCAATGCCTAATTAAAATAAAATGAGGACCAACTACACAATTGAAAAATCCAACTGATTCTCCAAGAACTCACCTACATACTTTATTATAGTAACTTTTTCAGAGACATAAGAGTGTTGAATTAATTCAATAAGATGATTGCCCAGATAAATTTAACTTCGCTGCCCCGACATAAATGATTTCTTCCTCGACAATAAAGGGAAATTAACTGTCCTACATTTCCTAAGGTTTAATTTTTTTATGCAAAATACCCATTTTCTGCCCTCTAATGTTCGAGAAATTATAAATTTTAGTATAATAAATCATGGTAATGGTAGATTGGTAGAGAAATTATTATTAGTTGATTCTGAACAGTTGAATATCCGTTCTAAGTAAGGAGTAAAAGAAAAAAATAAAATATGGAGATCAAAATAAGGATAATTATTCGGCTCTGATAAAAAAATAAGGCTATTGTTCGTGGTAAACTCATGACTGTCCACGTTTACTACATTGAAGCTATTTTCCCCATTAATTTTGCACTTTAGTTCCAAAAATTATTATTTCCTTATTAACTTTTATAATTTATTTATTTTTACTTTTATATTGCTTTTTATTTATATTTATATTTTCTATTTATAAAAACGCGTTTTAAATGCGCAACTATAAACAAAAAAAATTTAACTATTAATTTGGTGACATAATTTCACTTTCATTTTTGTCTAAGCTTGCCTTACAGTCCTGTAGTTGATCGAAGACGAATAATTAATTGTTAAAGAATGTACAATAAATCAAGGTTTTGATTAAACAGAACTGCAAGTGGGAAAACATAACTGATGTTATTTATTCCTTTCAAATATTTGAAGAAAAAAAGAACAGAAGCGCCGACAGTTTAGTTTATAAAGCTTAGAAAACTATGAGAAAGATTAATTTTTTAACAGAATGGAGTAAATAAAATTTTTGAAATCTGAAATGGTTTAATCTTTACGATAATGTGATACTTCATACTGTATTAAGTTTGCTGAAAATTTGCATGATATTGTGATTGAGGTGTGCTAAAATTTCTGGTATTCCAGGTAAATTTTTCGTCAAGAGTTTTCCTAACTGGTGTAATCAGCAAATACTTCTTTAAAACTGTTTTCTACAAAATTTATTACGGTGATACTAAATTTGGTAATTTTACTGGATCAGTATGATCTTTTATTATTTGGCTTTAATTAGGGGTAAATTGCACCACATATTCACAGGAAAATCAGTTCAGCATTGAACCATAATAACAGTATTTTGAACCGCAATTGCCACAACCTGATTAAAGCTCTTATTTGTACCGTAGTATAGTGTAATTTTATTTAAGATAGCTTATTTTGCATCATAACACGTTACTTAAGATAGCTTATCTTATTTAAGATAGCTTATTTTGAATCATAACACGTTACTTAAGATAGCTTATTTGAATCATAACACGTTACTTAAGATAGCTTATCTTATTTAAGATAGCTTATTTTGAGTCATAACACGTTACTAAAGATAGCTTATCTTATTTCAGATAGCTTATTTTGAATCATAACACGTTACTTAAGATAGCTTATCTTATTTAAGATAACTTATTTTGCATCATAACACGTTACTTAAGATAGCTTATCTTATTTAAGATAGCTTATTTTGCATAATAACACGTTACTTAAGATAGCTTATCTTATTTAAGATAGCTTATTTTGCATCGCTACTTTGACACCGCATTAAAGTTTCAGAAACGTCTGAAAACGTCGCACGATATCATGGTTTGAATCGCACCTAATAGTCTAGGCAAATTTTTAAAACGAGTTTGTATAGGTAGTGCAAATACAAAATATTTCTTCTTTAAAATTGTTTTTCACAAATATTTTATAAACGGCAACATAAAAACAAGCTTTCATAAAAGAGTTATGACCCTATTGAATATTTTTACAGTAATTTTATTTCGAGAGTTGAATTCTCAACTTAAAATCAGAGTATCGGCTAACATTTTGTAACACTTTTATTGGATGCTGTTCTGCGGTTATGATTCGAAAAGGTACGTGTTTTATATCCCCGTTATAGGGTTGTAAAATTGCAATAACAATTTTTTTTGTGACTGTGTTTGTTGTCACACTTACCTCAAAACTATTTGTTGAAAAATCGAATGTTCACTGTACAGTTGGAAAGTTACCGTTACTGCTGTACTCATCGTAGCGGAATATTGCATTCTCAAACAAATAGGAAAAAATAAAAAGAAATGAAAAGATATGTTGTTGAAGCTTGGAAGGATAATACTAAGGTATGCTTAAATATTGTGTTTAAAAATATTTTTACGTTTTATCTTACTAATTAGGATAAATTAGTAAATTTTTAAAATAATTTTAATGAACTTATAATATTACTGTAAATTGATAAATAAATAAATGTATAACCTGATATAATGTATAAATAAATGTATAACCTAAATAAATGTATAACCTAAATGTATAAACCTGCTTTATAATAAGCTAAGAAATAATTAACTTTCTAAATGTGTAGATGTTCATGAGCAAAAAATATTGAAGAAAGACTGCTTAATAACAATAAAAAATTATTTTTGTGCACTAAAATAGTATAAAAACATACACTACATGGAGTTTTAAATTATTTTTACGGACTGTAAATTAAGAATTGAGTGAACAAATTTATTTTCCAATCTAAATTGATATTAGGCTAGTTTCTGTCTTAAAAAAAAAGGCAGATTAACTACGTAACTAGTTAGGGGAGAACTGAAAATTGTTTTAAAATTTGTGATTTCAGCCTAATAGGAAGACCAGAATTTCTCAACCTCCGATAGGAGGTTGAAAACTTCTTCTTAGGCACTACAGCCAGGTTACTGGTCAAGGCCGTCTCAATCAGTTTACCCCCATTTAGCTCGATGCTATATTTCTCCAACTATTAACTCCCAAGTCCTTTAACTACTTCTCTACTCTATCTAATCATTTTGACCTAGGTCTTCCTCTTTTTATTTTTCCCTCTGGTGTTTCGAAGGATATTTTTTTAACAGGTTTTTCATTGCTGTATCAAAATACATGTCCTAGCCACCTTATTTGAGAAATTTTCATCATTTTTATTTCGTCAGGTTCTTTGTATTTTGATTGTAATTTATGGTTGTAACGAATTCTCCAGGTTCCGTTTTCTCTTACTACAAGAAAAAATTTTCTTAATATTTTCATCATCTTCTGCTACCATCTTGAATTTATCGAGGTGGAAGAAGGGTCAAAAGGAAAAAAAAAACATTGCTGTTTTTCAAGTGAGGTTTTGTATTCTGTGTATTTTTTTTACGATGAATCAAATGATACCAAAATTAAGGTGTCCTAATTCGATGATGGGATTATAGTACTAATTGGACTAATTAGTGGAACAGATTAGGTATACATCTGACCTTTGAAGTATGCAGTGAGAAGTTCTGGATCAGAAATGAAACTCAGAGCACAGAATCCATAGTAATCATCACTTTTCTGTTATCGGCGTGCATTAACTAGCAAGTCTTACATTTCTGTTGAAAGCTGTCTTACATTTCTGTAATCATGAATTCAATTTTGAATACTACCAAATATGCCAAAATATGCAACCAAAAAGATACGCGCTAAACATGTTCTGGTTAAAAGGTGCATATGCTTCAAGTTAAATATTATTTGTAGTGGTAGGAACTCCAAGAGAGAGTGTATCAGCTCAGACGTCTACCACGTCATCCGAGCAATGATATAATGCTGATAAGAATGGATAACGAATAAGTATTCCAAATAAGTGAAATATTTAATAACCTCGTTTCTTGTAGTGGATCTTAAAAATTCGAGTTAATTATTTTAATCGAAACTACTAATGCTATATTGATGATCGCTGGGCAAACTAAAGCCCAGGGAATTTTATGATGATATAAGTCTAATTATAGACGGTCAAAGCTCAGGAAATATGACGAATGCGTAACATGCATAGGATGGCCGTCGAAGTAATGACTTATTTTTTTCAAAGATATTTGGATAGCAAACATAAAAAAAGATTAATTCTGAGAAAAAATACATAATTTATTTATTTTTTTAACAAAAAAATCTTTGCAAACTGTCATGTTATTAAGTTAATATCTTTGAATAATAAATTAATTTAATAACAATCGTGCTCAGCTTAATTATTGCGGTGTTAGTATTAGAATACATCAAAATAAGTTATACTTTTTATGGTATCTTTAACACATAGTAACTACATTTGTTAATTAAATTTTTTTAATGGTTAATTTTAATTAGTTCTCAAATGGAAATTTAATTAATTCGTAACTGAAAAGCAGTGGAAAAATTGGAGTACTGGTAGTAAATATTTATAAATCATATACGCATGAACTCATAATACAGTCTTTAAAAAAATATTTTCTTTTCACTGAACAAAACTGAATTGAGAAATATTAATTGAGTTACAGAGATTGAAAAAATATTCAGAATTTACTTTCTAATTCTGAATTACATATATTTAGTTTAAATGATTTAAGCCTCTAATTGCTTACTTCAGAAAGGAATTATTTTTAGTCGTATGTTTTTGAAACAGTTACTATAATTCGTATATTTTTCCCGATTAATTTTTTTAAGAACAGTATTACTCATTAAACTAAAACAGATTCAAAGCTGCTTTTGTTCCATATTTATAATTTTTTTCAATAGATTTATGGCTACAATGCACAGTGCGCAAAAAAAAAAAAAAAAAAAAAAAAAAAAAAAAAAAAAAAAAAAAAAAAAAAACCCGGACCACCCTGATTTTTTGGTCTAATAATCGGATCTTCTCATTCCAGGATTCAATCTTAATGGTTCAAAGGGGTGATTTCAAATATGCTAATTATTTAGTGAAGACATTTACGTACATCTATTAGTGGAGACATTTACATTACATAAATTTTATGCTACGAAATCAAACCCAAAAACGTTCTTTCTCTGAATAAACATACATTTTTATGGTGGATTTGGATTTTTGACCCCAAAATATAGGGGGTAGCCACAATCAGGGAAATATGGTCCCAATAGTTTGGTCAGGAGAGCGCTCCAAAGTTTTGACCCCTTAATGTTAAATTTACTATTTGCGTATTTCACGTTTCAAATACTTGCATCTTTGAGTAAACGAATTTTATAACTGTGAGCAAAAATTTTCAATTCACTTAAATTCTCGAGATATCGTAAAATACGCAAAAAGTAAAATTAACATTAAGATGTTCAAACTTTGGACCACTCTTCTGACAGAACTATTAGGACCGTATTTCCCAGATTGCGGCTACCCCAATAATTTGGGTGTCAGAAATCAGAATTCGTAAATTTTTTTTTATTTATTCATAGAAAGTACATTTTTGAGTCTTATTTCGTAACTTGAAATATTATCTGCACTAAATAATTAACATATTTGAAGTCACTCCTCGAACTATTAAGAATGAGTTCTAGAACGTAAAGATCCGATCATTAGATCAAAAGTTATTCAGAGTGGTCCTTTTTTTTGCTAACTGTACATGTAGTTGTTTTTCTCATTGAAGTATTGTTTTTATTACAAAATTTTCATGAATAAAATTTACAAGTATTTTATGAGTTTATGAGATTTGTCATTCATCTGTATGATAAAAGATATAATGCCATAAATATGCAATAAAATAAAATAACTACTTTTTTTATGTATGATTCATCTCGGTGAGTAATTAATTTTGTTATTCAGAAATTGAAGGGTTTAGGGCGATCTGACGATAAGATTTTCAAAATAACCAGGAGGTCGTTTTTACTGAAAAACAAGAAAAAACACAATGACTTTTAATGTCAGCAATGATGTCTAGGTATTTAGTACTTTAAACTGATATTTAGTTAAAATATTTCAAACTTAATGGGCACTTACCTGAAAATAAATAAACTCATTTTATTGTAAGTATACCATGTTTGGAAAAATTGTAGCTTATATAACTATATTTATTTAAAGGAAAATACCGTTTAGTTATTTTATACTCTTTATCGTTGCTAGTGCGTAGAGCTAATTACATTAATGGCTAAATATAAATAAAAAAATATAGTATTCGAATGTTTTTGACTAATAATTAGAATTAAAATTTTAAGTACTAAGAGTTTTCATTATTTTTAATTCTTTTGTAGATTTATTGTGGTTATTGGTATTTTCAGAACGAAAAATGTATTTTGAAATCTCGCTTTCAATCAGCTATTTATATCTGTTTACTGTTGGAGTTTTTCATTTTGACATTTTGCGCCCTTTTCATACTTAGTACTCTAGGAAACGGTGAAAAATAAACAAATTTTAACCTTAGCAGTCATGTATAACTGTTACAAATTCAAACCGGTTTGGAATAATTTGTGGCGTATATTTTCACTGGTATTAAAGGGATCAAGATAATCAAGATAACTCTTTTTAGTAAATTTCTAATCTAAGTTTTTGGCTTCTTATCCCTTCACTTTTCCCCTTTGTGTATCTGTAAAGTTTGAATAGGATTTTCTTTCCCGTCCTTGAAATTAATTTTCCATTGAAAATTGCTTTGCACATCTGCATGTCTTAGTCAAGGAAAAGAATTGCTGTTTCCGCAGCAATTCTTTTCCTTTAGCTTACTAGCTTGCTGTACAAACTTGGCTAATGCTGCCATTTCAGTTAGAGGGATAATTGCTGTTCTGAATCTCTTCTTCTGCAAGCTCTGTTCTTGTACTGCAAATTGTAGCTTCATTCTTATATTTCAGTTTCTAACTGATTTTGTTGATTTTGCATTTCATATATTGCAAAAATTTTGTTTACATGCACAGTGCGCAAAAAGAAAGAAAAACGGACCACTTTGATTAAATTTTGATCTAATGATTGGATCTTCACGTTCTAGAACTCAATCTTGATGGCTTAAGAGGATGACCGTCTATCGATGATCGATGACCAATTATCGTCTGCACTTATAAGCTAATTAATAAGTGCAGACGATATTCTAAATTTCAAAATCAGACATAAAAAAACGTACATTCTATGAATAAACATAACATTTTTTTTGACGTATTTGGATTTCCGACCCGCAAAATATAGGGGGTAGCCGCAATCAATACGGTCCCAATAGTTCTGTCAGGAGAGTTATCCAAAGTTTGAACCTCTTAATATTAATTATATTTTTCGGATATTTAGCTACATCTCGTGAATTGAAAATTTTTTGCACCCAATTATAAAATTCGCTTATCCATGATAATTTAACGTAAGAAATAACTTTTAGAAAATATTCATTAGTTTTTATTATTTTATTTAATAATGGCCAAAAAATTTTAAAGTGTATGGAATACAATTTTTTGCCTCATTTTAAAGAATATAATTTTACATAGCAAAATGCAAAATGTGAGCGAAGTCAGTCGAAAAGTTCCGGAGAAATTGAATTTCAAAAAAGTTCGATAGTTAAAATTCGATTACTCAAAAGCTATTCGACTGATTTTGCTCAAATCTGGTCCTTGAATGTCAGTGGATTTATAACATTGTAAGCGTAGTTTCGCAGACATGCAAATGTTTTCCCCTCTGAAAAAATTGTAACTGTTTTTTCCTCCTGCATTTTTCATAAATTACTTGACCAATCCTACGTAAGAAAATAATAATTATTACTCACTTTTATAAAGTGTAGAGTGAAGGATTAAGGTGAACTCGTTACAGCTCGAGGTACCAAAGGAATCTTTTTTTACTCTTCCCTCTTTGAAAACAATTCATCGTTTGATGAGCATACACAATGTTGTCTACGTTCGATGCAAGTTTTATAATTCCAGCTAATATAACTAAACTCAACTCGGCCAAACTTTTAGTAAATTGCACAAGGTATTTAGGTTTTTTGTTCGACCAAGGAAATAAATTTAACACCAAAAATACATTTTATAGGGCTCTAACGTTTTTCAAAACAAAAATGTTAACAGTTCTACAAATTTACTTTTATGATAAAAAATACTAGTCAGAAATAGTTCATTTCTTAAGTATAAATTTTCTTGCCCATGTACTCTAAAATGACAGCTTAGTGCCACTGTAACTCACAAAACACATTATTACACTAATTTTCTAAAAATATTATTAATTATTAATAAAACATAATATTAATTATTGCATATTTCTTATACGTGACATGATAATGATTTCTTAAACACAGCGTTACATTAATTAGTTAAGCATGTTTTTACAATAAGTTGGTGAAAATCCTTTATTTGATGTATCCTAGTAGCTCGCAAAGTTGGAGGAGAGTTTTTTTTTAATTCTTCATATCTTAAACTATTGCCCGAATATCAATATTAAAAAAAGTTAAAGTGAGTGCATCCATTCCAATACATCTGCTTACATATCTGAGTCGGTGTAGTAGGTTTAGTCTTAGCTTATTAATTCCATTGCTCGTGCTAAAGATTAGGTATCTGATCAGACAAAACTTTATCTGACCATGTCTTAACTCAGAATCTATTCTAATGTCATGTCCTCAGCAGCTTCAGAGCACACAGTTAAGCAACTGGGAAGGTTGGAGCGAAGGACATAGTGATCACTAACTGCTCTGAGATCTAAAATTGCAGTAGTTCATATGATGCATTCGGATTATAATTAAAAATGAATCTTAGACGGTCATCAGTATTATAATTGCATATTATATATTATTAAAGTAACCTTAGTGTGACGTTACAACCAAACCAAACCAAATCAAAACATTTGTTTTCTTGAACGGAATACAATATTTATTTACAAATACATTGCATTCCTTTCAAGGACAATATATACAAAAGCATACTTAACTATAGCAATCTCCTATACAACTTAAAATATATTTTATGCAATTTTTGTTGTGCGTATTTGTTTTTAAATCAACCTGAATATCCTTCTCAGATTTTGCATTTTTAATTATTAATTAACTTATCTATATAATATCTAAAATTGTGTTTTTCCCCACAGGTTTTAAAGAAATACTTACCTGGACTTTGCATGCCTCAACTGTTTGCTCGTAGCTGCTTCGTGTTCACATCATCCATATAATATTTGTTGAAATCATCCAATCTCTTTATACACAGTAATCAAGATTTACAAGCATGGCAGTTACCCTTCTTTCAAAAACTGCTCTGAACTATGACTCTCCAGATAGTCCGAGAGAAACGTCTAACGGCGTGACTTCTATAGCAACCATAGAGTTGCGCAATGTTAAAGAAGAATACAATGAATACAATTGCAATGAAGGCGAAATAGACTATAGCATGGAAGTGAAATCTTACAGAAGACGTTTTTATATGCTAATGCTGTATTTTGTGTTAGCCACTCTAGGTAGTATGTTATATCCTCAACACATAGCAGAAGCAAATGTAACGGGGTGTTACTATGGCGTTAGTCAAATTGCAGTGAACTGGACTTCTCAGATCACGATGCTAACATACATTGTTTTAATAATTCCTGTTTCGTTGCTAATGAATATATTAGATCTTCGATGGACCTTGATCTGTGGTTCAATTCTCAATACTACATGTAAATTATTTTCATCTATACTTGTTTTTAATTCATTTGAAGAGCTTAGAGGAATTAGGTTCAAAGTGACAATATTAAAAAAGTTGAGATTTTTCGGGAACGATCTTATTTAAGTCTTTTAACTGCAAAATATTAAATTGATTTTCAAAGTCTTTAAATTTCGAAGGTTTCAGTGGATGAAGGTATAAAGGGTTTCTTGCGTGGAAGAAAATTCCCTGTGCATCAGACAATTAATGATTTCCTTGAAAAAGTTTTTTTTTTCTTTTCTAGAAAGTTGGGTGGCCTATCACGACATCAAGATTGGCAACGCCATGTCACGACTGAGCAATTAAAATGAATGTTCCTGATTCAATTTTTCAATCCAGTGACCTTTAACAACCTGGTCGGCACTTTTTTTTAAAAAAAAAATCTTCACTATTAGATTTTTTTTAGTTCAGGTAACACATTTTAAAAGAAACAAAAGCAATCGAAATAATACTTAGAATTCTACTATTCGAAAATATGGGCCAACTATAGTCCGGAGGAAAATCTCCATAAGAGTTGGTTTGTAAATTAGCATTTGGGATTTTTGTTAATCGAACCAGAAGTAAAAATACATTTCATAAATACATACTTTCTCATACATTTTGACATTTTTTTTAATAAACGGTGAAATTTCGAATGTAGTTTTCGTTTACATATAAAAAAACTTAATTTATCAAAAAAAACAAAACGTTTTAGTTTAAAAAAAGAGTAATTTTATATTATATGCCTACACTAATTAAGTAAGATACATTAAATGAGCACCTTGTAATGTGTGATCTAGAACATGAAAATCCTATCATTATCGAACATTATTTAGATCGTTTGGTTTTTATTTTACCAACGATACACATGAAAATTATATTCCAAAAGGTAGTACTTGAACGGAAGGGACACTGCCTACCAATAAAAATCAACCATAGTAAATCATTTCTTATTTAAAGAGTTGGTGACAAAATATACTTTAATATTTCGCGAGTACTATTTTTCAAAGTATGCCAAAAATGCAAAGAATTAGTTAAGCTAAAAAAAGGAGCACACTTTAATTTGTAAAGTTATTTTACTCAGACTCATTAAAATATCACTTTGAACCCTTTTCCATTAAGATCTTTAATTTGCATTTCATTTAATTAGATTAATATTTATTCAAAGCATTTCAGATTATTTTATGTGACATATTTACAGAAGATTTCTCAGTGAACTAATAGGGTGTTTATTTAATTTCATCTAGAATTTACTTAGAATGTTTGTATGAAACTTATATAGGGTGTCTTAAACTGCTAAAAAATGTCTTGACATGAGAATCGAAAATTCTGATAAATAAGCGCTCACAAAATAGTAGTTCATATTGTTAGTGCTAATTTTTTTTAAATGGATGTAAATATGCTTTTTTAATGTAAAACTTGTTTAGCTTAACTTTCATGAATTTGTCATAAAATTATTTTGAAGGATTTATTTTGATAATCCCAAATACAAATTATTTGCTTATATATTTCAAGTGCTTTGTTGTCTACAATTGGATAAGTTTTACTTTGTGTTTAAAGGCAAAACATTATCTCGTAAACATGTCGGGCTTTAAGAGTATAAGGCTAAATCTTATTTTTAATTTGTTCAGTAACTGTCCTTGCATCAGAAAGATCCTGCGTTCGAATCCCGGGAAAGGCATGGATGTTTCTTTCTCTCTCTCTATGTGTTCCACGTCCTTTCTCCTTTGTGTGTGAATGTGACCCGCCCTATAAACGGGTTGTGGCTGTGTGAATGGCGTGGCAGAAGTCAAATTCCTGGCCATAGATGGTGCCACTGAAAAACAGAAGCAATCGCACCCTCATTGCCTAAGCAGGCATACGACAAAAAAAAATGTTCAGAAGAGCATTTTTGAGTACTACCTTATTTAAAAAAAATACCAATAACATGTTATTGTGCATTGTGCTGTTATCTAGAGCAATTTCTAAAGTATCTGTCTGGTAACTATCGTAAGCAACATTTTAATGAAAAATTGCCATTACTAAGAAAAGCATGGCCCCCTGCCCTTCAATTAATTATATGAAGGACTAAAGCAGTAGAAGCTCACCACTTAAAATTATCATATTTGTTTATTTGTGACTTTTACATTTTTATTTATAAATTTACCATTGACGAAATTAATTAAAAAGTAATTGAATAATTGTTCGGGAAGATCCTAGAATAAAATTACCATCTGTGGCAGTTTTCAAGAAATTTTCAAATGTATTTACCCTTTTAAACTAGCAGTGATGATATTGCTCCTCCAATAGCTTCAGTTTATACAAGATGGGCCAGAATTTGCTTCATATCTTTTTTATCCTGCCATCAAAAACCTGTCGATTTCGACTTTTATTGTAGATTTTTTCTTCGTTCATAGAGAGGTTTGGTCTTTCTAATATTGTTTCATTTTTTTTTGGCAGATTAAGAGATTTAGAAGATTTTTCTGAGGCAGTTATTTTAGAAAAACTTGAGTTTTTGGATGTTTGATTTAAGTCATCATGTTTCATAATAATAATAAAATTGCTTGAACCTATGGATTTATAAATATTTATTTTTGTTATGTATTGAATGCTTGCTGACCTCCAAAATTTTTCAAGGTTTTTAAAACGTGCTCTTGCTCGGATGGCTCTGTCTTTAATTTCCACATGTAGTTCTCCACTGTTGCCAAGGACAGAACCGAGACGGCATGTGAATTCTTATACATTTTTGATTTCATCATCATCAATTTTTGGTTTTCTTTAAAGATTATGCATTGGCAACATAGTTTGGAATTTCTTTTGATTTAGATGTAACTCCACTTTATTTGCGTATTCATTAATTAAGTGTGCTTTATTTTCAAGGTCAATTTTACTTTGATGACATTAGCGCAATGTCATTTGCAAAATCTAGATTTTCTAGGGAGGTATTGAGTCTCCATCTTATATCCCCTATTAAGTCTGCAATTGTGTCTCTCAAAATTCGGTCAATTATAAAGATGAACGGAAATGTGGACAGCACAAATTTTTTTTCTTTAAAACTCTAAACAACAGTTTTTACTTCAAAAAACAATTCTGCTAAAACTTCATCTTTTCTTCTTTTAATTAACTGCTATGATATAGATCTTTTATGAACCTTTTATATATTTCAAAAATATTTTAAAATGTCTAATAAAATGCAAGTAGTTAGGTGCTGGTTAGCAATGAGTTATTATATTTGATTGTTCAGAAAGTACTTTCGCTTTTTCCCAACAGCAGACTTATTTGTGTATTTTCACTTAATTGTGTCCAATACTTAAGTCACATAATCTTGGTATGATTTAGCAGATGATATAGCATAGCTTGATTGAGAGAAATCGATTCATTCTACGCAATAACTTTTTTTTGGTGCCCTTTCAAATATGGAAAGTTCGGCATATTTTACTCCTTTACTATTGAAAAGGTGAAAAGGCTGTTCAAGCATGAGAAAATTATATGATGCGTATAGAGAAGATGTATTGACAGCTCGCCAGTGCCGAAATTTGTTTGCAAAATTTCTATCCAGTAATTGTGATGCTGAAGATGCACCACGCTCTGGAAGCCAGAAGTTGATGAAGACGCAATAAAGGTTTTAATTGATGCAAACCAGCAAACAACAACTAGTAAGATCGCAGAGATTAAATTTAAACTATTAAGATTAGATTAAGATTAGATTTGAGAGATTAGATTAAATTTCGAATTCGACCGTTCATGATCATTTTAAACGCCTAGGCTTAATCTTAAAGCTCGGCGTATGTGATTCTAATGTTCGTACGAAAAGAAATTTGTGTCGTCGTGTTGGCGTCTGTAATTTGCTACTCAAAAGTCAAGAAAACCATCCATTTTTGAAGCGCGTCATCATTGGTACGGGAAATGGTTTGTCATTGACTTGAGATTATGGAGTAAAACAGGTGAACTGGCTCAAAGCGATGGAGATCAAGAACTATCTCGATGAATTTTTAAGCCAGTGAGCAGCAAGTATTTTAGTAGCGTGGAATCCTGCTACTGCCAGAAAGATGGCAAAAATTTTAAACCAGAATGGACAATATATCATTCAATAAAATATAAGACTATCAAAAAACCGTTTTTCATTTGAAATTAAAAAAAAAAATGAAATTACTTTTTGAACAATCCAATGGTAAGATTTAGAAATAAAAGTTAAATTTAAATCAATGGATTTAATATATGGATTTGACAATTTTTTCAGCTGTTTCACTTCAGTTTCTGGCACTGAAGCCAGATGGGTTTCCATTTGTAATGTTGAGCTGCTTCTTCGATGCTTTAGCCAGTGTGTTCATTATTGGAATGAGTCCCTTCTTGGCTGCAAGGTGGTTCCCCGCGAACGAGATATCTCGGGCATGTGCTTTTGGAGTTTTAGGTAATGAAGTAAGTAGCAATTTGTAGTTCTAAATTCATTACTTAAATATATACTTTAATCCTAATAAATCTTTTATAGGACAACTTATTAACTCCAAAATTATACGTCTTGTAGACTTGAATTAGATTTTGTTCAGATAGTGTAGCAACAGAAAATCTTATAAATTTTGCAAAATATAGCTTAGAAATATAATCCTTTTAAATAATTTCATATTTTTGATTCCATTAAAATCTATAATTATATAGATTTATTGTGAAATTTAATGCGTCATGAAATAATATAATTATTGGTTTTTATTGATTATTTTAAAAGAAAAAACTAAAACAAAAAGGAAATTCTTCGTCAATTGTTATTTATGTCGAATTTCTTACTACTGCCGATTTTTGTGTGTTTTTCTGAATGATTCTTTCTTGTTTTTTTAATAAATTTCATTTTCAGATTGGTGTGTCATTTGGATTGATGTTCACACCCTTATTAGTCAGCACTGACTGTAGTAACCCGCAAGAAATTGAATCGGGCAAAAGAAATGTTGCTTACGTCCTAACAATTTTAAATGCTGTACTGCTAATCATATTGTATTTTAGTAAGTATAACTATCAATTCTTTAAATATAGTAATGAGCTGAGTTTTCTCCATATTAAAATATTACGTCTTCAAGCATGAAATTTGTAAAATTTGCAGAAAAAGACATAGTTGGTTCATATTTTCAGACATTAGGAACTATTTCAGTCATCAAACTATGTCATCTCTTTACATTTTTACCTCGCAAGCGGTAAAATTAACCTGGTCCTACCAGGTTGCCCTGGTCGGTGTGAAAAATCCTGCCTGACGATAATCAATGTATTCAGAAAGGCAGTTTTTTGCTTTTCGATTAAAAAGTATTCAAATTTAGAACGATGTGGTAGTCACTGAGGTCTAGGTCCAGTGTTGCATGGAGGATGATGATGTTCCAATTCTTGTAATTTTACCATTGTCATTTGTGCAGTGTGTGATTTGACAATATCAAGCAATAAGACAAGAGGATATCTTTTCGCCAATCTCTATCTGTTTAAGTTTTTGTGACCAATGAGCCATGTTTTGTAAAATCATAATGGATTACGCCTAGGCTAGAGCACTGAACATTCACCATCAGATTTGTTTGGTTAATATTATGCTTTGGAGTTTGTTTTATTGATTCATCACAGTTCAATCAGCACTTAAGTCAACTAATACTCTAGCCAAATACACTGTTAATGCTTCATGTGATCTACGATACCGTAGTTTTGCGTAAGAACTTATACTACATAGTTTAAGATATTTCTACTACATAGTTAAGAGGCTTGCTTCTACTACATACTACATAGTTAAGATGATGTACGAATTTAAGATGTTTCATTTTCAATAAAGTAAATTTTTTAAGAAATGAATATTCTTAGAGCTCATGGTAATTTATTTAAGTTGGTGAAATTTGCAACACTTCTACATTCGAAAAAATGATAAAATTTTAATCAAATGTCAATTAATTAAATTTATTATAACCACACTACAAATTTCATCCTTGACGACCTGATAATTTACTATGCTTGATAAAGTTTTTTTCATTGAAATTTTAGTTTCTTGATAAGATTACAAAGTGCTGGTAAAACTAAAACTGGTATTTGCATTTATTGTTTCGTATTCATTTTCCTCTTCCGGAATAAAAATGCATTGAGAAGGTTCTTTAAATAATGATTAGAAACTGATTTTTTTGAAAATTTATTTATTAATTTTTTTTAAAATTTTTTTTATTAAGATATAATTCTGAAAAATTTAGGATATATCTATGCGGATTGTATTTGCAAGTTTGACTTGTAATGAAACTCAAAATACATCAAATAGATAAGTTATGCTTTTTGTATATTTCATAGAAACACAGAAAATTTAATATGTACGTCAAAACTAACAACATATTAAAAATATAAAGGAAAAAAGTGAAATTACATACGAAAGCATAAAGCAACAAATGAAAATGAGTTAAAAAGTATATCCAAATACATGAGGCACATAAAAACATGAAACAATTCATCTGAATATATAAAATCCTTACATAAAAACAAGAAAAAACTTATATGAATATCCAGAAGCTATGCATAAAAATATGAAGCGTTACATAAAAATATAAAGCTTTATTAAACTATATGAAACTTTATATAAAAATATGGAGTTTTATATCGAAATGTGAATCAACTCAACCAAATACATGAAACTACGATTTATTAATACCATAAATTAGGTCAGAAGATGGATTTGAAATGGAAAAGATCATCTTGATTCCTTTTCTAGAAATCTATGAAAATTGTTATGATAAATGAGTTGCTTGACATATAAAGAATTTGGGAGCAAATATTTGTTATTCGAAAAAAAAAAAGGTTTCAAAGCTGCTTTTTAGAAAAACTATAAAATGAAACTATTTAGAAAAACTATAATGGTTTTATAGAAAAACTATAAACAATATCAAAATCTAACAAATCAGCATTGAAAAAGACTGGACTTAATGTTCCAAAACCAGTTTGATTTCTTGAAGGTCTTTCTCGGAATGGTAGTTGCTTTTTTCATCGTAAAGACATATAAATAAGTGGGTAATAAATTATAAAATCGGAAACCAACAACAGGTTTTGATGTTTCTGGTGGTATCTACTTTTCAGTAATCATTCATTAGAAATTGATAGTGTTTATGTTCTTTACTAGCTTGCATATTAATTTTATCACCTATAATATGCATGTTTTTTCTTCTACAAGGATTCCTAAGATATATATTGAGGATAATCATAACGAAACAACCTGTAATTACTTGAGATAGTATTCGGGTGAACGGGTTATTATTATTTGTTCTTCTGAGCTTCAAGGCATGATATTGGAAGCTGCCTGAACAGTAGGATTTGTATAAGCTGCGATAGTCAAGGTGATGTCATATAGCAAGATCTATTACTGGATTTTCGTTAGTTCGATTCGATATTAATTTTGGAAGTCTTATTCCCTTTAGTTCATTAGGATTAGTATAAGCTGCGACAAGCAAGGTGACGCCATAGAAAATATTTCATAAATTCTTAGGTTGTGAATTAGGTAGTTAGGTTGTGAATTAGGTAGTTAGGCATAATATTGGTTTTGAAAGCAACATAGACATTCCAATGACCTCACTTTTGCTGTGACAGATTAAATAACGTCAAAGTAAGATTTCACTAAATCTTAGGAAGGGAAATCGATAATCATTTATGATTGGTTTTAAAAGCGCGTAGTTATTTTAATTGGTTTACCAGAATTATATCAACCGTGACAGATAAAGTGAGGCCATTGCAAGATATATTGCTTGATTTTAGATAATGAATTATCTAGTTAGCATGATATTGAATCTGGAATCGTTTAGATAATTTCTATTGACTCATTTGCATTTGTATAAGAAGCAAAAGACAAGGAGACGCCGTGGAAACTTTTTGACTAGTATAAACTTTAATGAAATTGCTTAACTTTTTCGATAAATTTTATTCTGTATACATATCATATTTGAAACAACTGAACAATTAGAGAAGGAGTTACAAAAAAGATATAACTTTTGAACTCATTGCCAGAACAATAGTTATCTTAAAAATGTTTGTTCAGCATTAGATTCTGGAAAGAAAATTGATTGAGTTTTAAGGACAAATATTGGGACGTTGACATAAGAAATATAATAGTGCGAGTGTTTTATTTCTTTCATAGAAAAATTGAAGAGTTAAGAAACGTTTATAGCGTTATTCAGCTTTCGTTCTTGTTTTATTACACTCATAACGCTCTATTAATATTAAGAGTCAGAAGAAACATTTCTGCAGGCTTTAAATATTCTTATACAATCTTAGCGAAATGCTACGAAAAATGGGTTAGAAAAATAAGCTGTGATAGAGATTTTTTAATAATTGAATTTCTTAGTAATTGGGGTCAATTGTAACATTTTTTACTTAACTATTTTTAACTAACAAAAAATCCAATATATTATTTGTATTAATTGACAGACGAGAAAAGTAGACTATCCTCTACTAGAAAAAAAAATAAATACCTTATTTTAAATGTTATTATATTAGTTATTAACAATTTTTGACAGTCGTGCACTTGTTACAATTGTCCCCACTTACGGGATCAATTGTAACAGTTCATAAATTCAACTAAAACATAGTTAATTATACATATTATCATAGTTGTGATATATTTTTTATTTGATCAAAATAGTAGTGATATTTTAGGAGTAAAAATAATAATGAGCAGAGACCTAAAGGGTTAAACTTTTAACTTTAAGGGGTTAAAAATTTTAATTTATGCTGTGAAAGGTGACAAATAAAATAATGCACATGCAACATAATATAAATGATATAGGAAACTATTGGTGGTTCTTAAAGAGTTAAGTAATGGTTTGTAAACATAAGATTATTTATTTTCAGCTGTTACAATCGTCCCTTTACTTATTGTTACAATCGTCCCCAAGACGCCATTTCAGCTTCATTTGTTAAAAACAATGCTAGTTAATTAGCAAAACTAATCTTTTTTTTTTTTGAAATGTTAATTAAGGTGTCCACTTACATATTCGGTTAATAATTTTTATTTGTTTAAACAAAATTACTTTGTTACAATATAATATTCTAATACCAAAAAAAGTACTTACGTAGCGTGAAAATATCTTTTGTGATGTAACTCTTTCAAAAGTACATAAAAATGGTTGCCAGCAGGGGTGTACATGTAGATTTATTAAATACACCTTGTGCGCCACCTGGGAACCAAATCTAGAACCCGATACTCGAAATTTTTGCTCTGTTACAATCGTACCCTGTTACAATTGACCCCACTCTCCCCTAATTTAGGCATCACGACCAATACTGTTTTAAGTGCCAAGAAACAGAAAGACTTACGCGTCACCAAATACATTTTTATGTGTATTGGTTCAGCACTTATAGTAACAACAATAGTGCCAATTGTAGAATTCAGGACAAATTAGTTGTTATTTTTGTTGAACCAAAATGCATGTATGTCTCATTTAACTATTGAATGTGGGGTTTATATGTAATTTTCCATCCAGCAAGGATAACACAGGAGAATGATTTTTCCCCCTGTTGCATGCGATTTTTTCATGGATCTTGTAAATTTTTACGTCACTGATTGCTCGATTTGCAACTGATTGCTCGATTGCGATTGCTCGACAATGCAATCGATTTCTCTTTCCAAGTTGCAGTTGCAAATGACATTTTTAGTCCTTTTTTTGTTAAAATGCACGAGTTTAAAAAGTTATATACAACAGGGGATCGCATAAATGTTGCAACAAACTTCTAGGGAAGTTAAGGCAGATCATTAATAAAGGTTTAAAAGTGCATAGGACCTCATGCCCGAAAATATCATTTGTTACTTTGTGTGCTTCTAAACAGATCATAATAGGGAAGTACTCCTACCTGCGTACAACGACATTTCTAAGCATGGATTCCTGTGCATTATAAATAAAGCTTTAAAACATGTAGATTTAAATAAAAAAATAGACTGAAAATCTCATTTTTAAAAATCTGTAGCTTTAGGGGCAAAACTAATTTCAAACTTAAAATTCCTATATCCGAATTAGGCAAGATCAAGTACTTATAAATGAGGCTAAAAATTTGTTCTTCTGTGTAATCTTTTTATTATTTTCATATAAGCTTTTATTTCTAAATATTATTAGATATATCAAATATTTAATTTAACTTTTATCAATAAAAAAATAAAAATAAGAAATGAAATGTATTATTATATAAGGATCTGTGAGAAACATCATTGTGCAAAAAATTATCTAAGAAAAAGCATTAAAGATTATACAAGTTTGAAACATGTATTCATAGAAAAACTAACAATCATCTTTTAAGAAAAGAAATTTCTGTTTTTTTTTACCAATATATTGCTTTCTTTTAATGATATTCCTTCTATAAATGCATTCAGAGATGAAAAATACTAATAAAACATACATTTTATCAAACATTCAAACTTTAACAATAAAAATAAGCAACTCGTTTTATAAATGTTTTCAAATTTCAGCAATAATAACAAACAATTCATTTTATAAATATATTTGGAGTTGAAAAATGATAATAAACCATTCATGCTGTAAATGCATTCAGAATTGAACACTAATAATAAATCATCCATTCAGAATAATAAGGAATATTAATAAAATTATAAAGTTTACAAAATAATCTATATTTTTTCATATACTATGTTGATATCTCCAAATAAGACAGGAGAATCAATTTTAAATCAGTGCTTATCATTTTTTTATTGCTTTTTTTCTCTCTCGAAAACTTTAGTAATTCATTGAAAAAATCTGATGAATCCAAAATTTTAAAATAATACATTTCAAAGTTTCAAAATTTCTCATTTTTTTAAAATTTTGATACAAGATGAATGGTCAATATTTATAACAGCGGTTCCCAATTTTTTACGGCCACGGAACATTAAATGATCGAGCGTTTTTGGTGGAACCCCAAACATATAAACATAATTTATATGCTGCCGTGAACATGTTGAGAAAAGAAAGACTACCAATTATTTTGATAATATTAAATGGGAAGAATGACATTNACTCATGTTGGCGCCACGAAACAGCTTCAATGAGCTAAATCTCAATAAAAATTATTCCAACTGACATGTGTAAAAACAAATTTACATATTAAAAATATTGGAACTATTTTAAATATATAATTATGTTTTTTAAGTTTGCACTTAATTTTATATCATGAAAATTAGTAGGCTTTAAAAATGAAAAGAGGTTTGTTTGCTTGAGATGATTTCTCTAATAACTTTCTTTTTAATTTAACTTTCCACTCTAAAAATAGAGCATTGAAAGCATTGTCTTTAGCGCACTATAACTGCAGCATAAGGTATCCGATATCTCTTAGATGTCGATAAAATGATCTCTATAAATAAGAGCCCCACGCCAATATTTTGAATACGTATTAATCTACTAATATGCTTTGTTAATAATTTTTGTTTTGATATTTCTTTGTGTTTTCTCATTTAACTTTTTCCCGTATTTGGTGCTGAGCCTTGTCCATTAGCTGGGAGAGGTTTTTATGGTGTCTCGTAAAAGTTGTTTTCAGCCCGAAGTCTATAGAAAAAATTTCGTACTTTCCAAAAGTGGTCGCCAATAGAGGAGGTCGCTACATAAAGTTGTTCTTTCTTAGAGGTTTCGCTGTATTTTATCAAAGACAACCATTTAAGAAAGTTGTTTAAACTCTCAGAAAAATTGGTTCTCTGTCGAATAATATTAATAATATTGCATAAATTTTTTTACGGGTACGGATATGGTTCAGCTTAACCCGTTTAGCAAAACTGAACTATATTATTCTTCATCACGATCCGAAGTTTCGAAAAATAAATAATATACACCAGCATATTAATACGAGAAAATCCTGTATGTTTCTGTCTGCAATTTGAGTGAAACATTTTTTCTTTCATATTTACTTTTTTTATTTTTAAGCGTTTGGAAAGTTTTGAGATAATAAAGAAATTACTTTTTTTTAATAAAAGCTAAAATAATGTGAAAAACTAATTTTTTTTAAAAAAAAGTTTCAATCACACTTTTTTTTTATTTTCATTATTTTATAAATAAACAAGGAGCACTTTTATTTAAGCACTCCATTTTTTTTCTCAATTTAATGAATTTCTGTTATATTTTTTCTAATTTGTATTTTTTTATAAATAGACAGAAGAAATCCATAATAATAATAATATTAATTTTTTGCTTTGGTCGCTAGCTAAATTCTACGCGGAAATTTTTTTGAAAAAATAGTAAGCGAAAAAAAAAGGAGCAAAGAAGTAAGAATAACGGTAATAAAAATGCTGTTTAACAGCAAAGTAGCGTGCCCATGTTTGTTAAAACAAACAAACAAATTTATCAAAATACATATGATATTGTTTTCAATGAAAAAACATTTTACCATCAAATATTAGTTGTAATATGTGAACCAATGATGTTTCGATACAGATGGTTTCCCATTATTGTCAGCCATTACTATTTCCTATTATTTTTTATTCATAAATGGTTGCAAATACTATAATTTATTTTTCCTATATGCAGGTTTTATGACTGGATCATTTTTCAATTTCACCACAAACGCCAATCACTTAATGATCAGGTTTTTTCCAGTAAGTGATTATTGTTTTATTGAAGTTGAAATGTTCGTTTTTTTACATGTGTAATTATAATAACAAAAATGATCTGAAAATAATATTTTCATTTGAATTGTTCTAATATATTATCACGTTTAAATTATTCATTTTGTTATGTGCACTGTAAAAAAATCTGTTAAATTTATGGAGAAAAAAAACTGTCTGATGAGGTTCTTAGAATTTTTCTGTAAAATAAACTGTTTTATCTGTCATTTAAAGACGGTCACATGTTTAAGCAATTAAGTACTGTTATTTTAACCAACAAACTTGGTTATTTTAATAAACAAACTCTGTTATTTTAGCAAAAAGACTGTGCTATTTTAACAAAAAAAATGTTTGAAATATCTATGTCAACACTGTGGTCAGTACTACTGGTCAATGCTGCAAAATGTGTCGCCTCATAGGAAGGCGAGTGATCTGTCTCCTGAGCTATCGAAGCTCTACTTAAGATAAATCTAAAACTGGCTCTATCTTAGTCTTATTGAAATTCTGTTTAAGTATAAAAATATTTAAAAATATACCACCATTATAAAATAGTCTGACAAAAATCATATTATAACATAATACTTTGGCAGAGTATCATTTCGACAATAAAATCGATGCGCAGTTTTATTTATACGATATTCAAAACCATAAAATAATAATTATGAAATAATTATAACTATAAAATAATTATAAAATAATTTTAATTATAAAATAATTATAAAATAATTTTAATTATGAAATAATTATAAAATAATTTTAATTATAAAATAATTATAAAATATACTGTAAAGTAAGAGCAAGTGTAGTAAACAATTGTTAAAATGATTTGAAAAAGTTATATCAAATCTGGAAACTGAAGTGAATGGCAAAAACAAAAATTTTAATTGATGGTTTTCATTTATTTGTGGTTGAGGTGAAAAACAGAGAAAAACCGTTTTGTCAACAAAACAGCTTTAAACCGTCAAATATACAGAGAAAGTTCGTACTAAAAACGGGAATTTTTTTACATTTCACGGATAACGGTGAAAAACAAAAAAATCTGTCATTTTACTTAAGCAGTTTTTTTTCTGTGAAAAATATTTTTTTTTTTCCTGTGGAGCTCACAGCTACTTTATCGCAGTATTTTTTGCAACTTTATTAAACACAGTATTTATTAAAACACAGTATTTTTTGCAACTTTATTTTTACAGATTTATTAAATACCCATAATATGGAAAAATAGTTTTGTAATAGTATTGCGCAAAATGATTGACGCAAATTATAGTTCGGAAAATGCATTCTTAGTTTAAACTGGTTTTGAGACATGTTCACCCGACATAAAAATATTTGGTTAAGCGACTGGGGTTCCTTTGTTTCAGTTCATATAACGTAGAGGAGAACTCCGAGCAGACACTTTTGTTCGAGTTAGCGCCTGACAACTATCAACCTTTCGCTTCCATAATGATCAGTTTCTCGGGCAGGTAAAGGATCTGCTCTCTCCATATTAAACTATGTATCAGGGTTTCGCTACTTGCCCTCCGATGTCCAAGATTTCGGACACTATGAAAGTGGAAGTTAGATGGCTAAAGAAGACCTCGTGTTGGATGACCGCAAGATCATCCATGCTGTTGAAAAAAACACTGTTACTAGTATGAATATAGAAATATGTTCTTTAGCTCTTTCAGGGGTAAAGTTGGCTCTGATTTCATTTAAGTGAACGATAGCGCACTGCCACGCCGATTTCATATCACGGATTTCCTGTAATGGTGAAGATATTTTCCGAACAGATTGGTCAGCCAAATTCAATAGAAAAGGTTTTGGATTAACCTTGATATACAAGTTTCTACTATGAGTCCTCTTCCACGGTCGCCGTATAAGCTGGAACAAGGGCTACTCAGTGTCCGGTCTTTGCTATCTATTTCGGTGACCAACAAATTAATTGTCGCCATAGAAAATCTATTCCCATATCATAGATATCAGTTAGGGGAGGACACATTACTTAATAAAATACATTTTTGCTGTGTTTCCATGACTATTTTCTTTATGAAAGTGTGATATACTGTAATCTTTGAGAAGGGGCGTTTCTGCCAAATGTGTTTTGGGTAAATTTCTGTTAAGTGAACTCTTTCACCAAATTTGTTGCTCCCGTCTTTATTAGTTTTTAGATATGAAACACTGAATTAACTCTTGAAGGCCAATATAAATAACTAATATAGAAATATGTCATATTATATAATTTGTCGAACTGTCGGGTTCACAACACAGTTGTAACATCAGAAGTCCTGTGAAATACCTCATAATGTCATCTAAAATCTCTCATTTAGAATTTAAAATTGTTCATAAATATGAAAGATTGCTGCTTTTTACTTCGTAAAGACATAACAAAAATTACATAAGTATACAAATAGCAGTATATTATATGTTATATTTTGACTTGAATTTAAAGCAGTTTTTTCCTTCTTCATTCCAGGATGAGGAAGTAGCGATTGCAGGAGTTGCTACAACTTGTGCATTCATCGGCGTCGTTGGGGCATTATGTGCTGGCTGTTTTATGGACTATTCACATAAGTTTAAGTAAATATAGTTTGCATTTAGAATAGTTTTCAACTCATAATTTTATTTTTCAGTACACACTGTTGCAGTTTTCTTTGTTTTGTCTTAAATGTATAGTTTAAATATTCAAAATTCTTTTCCTACATATGCAATTCTCCTGTCATGAATTTTAAATATTGTAAGTTTTAGAAAATTGCAAAGAAGATGCAATGTTGATTTTTGAAAAGTTCCGAGTATCTTTCCTCATTATACACAGTTGAAAATTTCTAGGAGAAATGGTTACATAGCAACTTATTGTTATTTTTTACCATATTCAACCGTCAAATAATCATAAAAAATGGTATTCAAATTGTTAATTGTAAGAAAAAATCATTTATTGACTGTTTCAAATAATATAGTTAAACAATCTAAAATTTTCTGCCCTAATTAGGCCTATTTTTATGATGCCACTTAGTTCCTTGCAGCTGAGAACATTCAACAGACGTAAAGGCTAATCTGTCAATTTCATGACAGACTGAATGTGGGTTCGAATCCCAGAGTTGACAACACAATATTTCTACTGATGAAGAGATTCAATTGTCTTGCACTCCCCAATTGGTGACTCTGGATTGTTAGAATATGAAACTCTGATTCACTCTTAAATAGCAGCATAAAGAGCTGCTTAAGACTAAAAGTCTAGTATTTCTCATCTTTCATGATAGATGGCACCACTAAGTAAACTAATAAAACCACTTTCTACGGTTCACTTGATAAAATACAGCTAAACCATAACCTAATTCCAATGTCAGTTACACAACATAACATAACACCAACGATCCACTTAAATTTCGTTTTTATAGTTTTGAAGTCATGCTAGTTGTAGAAGGTTACAAAACTGTATAGTTTTGGTTTAACTGTTTTTAAATCATACCAGTCTTAAATGGTTTAAAACTCTTTAAGGTAAAAAAAATGTTCCTAACCGCGATGTTGTTACGGTTGATGGGATGGAAAGACTGCAACTGGTTATTTCACCGTAATTTCAGAATGAAAATTCTAACAATATAGATGTAATATTTGAAGTAGATTATAATTAAGACAAAGAAAAAATATTGAAACTATTTTTGAAAAATATTAATTTTTAAGGTTCTTAGTTTTAAAATTAATAATTCAAAATATGATTTTTAATTATTACTTTTAGAATGCTAACCATTTGTAACTTTGTAAAGCTCATTGTTCATTATTACAGAGAGTGACATATGAATGTATTAACCTCTTTATTTTAAAACAAATGAATAAAAGTTGTCTTTAGAGCGTCTAAGAAACTAGATTAGAGCTCGCAATGATAATCTGTGTTTCTGTATTCAATCTATCAAATGAAAACTTAAAGCATGTTAATAACTACTAAAAAATAAGTATTGTTTTTCGCACCATTTAGGGAAACAGCTGTTGCTCTGTGTATGGCAAGTTTGGTATTTCATATTCTGTTCAGTACGACTCTCTACCTCAAAACATTATGGGTCCAATACATTCTTGCAGCTGGTTTCGGGTAACTATGTGTTCATTTTTATCCACATAGTTTCTTGTATCATTTCATGTAAATAAGGTGTTCTGTAATGACTGCTTTTAATATATATATACATTTAGAATCATTGTAAGAAGTTAAGCTAAAAAATGACTACTTATGAGTACACAAAAAATATATAAATGAGTAAAAAACAGTAAAACATGATTACAAAATGGCCAATCAATACTGAGAGCAACCACAGCAATAGCGGAATTAAAGTCATCAAAAACGAATTCATTTTGTTAATTAGAAAGTAAAAAACGTCTATTTTAATTCAAGATTTTGTTTATTCTAATTAGTCTTGATATTGATTGGCACGTAATTTTTTTATTTAAAAATTAATTTACAAATTCAAATGAAATTATTTTTTTGTAGTTTGAAAAGTATGAAAACGGTTGAATATCTTGTGAACTACTCACCAGATAAAAATATGTAATACATTAATTCGACCAGAGAATCGTGCGGCAGGGCATCGAGTATGATGTCATTATAATGCAAGTTTCTCAAAATTTCAAATACGTATATGTTTTAATCTAACTCATATTTTTCGAATGGAATAAATAATCCCAAGGAACTGAATTGGTAAGATATTACTTGATTAAGATATTTTTATTTACATTTGCATATTAAAGCCCATAAAGTTTTTTTCTAACCAAATAATGTATTTCTTAAGTTATTTCTATTTTAGACGTTGATAGTCATTTTCATGTCGTGATTGTAGTGCCAAAACAGGGAACCAAGATGAAAAAACTGATTATCTATTTGGAGAGCTTTTTTTCTGGAGAATCCAAATCTGCAATAAAAAAAGGAGGGTGGGGGGGGGCTCTATCTAAGATTTTGACCACCTTTTCCCCGAAAGGTGATATTAGGAGGCTGAGTTTTATAGCAATGAGTGCATCTTTTTTAAACATTTTCACCAGCTTATAATTTTCTCTCTCATGCGTATTGAGATATTTGACCATTCCCATATTTTTTGGACACCTCGTATATTATGGACTGGCATTACAGAATGCCTTTCATATAAATAATTACAAAAAACAAAAATAATAATTTCATCCGCAGAATACCTCGAATAAGCGATTGAAAACTTTCTGAGGATAAATATTCGCTTTTTTTTTTCATTTAATGCATAATCTTAAACATAACATCTTAAGAAATATGTAAAAAGTATTATCTTAAGAAATATTTAAATTTCCTAAAAAAAGAGGGAAAGTGTTTTGAAGTTTAACTGCTAACTTTTTATTCAATAAAAAAGTCTTGCTATGCTTGTAATTGTAGGAACTGTTGAAAGAGAAAGAAAAATTAAGAGTTTAAATGAACAAATTATTTTTCAACACTCTCTAGAATTAAGGGGAAAAAAACACGTAAAATAAATAAATATTGCTTAGTCTAAAATAGAATCTAGAATATTATTGAATATTCTGAATTTTTATTTACATCTTGTAATCGTGGATGTCAATTTTGATAACAAACTAATATAATTTTTGGTACTGGTTGAATTATTTTATCACGCTAATTTGTTGCAACTTTAGAAAGCTGACAAGTTGAAATGCATTACTGTGAAAATTAATACATTTTAGCTTCAATTTTTAAATATTAAGTCCAGAGTAATATCATATGGTCGGAAGCATGGTTGATATAAATTACTTCTTAATTCTGAATCAAAATTACTAAGAATGATAGTTTGGAGTAATCATATTATAGTTCCCTTTTTTTGATGTTTTTTTTTACAATAAAGAACTTTTTCAAGAAAAAAAGTTTCTATCATTCAAGATTTAAAATTTAAACCCAACAGTTAAAGTTATTTGTTTTAATACTTTGGACATTATTTACCACTTTTTTCCTAAAACATTTCAAACAGTTTTCATTGAATAAGAAATTAATCAATTTTTTAATTGATTAATTGAGCTTGAGAAACTTTTGATACTAGTTTGAAGTATACTTTTGAGAAAAAGTGTTTTGAATTTTTCAATTTAATATACTAGAATGTTAAAGAATGTACAGCGCGCAAAATAAAAAAATGACCACCAAGAATAACTTTTAATCTAATCGAATCGTGAGTATCTAATGATCGGATACTCACGGTTTAAAACTCAAACTCAATATCTCAAGGGGGTGACCTCAAATATGCTAACTAATTAGTGCAGACGATGTTTTAAGATTCGAAATCTGACACCTTTACCGTTCTTTCTTGGAGTAAACAATGCCTTCTTTTCGACGGATTTGGATTTCTGACACCTAAAATATAGATCTGGTCCAAATCTTCAATCTGGTCCAAATAGTTTTAACTGGAGAGTCGGTCCAAAATTTGGACCTCTTTATATTTATTTTATTTTTTTTAAGCATTTTTGTACGTCTCAAGAACTTTTTAAACGAATTGAAAAATTTTTGCACGCAGTTATAAAATTCGTTTGCTCAAAAATACTTTACTGCATAAATAACTTTTGATAAACATTTGCTACTTTTTATTATAATAGTTAAAAATATTAGTTAATAATTAACAATAGTAATAATTTTAATAATAATTAAAAAAAAGTTTGAAGAGTTAGGTCTTTTTAAAGAATGCAATTTTGCCAAGCAAAATACAAAATTTAAGCGAAATCGATCGAATAACTCCTAAGAAAACGAATTTTAAGGAAATCGTATTTTTAAAATTCAATTTCTCAGGAATTATTCGACATATTTCCGATATTATGGCTACCCCCCATAATTTGAGGGTCAAGAATTCGAATCCATTAATAGGAAGGTATGTTCATTCAGCGGAAGTACGTTTTTGTATCTAATTTTGTTACTTAAAATATCGTATGCACCAAATAATTATAATTTTTGAGGTCACTCCAGAAATGAAGATCTGATTAAAAGATCAAAAGTTATTTAGGTAAATCCATTTTTTATTTTGCGCACTGTACATGATTTTTTCACATACGTCGACCTCAATTTCGTGAGTTTATGTTGACAACTTTAAAAGGACTGCGACTCAACTTCAATTCTTTTGACGCCGTAATTCATATAATTGACTTTTAAGACATTTGAGTAAAAAAAAAATGATATTTTTATTTTTGAGAAAAGCAAAAAATTCACACTCATCTTGTACTCTTTATTTATATTCAAATATTTTTTTTTCTCACTTATTCTGTACTTAAATCTAATAATACTTAATTAGTATTTACTCTATTCAATCAAACAAATCCCCTTAATTTTGACAATTTTTTAAAATAAAGAATAAATAAAACTAGTGTAACATGAAATATGTTCTCATTAGCTTTTACAGATAATTTTTAAGCAATAAAAAAGACAAAGAAATTTTTTTAGTTTGATTCGAAAGATTTCAGATTTGTTAATTTTGAAAGAGAGTAATAGGAGAGGGAAATTTTGAAAAAAATGTTTCGTTAGTTTTGAAGAATAATTTATTAAATACTTTTCCTTTCTAGGTTTTGTGTAGCTGGATTTTTACCAGTAGGATTAGAATATGCTGTAGAAATAACATTTCCTGCATCTGAAATGATTTCTTCAAATTTACAATATTTATCTTGTCAAGTAAGTTATCTGTAATTGCCCACATAACTGCCACTTAAAACCTTTTTTGGAACAAATTTTTTTCCTTATCGTCTTGTGTGTAAAACGTATTAAAAATGCAGTATTAGAATAAATGTTTTTCTAATAGTTTTTATTTAATTAAGTAAAATTTTGTGAAAAAAAATTGTTTCGAAAAAGTTTTAAGAAAAAAGGTTTTTTGAAATTTTTTTTCCAAAAACATTTTATCCAGTCTTTTAAAACCATTTTCTTAATTTTTTTTTATTTATTTTTTGATAAGATTTTTAAAACGAGTTAAAAGTTAAAAGAATGCTCTTAAAACAGTTATATTCCGTAAAGTTTGGGCAAAAGAATGTATTAATTGTTCTCATATTGAGTGTTAACTATTAATTACGTTATATTTTGGGTATTCTTAAAATGCACAATTCTTATCCGGTAGCCCCTTAAAAAGTTAACCACTATGGAAAATTTTTTGTTGATTTATTATAGCTTTACTAAAAACAACGTTAATAAACACATATCAATTATATAATTTATTTTAACTGAATATTTGTAATTTTGTACTCGATTTAAATCAATAATCGAAAACAATGTTAAAATAACAAGAGAATTTTTAATTCATAGTACTTTTTTTATCCCTCATGCAAATTAGAATTTACATGTATCTGAAAGTAAAAGTATCCTGTATATTTGTAGCTGATCCCCAGTTATATAAGTATCAGTTTGTAACTGAGACTTAAAAAATAGTACTTACCCGTCTCTATCCTAAAGCATTCATGCCTTACACTATAGTACATTAATGGCACCTATTACGTTCGCATAAAAATGTCAGGTAGTCATTATGAAGTGGCTGCTCAGTGAACAAGTAAGTGCCTTGCAATATTTTCGTTTATTTTCCCAACATTAAAATTTATTTTATAAATTTTTTTTAAAGAAATGTTCGCTCAAAATAACGCGTTGCTAAGTTTCTTATAATCTGTTTTTCTTTTCTCATAAAAACTTGTTTAACGTGCAAAAAAGATGCTAATTTTCACTTCGAATTTTTCTTTACCAATTGAATATCGTATAAGTATTTAAGCCTTCACGGAGAAAAAATTCTGGTTAAATTACCATATTGTATACCAATAACATTTTTGGTAAAAGAACAAAATATAATTCTGGTATTAAAAACGAAAAAAATAGGTATTTAAACCATTCAATTGGTGATTTCCTTCATTCATGTAACAACGGCTGACCGGAAATTTTGTTTTTTAATATTATAGGTCTTATTATCACACACTGAGTAAAAAATACAAAACTGAAAAGTAAATTTAACCGAATAAGTGTTCTTTATGTCACGCTCTAAAGTATCATGATTAAATTATCGAATTTTTATACATTTGCCGAATTTAATCATATATTACAAAACCGTAATTTATTGTTAATTTTACTAAAATTCTTATCAATGCACTTTATTAAAAATTACTGAGCTTATGTGTGCTCCTATAGAGCCAGAAACACGGTAACTTTTACCATATTCTGGTAGTTCTGACCATGCTTTTTTCTCACTGTGAAACTTATTATTTATTTATGAATCATATTATAGTTGCAATTAAAACTTTTTCAAGCTAATAAAATTTAAATGTTTTAAAATTAATTTTAATTTTAATGCCGTAACTTTAAATCTTTCCCCAGTTTTTTCTTTCATTTTTTTACTGATAAATGATAACAACAATATTTTCGTATTATTAATCACGATGTCATAGTAAAAAAGGTTAAAGTGATTCGCCTCCTGCAATGTTAGCAATACATTTCGAAAACTTTTGAAGACATATAAAAAATATTAAGAAATACGAATATTTAAACTTCATAAAACCTCCAACTTTATGAAATGTGTTGTGTTTTTAAAAAAAATGACAATAACAAACTTTGAAAACGTCTGATTTTTTGAAATATGTTATGTTCTTAAGAAATATGAAGGTGTCACTAAATTTCGGAATAAATAAAAGTATCTAATTGTTAGAAATTTAAATAAGTTTAACTTTCAAAAACATTTGTTTTTATGAAGCATGTCGTCATTTTCGAATGCCTGATAATATGTAATTTATAAAAAATGCACAATTTAATGGAAAATAATATGTTATGAAAATGTTTAATAAATTATAAAAGCAAACGATTTAAGTAAATGTTTTTTTCAGGGATTTTCGTTAGTTATTGTTCAGACAGTCACATTATTATTAAATGCCTACGGTCCTATCCCATCAAACATTGTACTTGCTTGTCTTCTTCTACTTTGTTCTGTTATAACATGTAAGTATTATTTTGAAATTTATTCTTTTATATTGGACAATGTTAATTTTGTTTATTAATTCAGTTTTAGGTTGTCTTATGTATGAGAAAGTTTTGTATTAATGGTTAGTTAAATTAAATTGATGAAAACGTTTTTTCAGCAAAAAGAAATTCAACTTTCATTTACTTAAATTATGTGGAATTAAAAATCTGATTTTTAAGTTAAAAATATTTGTTTTTTAATATAGTGTACTATTATAATTACTTTAATATTTATTATTTTTCAATTTTAATTGTATTTAATAATTGTTAATTTTTAATTTTAATTATTTTTAATTTTAATTATTTTTAATTTTAATTTTCTTACTATTAGTTTTTAATAAACAGATATTTTTAAATCTTATTGAGACTGCATATTAATATCTGAATCGTTTAGAAAGTTCTAAAATTCAGTAATAAGGAAATTTGTTTTTCATTAATCGAGAAATTGGGAGCTAGTATGGATTATTTTCATAAATGTGCCAAAAAATTATTTTTCCTTATTTGCAACATATCTAGTACTTTTTTTATTTAAATTGATCTTCAATTTCTCTGGTGCATAAAATAATTTGGATATTTTATGAAGTCTATAAATAAACTCTTTGTGCCCATCCTAGCTCCACAATAGGGGGTCAGTATAAACAAGTTATGAAATTATTCATTTACTATATTATTACTCATAAAAAAAAAACAAAGAAACTAATTTTTATCCAAAAATACATAAATTGTGTAAAAAAATTATACGCAATATTACATAAATAATCTTAAAAATGCATATTTTAATTAAGGTTTAAACTTAAGAAACAAAATTTATAATTAATAGCTGAACTAGATATCAACAATGCAAAAAGCTTTTTTGAAGGCGATTCATACAATAAAGGTCTACTCTTAGACTTCATTTAAAAAAATTGTTTTATTATTTTTGTTTATTATGTTATTATGCTAACTTTTTAGTCAATAAAAAGAATTTTTAGAGTTTATTTCTTACATATTTTTCACAAAATAATAAAATTTCATAGATATTAAAAATTTTGATTAAAAAGAAAAAACAAACTTAAAATGTTAAGAATAATTCTAAATTTTTTCAACGTGCAAAAATTAATCAATTTTAATAAATAAAGGACTAAAAGCTATAAAATTTTATAGTTAATTAAAAAATTAACAAAACTACTCTAATTTAATAATGAAATATACAAATTAGTGATGTGTTACTAATTAACTCGCAGAATCACCACAGAAAACTCAATATTGACAGTAATCTTAAAAATTTTGATTAAAAAGAAAAAACAAACTTAAAATGTTAAGAGTTTTTCTGAAATTTATCAATGTGCAAAAATTAATCAGTTTTAATAAATAAGAGACTAATAGTTAAAAAATTTTATAATTAATTAAAAGTTAACGAAATTAATCTAATTTAATAATTAAATACTCAAATTAGAGATGTGTTACTAATTAACTTGCAGAAATGCCACAGAAAACTCAATATTGACATATCTGCAGTAACCTTAAAATATGCACAGTGTAAAAAATTTAAGAAACTAATTTCGACTCAACAAAAATGTTTAAAAAAATCGTAGAGATACTTTATTTAATATCATGTTTTCGATCAATTGAGAAACATTTATTTTATTTTCGAAAGTAGGAAGCGGAATCGCATTGACACCGATTCAGTTTTAGAGTGTTAACTCCAATTTATCAGGAGGTATTTTCTGATAGATGACGGTTGACATTGTTGGTAGCCTCTCCCCCCAAGTGTGACACGGGGGGCGTAATCTGAACACGCCTGCCTCGACAGAAACTCCCACTTCGATTTAAACACACCTAGTTCGTTGGTTGATTCGCAGTGAACAGTTGTTGACTTGCTATTTGTAACTACGACATTGTCTTCTCGCGTCGTTGCTACTCAGTCTCGATCACACACAACGGGGACCCATACACACTCGGCTGCTTATAGCAACACAGGAGCAACCACACTCACAGCTGTGATATTAATGCAGCTCTCACTCAATGCATCTTTCCCGGCCTCTCGCAAAACAGCCATGAATCAAGTAGTGGTATATGTGATGCCACAATTGGCATTACATATTTATTGCCTATCTTTTAAAATATCTTAGATTACTTAAGCTGATTTTTATTAATAGAAGAATTATATTTAAAATAAATCACAAACTTAATCTTTTTAAACGAACATAAAATATTTATTTCTTCTCTTTTAGATCAATGCAACGTACTTTTTATTTCATTACTAATCGAAAACAAAATTAAAAAGTACATGTAATTTGTTCCCAACGGACACAGAAGCATAGGTAGAAGATCCAAAATTGGCGATTTATTAAATTATAACATAGCCAACCAGCATATCAATATTGGGTTTAAAAGAATACCTTGGCGATCATGAGTCGCCAACAAATTTATGAGAATTATTACAACCATGCAACTGAAACATATTTTCGGTTAGAAAATTTAGAATAAAAGTTATAAATAGATTTTTGTTTTCGATTAGTAATGAAATAAAAAGTATCCGTTGCATTGATCTAAAAGAGAAGAAATAAATATTTTATGTTCGTTTAAAAAGATTAAGTTTGTGATTTATTTTAAATATAATTCTTCTATTAATAAAAATCAGCTTAAGTAATCAAAGATATTTTAAAAGATAGGAAATAAATATGTAATGCCAATTGTGGCATCACAGTATCCATTCATCGAATTATACTGCAGATAAAATTCTGGTGGCGGAGTAGTAGGACATAGATACCACTACAACTATTAAATTCCAATTCATTTGTATATAAAATATGTTAATTCGACTTGAGATATCTTTTGATAGATGACGGTTGACATTACTGGCAATCAAGCCCCACAAGAGGTTTCCGAAATATGTAGAAAAGTTTTTGAAAATGATATGCACCGTTGCTGCCCCATATATTCAGAAAGGTTTCGAGATTTTTTTTTACAGTTTATACTCGCTAGACATGTGGAGTAATTTGTTCGTTTAAACATATGATCAGTTTGCTAAGCAAAGGCAATTCCAAAGTAAATATTAAAACACGCAATAGGCATTCGTAACTTGTTACATAAAGTCTTCTATTATTGAAAGCATTGTATACAAATAGTTCAAAGTCGCGATTAAAAAGTAAATTAAGAATTTATTTTCTCGCTATAAATATATAGCTTTTTTTAATTTGCTGCTTAAAAAATTAAGTATGTCGTCATGCAGCTAGATATAAAAATATAACACAGTTAACTTAACCTGCTAAAATTTATCAAAATATTTTGAGTAATAAATAGAAGAAATATTCCAGCTATCCACATCAGCTCCATATTTACATTAGCTCACTCTCTACTAAGATTAGTCAACTTTTTTAAATTTTAAGCTGTCTTTGCAAGTAATTTCAAGTTCATCGGTACATTAGGTTAAAAGATATATAAGTTCCCATTGGTTTTTCTAAGAATTCATAGTATGAAAATAAAGGAAATCCAATTTAAAATGTACAAGTTTTTAAAAAAAAGGATAACTTAGAAACTATATAACGGATTTCGTTCAAATTTCGCATTTGATTGATTAAAATTACATACTTTAAAATCATACAAAAATTTATATAATTTATTTAATTTTTGTATAATAAAAACTCGTATTTTGTATAATAAAATATATGTTGTATAATAAAATAATCTAAAATATTTTGACTCTTATTAATATGCAACAGACTTACTAACTAATATGCAACAATCTTTTTTAGTATGAATGATTGCTATTATTACTTACACGTATTCAATAATCGTAATTTAAAAAGTACAACTATTGTGCCCTTTTATTAGTTCAATTTATTTATTTTTACGTTCTGGTTATCATTTGCGCTGTCTGAAGGATTTATTTTTAATTGTAAAACAACCAACACTTTGAAACGCTAATTATGTAAAAAAATTTCAAATGCTGCTAGAAGTTTTCTGTTTATTTTTAAAATGTCTAGATATTTAGCTATTCATAGTAATCATTTATAAAACCCCATATTTAAAACTGAAAAGTTAAGAGCATTAAAATAATATTAAAATTTGCACTGAATGTCCTATTTTGTTCCACTGATTCATAAGGCAAAATTTTGTTAAATTAACATGTCTGCTCGAAGGGTTTTATCATGTTTATCACCGCAAAGTATGTGAATGTCTTAATAAATGTCTGCCTTAATAAATGTTCATTTATAAAGGCAGAAATTTTTTTTATCAAATTAACCTTTCAACCTTTTAGAAAGCAAATATAAACGCTTTGTCAGGGTAACAACTGTATCAAAAAATATTTCTGATACATAAATAGGAGTTTTTGTGCTAAAGAAACAAAGTTACTAATATTTATAGTTTATAGTTATTTAAAAAACATTTTTCAAATTTATTTTGCAGGTTTTCTGACTAGAAATTACAAAAGAAGTACTGCATCAGCTCCTCCTCTTGAAAATAAACCAAAGATTGAAACTTAAAATTTAAATTAATATAGCAAATATATTTATGTTTATATACTGTTTTTTATGAGGATTTCTCTCAACTATGTCATTTCAATAATTCATTTGTCAAATATTTAGTCTTGCAATTGTTTAAGTACATTTTTATAGTTTTAATGATTATAGAGTTATTATACACTTTTCGTGTATAGATTTGTAAAATGCGTCATATTTTTTTGCATCTAGGTAAAATTTAGATGCTTTCATTGACTTACAAGTTATTTCTTTTTATCGACTGTACAAAACATTCTTGAATCAGTGTTTTAAAATGCAAATTAGTTCTAATCATCGGCTTAAACGCAAATATAATTAACTAGCAAAAAAGACAAATTTAAAAGCATGATAATTAATTATTTATAGTAAAATATTTCTTTTTTTTTACACAACCAAACTAACAGAAGTCTTAAGAATGCTTATTAACAATAAAACCTATGTTTATTCTTTTGTGTTGTTTATCATATTATTTTTGCTAAATCTTAATAAAACAGACTTACATGAGAAATATGCTACTTTAAAAAAAAAAAAAAAAGAAAAAACATATCAGCATGCAGAAAATATATTTGCACATTTTATATATTTTTTGCTTAGAAAAGTTGGATAGTGTATTTATAATTTCTTTTCTTATAAACGTGATAGAAATATTGGCACAGGTTGAATAATTTTATTGTGCTTGTTAGCTTCAGCTTTATTTAGGTGTCAAATTGAGCTATATTATTGTGCAAGTTGATCACTTTTAAACTTAATTCTGCAACACTAAATTTCAGCTTGAATGTAAGCAATATTCAGCTTAATATTTTGCTAAATTTCCAGCAAATTTGCTCAATATGATAATTATTAATTGAGACATATAAAAATCATTCCATTATATTTTTATGAGTTAATTTCCTTTTTTCTTATTAGGCATAAATTTTAGTTTAAAAAAATATTTACTGCACACTTTAAAGAAATTATGAATAATAATTCTTTGCTGCTAAATTTTGAACCAATACTCTTCTTGAATAAATAGTCAACTTAAAGATAACTGGGAATTTTGTCAAATTTCCCTTGCAAAATAAAATTTTAATTTATCGAATTAAAGCAAACCTAGTACATTTTCCAGAACATATATATTTAAAAATATGCCTCTTTCAATTATTGTTGCATGTTTCGGTGCTATACTATGAACTTAGCTGAGTATTTGTGTAGATTCTTTAAGCTATTATAGGATAAGCTAACGGGTTCATCGCGAACATTTTATTGCAATATTTTATTCAATAGGACGTACGAACCGATGTGGTCATTTTTTCGCGACAGGTACACTTTCCGACAACTTCTGACAATTTATTTTCCAGACCGTTACATTTGCCCGACGGGTCCGACATACAGGAAAAATGAGTGCAAGATAAGGTCTCCGTTGGTAACTGTTTAACCTTTTAAATAAGGCTGAACTTCTTATGATGAGAAAGTGCAAGCGATATTTAATGACTGTTTACATAGTAATTGTTCATGTTGTGCATTTTTCCTCTTCTTTTTAAAGGACTTCGAATATTTTAGAATTATAGTTAAAACTGGGTAGTGCTAAAAGGCTAGTCTCTTCTTCTTCTTCTTTTTTTTAAATTTTTAATTATTTACCAATTTTCTTATTCATTTGATTTTTTATTCCTTTATTTTTTTAATTCTTTTTTTTTTTTTGGTTTCGATTTAGTTTTTTATTCTTTTGTTTTATAACTTTTCAAAAGTTCCTTTTACTTGTTAGAATTTTTTTCTCGATTTTTTTAAACATTTTTATTCGTTTTTTTCCAACAAATGAGTTGGGCAAACGAACCTGTCTTGCAAACGTATCAATTAGGAAAATGAGCGGTCGAGCAAACGTACCCGTCGGACAAACGGAGTCGGGAAATCGGACCATCATGAACCGAACTGAATCTTACGGTATGGGCCCCGGAGATCATTTGGAGCATCACGAACCAGATACTTGATACGAGTATGAATCTTACCACGTACAATTTTAATCTAACTATACAATATCTTTTCTTAAATATTTCTGAGGCTTTGATCCGGCATTTAATTCAAATGATTACAATCCAATTTTAACAAATTTAAAAATTACATTTAACATTGTTGCTGTTGTAGCCCATTAACGTCGCACTAGAGCTGCACAATAAGCTATTGGCGACGGTCTGGGAAACATCTCTGAGGATGATCCAAAGACATGCCATCACAATTTTGATTCTCAGCGGAAGGGATGGCACCACTGCTTCGGTAGCCCGACGACCTGGACGTGAAGTCGAGCACTTTTCGGCAAAACAGTTTAACGAGGACCAATATTGCACACTTTCAATCCCTACGCAGACTGATCCAAGTGGTCACCCACCCGCACACTGACCGCAGTCAGTGATGCTTGACTTCAGTGATCTGCTGGGAACCACGTCTTAACGATCAGTCCACTACACGACAAAAGAAAACATAAAAGAGGCATTTTAATACGAAAAAAGAAACACACGTGTAATGCTTTTGTTTATTATCTACATATAATGCAAAAATTCTGAGTGACCTTTCATAAAATGTAACATACATAAGAGTAAAGAAAACAATAAACAAATATTAAATTTGGAAGTATATATAATACCTATATAAGTCTGAAATAAAAGATTAATAGCATGATTGTTCTTCTTTCTATTGTACGTAATTGAAATAAAAACTCTGACAAGACGTAATTATATGCATATGAGTTACATTTTCTATATTTATATCTTTGTGAATTGCATATATTTTACCCAAAATAGACGCGCCAGACATTTTCACGAGTGACCTGTGTTATTATGTGAGTATAAATTGCAGCCAAGTCCAGTTTTATACCCTTTTTATCATTCGGCATTCAAACTATTTGCTGAAAAGTTAGAAATAAAATTAGGTAAGTTCATTTTGGGTCTTACTAAAAAAAAGCAATTAAAATTTTTGCATTAAAATAAAAAAAAAATTGTGTAGTTTTGGCTAAGTAATATAAAGAAATAGCACGTTTTCTGTAATTCGCATAACATTACGAAAAATAAATAAATTTATAAATAAATAAATAAATACGTATCATTAATCTTCAAATAACGTTATTTCAAAACATCTTCTAAAACCGTGAACTCGAAAATTCTTATCATTTATAATCGATTTAATTGAAACTTCAACAGAATATGCTAAACAAATTTAATCTTCATTGCAAATAAAATTGTTTCAAATGTTTTTCACAGTTATTGAAGATTTAAGAGGTATAACTAAATTTTAAGTTCATTTTTAATAAATTATTTTCAATTTTCGCAAAAATAATTCTTAAAAAATGTTTACCTGCAAAATAAAGGGTATCAATAAGCTGATAATTTATCACGTTAGTCGAATGAATATTGAAGAAATATATATAGAGTCTCTTAGAAAAATTCCAAAGATTATATTTAAATTTTTATGATATAATTAGATTTTTATGATTATATTTAACTAAACACCTCCACATTTATTTCAAGAACTATTTTAAAAATTCCTTGGATAAATGCGAATCAAATAAATTTGTTTTAATACAATATGCAATCCATTCACTTTGAAAAACATAAATTTTTCTTTTCAAAACCGCACAGATGTTACTCCTTAATATAAAGGTTAAAGTAACATTATTTTTTTTTACAATGAAACAACTCAGTTACGAATAAGAGGACAACGGCAACAAAGTACTTTTTATAAAAAGAAAAAAAAAGAAGAAAGAAAAAAACGAGGAAAAAAAAAACGAAGTCTTGCTTACTTAATGTTATCAAATTTGGCGAATCATGAAATATTAATCATAAGATATTGATAGGTGAATGAATTGCATTATCTATTTAATGTCATTAGGTTTTTAAACCATAAAAGTTATTGTATTCAATAATTACGTTGTCACCTTGTCATATGCTACCAAACATAATTGTTATGAAGTGAAAGGAATAAGCTGGTTTTAAAGGTTATTTTATTCTTAGTAATTTTTCTTATAAGAATACTTAACATGACGTCATAACTGTTGCAAATTACAAGTTATTAAAATAAATTAATTGCAAACAGAAAAATGATTTGAATAGGGTTTTGTTATACGAAGAAAATACCGATATTGCTATGTGAATTAAAAATATTTATACGGTGAGCAATTAATTCAATTAAGCGTATATTATCGCAATTGCGTGTGTGTGTATCGCAATTTAAAAACTAAGACTAATTTGTTTTAAATAAAAGAGGAAGATGAGGACAAAGCAAAAATATTTTATTAAAGCATTGTTGATCACCAGCGAAAAAGGTTCGTTTAAAACCTTTAAAACCAGTTTGGTTGCCATGAAAATGCTTATAATAAAACTTTTTTCATTGTCAACAGTTTATTTGAACAATCAATCAGGTTTTAATTTCTTTCGTCCCATCTTCGTCAAAATTGATTCTTTAGATTTCTATAGTAGATATTTCTATTATTATTATTATATTTATTTGCTACCCCTAGTGCGCACATTTTCGGCCGACTTTATTATTTGGGTCAGGATTCTAAAAATTCTAATTAAAAAAAGTGATTACGGAATATCATGTATTCTTGCAAAAAAAGTAGCGTTGAGTCGTAGTGCTCAGGGAACAGAGCATTTGCCTCAGAATGAGGTAACCCGTGTTCAAATCACAGCGATGGCTGGTCTAAACGAGTTCCGCACACGGCTCACACCGATCACAGGCCTGACGTAAAATATCCTCAATTGTAGAGGAATAATGGGCTAAAGTCCCCTTGCCGTCAGGCTAGCCATGGGAGACATTCGTGGTTTTCCTCACCATGTAAGGCAAATTCGGGTTAGTTCTATCAAAAAGTCCTCCAAGAAGGCTAATTTTTCCCAATACTTCATCCAGGAGTTCTTTTGTCTTCTGGATTGGGTTCAAAATTAAAAGGTTACGGAATCGAACATCGATAGTCGTTAACTCAGAATTGAGTCGGCTGTTCAACCACGGTTATAAAATTAATAAAATAAGTGGCACTAACATAACGATAGTGGAAGATATTAGCATTTTCTCACAGAGTATGCCCCAACCTTTAAAATCTAACCTTTAAGATATTATGGCTACCTTTAAGATACTATAGCATTTTCTCACAGAATATGTCCTAATCTTAAAAATCAATTTATATAAAATTTCCACTCGATTGGTGAGCAAAATTTCGATTACTTTTCTTGTAAGAATGAAACAATGATATGTAAATCACGTAATTACTAGTCATTTCGCATCTTCGAAATTCCCTCATTGGAGAGACACATAAATATTTCATTATTAGATCAAACTGTTGAATTATTGTCTAGAGCTTGCAGATAGATATACGTAAGGTGTAATAACCATTGTATTATAATAGTCTTCTCATCTTACTCTACTGAAATAAAAGGTCATTTTTGTCGAAGCAAGTTTCTTTACTGTCTCTTAACAGTTAGTTTGTAGAACTATGATTTTTTATATTGTATTGTGTGAAGGGCTCATTATTTATTCAGTTATTTACCATAAGTGCCTAGAATACAATAAAAGATTTCTTACGTCTGAATCTCATTTATTTTATTTCTCGTATTATATGACTAAGAGAAAATGTCTCAGTATTTTTCTGGAAAGTTAAACTTTGTTTCATCAGCAGATAGCAGGTAACAATTTTTTATTCTTAAAAACTATTAAAAAGGTCATTCTTGTAATTATAACTTTAAAAAAAGATTTTAATTTTCTTTCTTAATATGTTTGGAGTAAAACTTATTTTTAAGCTGCTAGTTGACCAATTCCTACATGTAAAAAAAACCCGTTAAAGTTACCGTACTGTAAGTTAATGACATTTCCGGTTAAAAACAACATAATTTTAGTTCTAAAAAACAAAATATAGGTTATTTGAACCATTCGTTTGATAATTTTAACGTTCATATGGTAACGTTTTACCGGAAATCCTGTTTTTCAAAATTGTAGTTCTTATTACTATACATTTAGAAAAAAGAAATACGAAACTGAAACGAAAGTTTAACCGAATGGATGGTTTTTATACCATGCTCTAAGATATCGTGACAAATATACCAAATTTTACAACTTATAATAAAACTATATTTTACAGTTAATTTTACCAAAATCATTACCAAAGCGCTTCGGAAAATATACGAGATTTTGGTGTTTCCTTAGAGCTAGAACGGTAAATTTTACAATATTCTTGTAGTTTTGATAATATTTTTTTTTCTTAGTGAAAGTTGTTGGAAAATACTGATAATTGAAGCTTACCCCCTTCTCCGAGCTGAGCTTAAGTCGCTATCCTGAATTGGGGGAGGCGGATTCAAAAGGGGGATTATTTGTTGTTATTGTCGTAGGTCATTAAGTCAAGGGGTGGGATTGTTCTTGTTTTCCAGTGGCGCCATCTATGACCAAGAATTCGACTTCTGCCACACTCATATGTCACACCCGCTTATAGGGTGGACACATTCATACATCCACCAATCGTAATTTTGACCTGAACCTGAGAATGATCAATCTGCAATTCAGTACCCCCAGAGGTATAATTTGTTATGGGAACATGGAGGATTTTGTGACCGGACAGATTTAACGTGAACCGGTCACTATTTGATGCACCAGCTGGATTCGAACTCCCGCTCCCACAGGCGTCAGTCCAGCGTCCTGCCAACCAGTCTATCACGGCCCGGGGAATTCTTAAATTTTATTATGTAGACGACTGGTGAAAAATTGTTTACTAGGCATTTCTTTTTTTCATGCTGTAACAATTAACACCAAAATAAAGTTGATAGAACTAAGGTGTTATAAAGAATTTAGTTAGTATGAATTATAAAAAAATATAAATTTTGATAATACTTATTTTCTAGTCAGAAATACTTAACGAAAGAAGCAATTTTCTTAACTGTATTAAATGAGACGAATTAAAAGTCGGTCGATAGGACAAATAGTTCAAAAGTTATTAAAGTATATATATATAGCATAAGGAGCAGTTTTGCGTTTATCTCTACCTACCTATCCATCTTTTATTAAAATGTAAACAAGAGACACATTGTAATCCTAACGCAAAAATTACTGCTGAGTAGAATAAGGTAAAAAGTAAGTCGATATGACTAATGGTTAAAAAGATAGGGTAGTTTGAAGTATAACAAATATGATTTTTCACTTGTACTTTTTTGTGCACAAACTCATTATAACTTCAAAATTAATATCGGAGTTTGATTTTAGACGGTAAGATAAGCTTTTATTGTTCTAAATTGTAAACTATTCATCACTATTAACTTTTTATTGGGTAGAAACGCAATTCTATATATCTGTTATAACTCATAAAAAATTTTGGTAGTCATGATTCAATCTTAATTAATCTTTATCTTTTCGAAAACAAGCTTATTAAGATGATTTTCTGAAAAGTTTTTTTTCCCTTTTCTGTTTTGATCTAAACACACTTTCAGTTTTGACGAATAATAGTTCTACCAATTTAATTTTAGATTTATTGAACTTAACGTAAATATACATAAAGCAAAGTCTCTTGTCTTGATAGTAATGCCAGCCGCATAAATAGGTATATAAATGTTATACTTTAATGTATGAAACCTTTATAACTCTTACAGCTTTTAAATTATAAGTCCTTTCGACTGGGTTTTGATCTCTTTAAAATTAACTTAAAAATGTATAGGATTCAGTACTTTGTTTGTCTACATATCAATCTGAGAGATGTAGATAGGTATAAGTGCAGAACTGAAATTTTTATACATAAAACTTTTTTCCTTTGGAACTATTAGTTTTGACAAACTTCTTTTGGTTTCATTCAGTTCAACGTGTTAAAAAATACATAGGAAATGATATCTGACTTGTTTAGACAGGAATTTCAGACACGTTTATAGGCAATCAAAATTGTACTTTTTTATACTTTATACTTACTAAATCTATCTGAAATATTATATCAGCCGAATATCTGCCGATTTTAATTTTGTACATAAAACCTTTTAACTTTTGAGTTATTAGTTTTATCAAATTTCCTTTGGTTTCGTTAGATTCAGCGTAAAAAAATACATAGGAAATGATATATGATTTGCTTTGACAGGAATTTCAGACACGTTTATTTATAGGTAATCAAAATTTAATTTTTTTTATACTTTATACTTTTACTAAATCTATCTGAAATATTATTTCCGTTGATTTGAGTTTTGTACATAAATTTGTTTTTTACCTTTAAGGTATTAGTTTTATCAAATTGCTTTCATTTGATTTAACGTAAAAAAAAAAAAAAAAACATCGAAAATGCTGAAAATGATATCCGACTTGTTTAGGCAGGAATTTCAGACACTCTTATAGGCAATCAAAAAATGAAATGTTGTCTAAAATGCTTTCTTACCTTAAAGGTTAATACATATATGTAATTGAATTGAATATTAAATACATAAATGAAGAATGTATATCACTTTAGCTTAATTTTAATATAATCCAAATACAGCAGTATAATATTCGAAATTCGATGCCGTTGATGCGGCAAAAGATATTAACTTACAGTCCTGAAACTTTGTATACATACGAGGGTAGCTATTTATATTTCCGGCCTAATAATGAAAAAACAAATATGTAGGATCGAAATTGATTTTATTGTTTTTCAAAATATTCTCCATGATGATCCATAAACTTTTGCATGCGTTTGAACCAATTTTCAAAGCACTTTTTCCAGTCCGATTGAGGTAACTCCAAAACATGCGTTTTGAATGCATCAACCGCTTCTTCGGGGGTCGAAAATCGTTGTCCACGTAATTTATTTTTGATGTGTGGGAATAAGAAGAAGTCATTGGGTGCCAAATCAGGGCTGTACGGCGGATGACCCATCAGTTCGATCTTCCGCTCCGTCAGAAATGCCTTTGTTTGAGTCGATGTAAGTCAAGGCCAGAAATATAAATAGCAACCCTCGTATTGCTTTCAAGAAATGGTAACTTTTAAGCAAGTTGCCTCAAACCAATAAACAAAATTAGGGATTTTTTCATATAAATGTTTGAGTTTTAGATATTTTTAGTCCAGTTTTCACTATTTTAGTCCATTGAGACAGAAAATACTCTCACTATTCCAACCAACCCAATACATATGATGGCCAATCGTTTTATTCACGTGTACCTCGTAGTAGTTTTGTATTAATATGCCATATAAATAAAATAAGCACAATCTGTGATATATTTTAGACGCGGAGTTAATAGTTAAGCATGTAACTACGAGTTATAAAGGCTGCAAAATATTTTGATTGAGAAAAAAGCTAAAAAAAAAGAAAACAGTGCGTGGAGTCTCTCCGTGCGGAAGAAGTGAAACTTCGTAATGTGGAAATGAAGATAGGAAGGGGTAGAAATTGATTTTTAGTGAAATCATATTGTTTCTTTAAGACAAACTTTATTAACAATGCTTACAATTCACAATTGATCGCATCTTTTAATAATCATTTTCGAGTGGAGAAATATCCAAATCTATAACATTTACAATTGGATTATGATAACTAAAGTAAGATACGAAATGTTTGAGTTCTATTTTTTCAATATTTCTTGCAAAAACTGCATCAATGGTAGTTTCACCTGTTGGATCATTCCTACCATTTATCATTTCCAATCCAAGTTTGCCTTTAAGGAGGTTGATAATGTTTCAGCTTCAGATAACGAGAAATTCACATTAAAATCTCCTGCGAGGATCAGAGGCCGCTCGTTGCCATGGTAGCGTTAAACGTTTAACGCAACCTTGTTGGAAGTCGCATTAGAAGTTTCACTTCAATATTTTGTAAATTAAAATCAACGGTGAATTAAATTTAGAAAACAGTTGTTGAATGCACAGAAGGCACCCCAGGATTCCTTCACTATATTATTTTTTTTATCATTTTGTTCATCAGAAGTTTCACTTCAATCAGTCAGAATCAATCAGAAGTTTCTCTTCAATATTTTGTAAATTAAAATCAATGTTGAATTAAATTTAGAAAACAGTTGTTGAATGCACAGAAGGCACCCCAGGATTCCTTCACTATATTATTTTTTTTTATCATTTTGGCGAATCTTTTTTAACAGTTGTTGAATGCACAGAAGGCACCCCAGGATTCCTTCACTATATTATTTTTTTTATCATTTTGGGTCTAGTTTTATTTCAAACAAACTTTTTTTGTCAATAAACCTCTGAAATTATGTTAGTCTTTATCTTTTAAACAACTTGGTTTTCATTTGTCAAATTGTATAATAATTAGGAAAAGCAAATCGCAAAGCAAATATAAAGATAAAGCAAATCATTCATTGCTGATCTGCATCTGATGACCAATTTACTTGGCTTTTCTGGCGAATCTTTTTTAATTAAAATTTTTCTTCACGCAAAGAATTACGTACAAATTTTTTTTGCGGTAATCCTTTGCATTAAACTAAGAAAATATATACAAAGTCTATCTTGAGCCAAAATTAAATCAAAGATGATATCCAAGAGTTTGCAAAAGATTCAGAAAGCAAGTGTACTAATACAGAAACTGTGCAAAGAGGAAAATGACTGGAAAACAATCATTGGAGTAAAAAAAGGGCCCTTCAAGGAACATATGTGTTTGTGAAACTTCATTGCTGGACTTTATTCTTTAAATAAGCGTTATCTCAAAAGGTCAACTGTAGTACTGTGACTTAAAAATTCATCCTCTTTAAAGTCCATCAAGAAAAAACATACAGGCTAGTTCTAAAATGTAATCCTGAGCCGCGATGGTTCAGAGGATAGAGCGTTCGCCTTCAAATGAGGTGAACCGGGGTTCGATCCCGGTGATGACTGGTCAATACGAATTTCGCATCCGGCTTGCACCGACCACAAAGCTGACTTGAAATATCCTCAGTGGTAGACGGATCATGGTTTAGAGTTCACTTGCTATCGGACTAACAGTGGGAGGTTCTCGTGGTCTTCCTCTCCATATAACGCAAATGCGGGTTAGTTCCATCAAAAAGTCCTCCACAAAGGCAAATTTCTCCCAATACTTGATCCAGGAGTTCCCTTGTCTTCTGGATTGGGTTCAAAATTACAAGGCTACGGAATTGATCATTAGTAGTCGTAAACCCAAAAATTGGGCCGGCTGTTCAACGACGGTTATAAAATATAAAATTATAAAATGTAATCCTCAAATTAAGAGGGGTGATGAAAGACAACAAGAGGATGAAAAGTCACCGTGGAACATGGGATCACTATCCACATCGAGAGGATGAAAATTGGATAAAACGCATGTCCGAGGAAATGGATTGGACACGCAGAGCTGGTTACACTGCCACCACGTTCGCCGGATCTCAATTTGTGGGAATTTTTCCCATGAGGTCACATTAAATCACTACTTTATGCGACGCCTATGGACACATAACGAAGACTCTCGTCGCTTCAGCAGACATCAGAAACACATCTGGCATCTTCTATCGAGTCCGAGAATTGTTTTTACTTCGTTGCAGACATCAACGTTGCAATGACATCAGACAGTGCCAATTCGAACAACTCTTACAAAAATTAATCAAATAAATATTTCGTAGTTAGCAAGTCTGTAGTTTCTTTTGTAGCTGTTTTCAAAGCGGTGTCGTAACCTGCATTGGGTTTTCGCAATTTTTCCTTTCGACTCTACATATTTTACAGATTTGAGACTCTATCCTAAATTAATAAGTTTCCATCTTCACGATACCTTCTATTACCCCTCTGAATTTGTTGATGTAATTTTCGTACACCCTATATAATACTATTAAATATTTTAACAACAATTTTGCAAAAAAAAAACTTCTTACGAAAATAATTACATATTAATATATTGTAACCACTATATACAAATTACTTAAATTTACACATATGCAATTCAATATATAATTAATTTATTAATTGTTACATAATTTAAAGCAATTAAAATCAGTATTTAAGTTGCTTTGCAACAACTAACTTTTATTTTACGAATTTTAAAAATTTTTCTTAGGAAACGAACTGAAAAAAAATTAAACACAACATAATATTTAATGCAGGAAATAAAAATGCAATCAAATTCTAACGAATCACAGATAAAGTAACCAAAACTTGATTGATTGTTAGAAACCAGAGAGGAGGTGGAGGGTGTTGATTACTATCTCAAAGTTTCACCAGACATTCATACTAGTTTTGATGTTTTTCTACAGCACTTTGTTCCTTCCTCGCTTAAATATTAATTTGCTTCTCAAAATGTGGGTAGCCAGTTGATTGCATTCATAAGAACTACAATAATGTTAGCATTCTTATAGAACACCGAGTATCAAACTATGAAAAATAAAAACATCAATTTTTTAAAATTAACTCTGAGTTTTTGAATAATATCACACTGCATGATATCATAATACTTTGAGCACTTTTTGTGCGTAAATGTTTTTGCTTTATTACGGGGTAAAAAGTATATTGATTGTCATGATAATAAATCAAACAAAAAACGATAGATTAAATTTATAAAATTGTAGAAAAAACGTTAATTAAGTAAATAAAAAAAATTACAATAATTGATGAGTAATTTTCTATAATTTGAATAAACTGGGAACATTATTTGCGATTTAACTACAGAGTTAGAATTTTCATTCCAAAATTACGATAAAATAATCGGCAGCAGTCCGTCCGTAAATTAACAGTAAAGTTTACTGTAAAGTTCGTATTTTAACTTTACGGTTTTGAAACTATTTACAACTAATAGGGTTAAAAATATCCCTGAATATAAAACTATACGGTTTTTTTAACTATTTACAACTAGCATGGCTGAACTGAAATAAACGAAATTTAACTGGACATTGGAGATGGTTTAGCAGTTTTATGGTCTTAGCCATCAAGGTATCGTATTCTAATAATCCATAATCACAAACTGGAGAGTGCAGAGGACACTGGAAACTCTTCATATGTTGAAGGTAATGGGGGAAATGAAGGGAATCATATTCTAATAATCCATAATCACTAACTGGAGAGTGCAGAGGACACTGGAAACTCTTCATATGTTGAAGGTAATGGGGGAAATGAAGAGAATCATATTCTTATAATCCATAATCACAAACTGGAGAGTGCAGAGGACACTGGAAACTCTTCATATGTTGAAGGGAATGAGGGAAATGAAGGGAATCATATTCTAATAATCCATAATCACAAACTGGAGAGTACAGAGGACACTGGAAACTCTTCATATGTTGAAGGTAATGGGGGAAATGAAGGGAATCATATTCTAATAATTCATAATCACAAACTGGAGAGTGCAGAGGACACTGGAAACTCTTCATATGTTGATGGTAATGGGGGAAATGAAGGGAATCATATTCTAATAATCCATAATCACAAACTGGAGAGTGCAGAGGACACTGGAAACTCTTCATATGTTGAAGGTAATGGGGAAAGTATTGTAAATTTGGGAAATATCAACGCTGGGACTGGAACCTTCTGTCGGTTATGGATTGACAATTTAGACCTCTCGGCTAAGCATGCACCCATCTGCAACGAACTAAGTGGCTTCAAAAGGTGATTTTAGTTGGTGAGATGAAATTCTGGTTGTTTTACCGTATCAGGTTAAAACCGTTATTAAACGGTTTTTTTTTTACAGTTAACGGTTTCAATACCACATTATTTATGGTCATTTGACTGTTTTGCTAGAATATGATAAAATAGCTAATAAATTGTTATTTAACCAATTTTTTCCGTAAAATTTCTAAGTGTATATTTTTGTTTTAAAATTTTAGGTAGCTGATGTTCGATGAAAGTAAATAATGAAGAAACTTGAAGATTATTTTTGTGAAAAGTTACTTTCTAAACAAAATGAGACTACAAAAATACATTAGTTGAAGTAATAAAGGAATGAATTGTAAAAATAGCAGTCACAATGGCCATTGACGCGAGCACAAGAAGTGAGAGCTCAGTCTCAACCATGGAGAATGGAACTTGCAATACAACTGAAATCAAATGTTATAAAAGACGATTCTGGATGCTTTTTCTCTTCAGTACCACGTCTTTTCTTTGCGGCGTACTCTATACCCAGTATGTTGGTATGGCAGACCTTAATTGCTGTTATTACGGTGTGTCTCAAGACGCGGTCAACTGGACATCGATGATGTTTATGGTTGTTTACTTGGTGGGAGTGTTACCAGCTTCTGTGATCATCAACTACATCGATTTACGATGGACAGTAATCCTTGGAGCACTTTTTAACACAATTAGTAATATAATAGATTTTTTCCTATAAATTTAGCTGTATGCGTTTGCGAGGTTCTTCAAAATTAAACATTTTATAATAAGTTGTGGAATATATAGTACTTCTTTGATTAAAAGCAAAATTAGATATGCCTGCTAATTTTGAAAGATGAATTACTCTATATATGATAAACTATTTTTTCAGCACATAAAAACTACTTTATTAGCAATTTTTTAGTAAAGTCTATGGTAGAGTTTTTATCAGAAAACCTTTACCATAGACTCTATAGAGAACTCTACACAATGCGGTGTTATTTTTTCCAGTAAAGAGAATTTGTTAGGGCAGCGGTTCCCAAACAGTGTTCTGCGGAAGCAGAGGGTTCTGTGAAAGAGTCAAAGGGATTCCGAGAGTGTTAAATTTTCTTAAAGTTATTTTAAAAATATTTTTGTAACCTGTAATTATATTTATATCCAATTATTAATCAATCATTTACTTAATATTTACATAATACATATCATTTACTGCGAAATTAGACAAGAAAAATACCTATGATGTAGAAATGACAATTTTTTTTGAAAAATATAATTTTTCTAATAACAAAATGAAACGGATTTGCATTTTAGGGAAATTGATTTATTTCTAATCGCGCTTTTCAAATCAAAAGGAAATAATTAAATTCGTTGAGAAAGACACAACATTTTCAACGTTTGGCCTTTCCTTTTATTTTCCAACTATCATCCTTTATAGTTTTCATTTCATTGAATACCATAATTCGTCTTATTTTAATCATTTTTAGCTCATGCATGTACATTATAAATAAATTACTTACTAGAATAGATTCAGCTCCAGGACTGCAAAATCAACTGTCGGTCATAAAACTGAATTTAGCTATGAAATGATGAAAAAATTGTGCTCCTCTTTATAAATATTTTTGAAATGCCTTTTATTGGTTCATACGTTCACAATTGTCCTGATATGGTTTATACATAAAGTCGGAGTTCCGGCGAAAGAAGCTCGATCTTTTAGGGTTCCATGACAGAAAAAATGGGGAGCCTCTGTATTGGGGTACATTCTAAGTTAAAAATAAAGAAAGAAAAATATAAATACGATAATAGGATATATAATCAAGTTCGTGTCAGATTTCGTCTTTAAGTTAGTTTTCAAAACATTAATCAGAGCAAAGGTGGAATTATCTTATCTATTGTAATTTTAAATAAATTTGAAATAATTTTATTAATTGGATGAATAGGGAGTTAGGAACTTCTTTCCATTAGGAACAGGAAGCCTTTTAGATTTATCAGACAAATAAACTAGTTTTCACGATTTTAATTCCTTTTTTCATCTGGCCGTTCTCAACAGTAATTCTTTAGTTTAGATAACGGCTTTTTTTATCCATTTTAATATTTAATTGCAACCACAAATATGCAGGTTTTTATAACTTTGAGTTTAATATGGATTTTAAAAATACAAGGGTAATTCTTGAGCATTTTGCAACAAAATTAAATTGCAATACAACAATAATAGATTATTTTTGTAAAAGTTAAATATAAAGTTTATTCATTTTCTGTTTCATCGATATTTTTTTTTCTTCTCTTCTACAAATTGGTGTGCAAAACTATAGAAATTTATAGATTCTGAAATTGCGCGCAAAACATAACTAAAAAGCTATCCCTAGGTTAGTATTATCCCGATAATTGTCATTGTTTCGTAATTAGGAAATGTATTTTTGCATTCTACAATTTACCAATAAATTAGTGCAATCAAACAATGTAATGGATAACTCGTCAAGAATCTAAAATAGTTGGCTCGTACATGAAATTGTTCATTTATTCTATAGATAAAAAAAAGAGGAATACAGTAAGTGCTAAAATTATGAAGCAACGCATTTGCAATCACGGTTCGTCCATCCACGTACCATCATACTTAAAATATAGCCATGCATCATTACTTTTTGAATAGCAAAGCAATCCACACATCTTGATTCAATTGCATGAATGAATTTATCATTGTTTATTATTCGCAAGTTTCGTCATTTGAGTTGCGACAAAAAATAATAAAAAATAAACAATGAGACATAAAAACTTGCGTCGTGACAAATTTAAGAGCTAAACTTAAATTTCTCCCATTTTACTTCGCTTGACTTCTTCAATAAAAAGTAAATAAATGTTGTTTACCCCTTTGAAACTCAAGGAGCATTTTCAATTTTGTATTTAAATGCTATAAAGTTCATGCTATAAAGTAAACTTCATCAATTCATTTGAAGTTTATAAAGCATTCATCAAGAAGTCGTATAAATATCAAGTATAGTAAAATGATTGGAAAATTGCTAAAAAAAATTCTTCTTTGAAATGTATTATTTTGCTTGTGAAGCATAAACTTACTTGTAAATTACAGCAAAATGTATTATTCCAGAAAATACTTAATTAACTGTAGGTACTGAAGTATTATTTCTTGTTGAAATTCTTAGTTTTTTCGTTTTAAAAAACAAGAAAAATAAGAAATAAGTAGTTAAAAAATTTATTCAAAGTTTGTACTGGAAAATTACCATAAATTGTATAGTAATATTTATTTAAATAGAGTGAGTAAGTGTTGGTAAAAACTGGTAAAAATTAGTACTATAATTACTGTGAAAATTATGGTATATCTGATTTTTTTTTGCTCCGTAACATGTCCCGGTAAAAATAAATTTTACGGTAAAAAGTACCGATACTCTGAGTGCTGGTATTTTTTATTATAATTTTATCCGAAGTTTTTTATAGTGTATCGATATCAATCAAAGTGTGTATTCAAACCTTTTTCAGACAATTTAAAAGATTCTTTTTTAAACAAGTCAAACAATCAAAATATAGAAGAAAATAAAGAGGGAAGAAAAAAATTCTTAGTTACTTTTAGATAAAACAAAACCTTGAGTGATTTTTTTCAAAAATCTGAGCGATTCTTTGAAAAAGGTGCAATACATAATAGTTTGAATTTATACTTTTTAATACTATCACTCAATTTTATGCTTCTTATTTTACCACAGGTAGTACTGTACAGTTGGCAACTTTAAAACCAAATGGATTTCCATTCGTCTTAGTCAGTTCTTTTTTTGCATCTTTGTCTGAAGTAGCTGTCTTGGGTATCCCACCTTTTATTGCATCAAGATGGTTTCCAAGCAATGAATTATCTCGCGCATGCGCATTTGGAGTTTTTGGTAATCAGGTGAGGAACGAAGATTTAAACAATTGAATTTTTTTTAAATTTTTTTTAAATGTTTATGATTCAGATATATTTTTAATTAACATTTTCATAGTTGCATTTGAATTTCTACGAAATTAATCACAAGAGTTTACATTATTAGAGTTACATTTTAGTTGTGCAGCACATGAACTACAATTGTGTAAGAAATCAAGGAATTTGTAGACTTGCTGGATTATCTCTAGAACTACTGGATTGATTTTCATCCGAATCCGATATGTACATACATTGATACAATACAAAACAAATACTCAATCAACAATTGTGATACGTACGCATGATCGTGCGTAACACTCGTTGGATTCAGAAGGTATGATATTGCTCCACCTGTTTGAGGGAGTCATACCCTCTGTTAACCCTTTTTTTCTGTTTATTCCGCAACCGCTGTTTCAATCAAATTTCATTAAAATCGGTCCAGTAGTTCTAGAGATAATCGACCAAATTCTCTTAATTTCTTACATGAGTGTAATAGAAACTAAAATGTTATCTCTTAATGAAGGAAGCGGATATTAGTAATAAAAAATTTTTCTCTTTGAATATTCTAAAAGGAAATTTATACTGCACAATAATAGCTTTGTAAACTTTTTGTCATTACACAATGTATAATGTATTAAAAAAGGAAAATATTATGTGAATAAGTTCTGATATAACTTAAAACTTTCCACTAGAGATTAGTAAACTTTAGAAATTTTATGTAATTCAGTGATTAATACTTTAGAAAAAAATAAAACGATAAAATTGTTTTTTTTTTTCAAACTTCAGCCAAATGTTCGGATAAAGTGTTTAATAATATTTAATTATTTTTGATGAATATAAAAAAAAGTTTTTTATTTCATTTCCAATGAGCTGCACAATCGGTCTTACCGATGAGCAGACCTAGTGCGTTCTCCAGAGGTGGTATCCACTCTTTCAGGACCACCACAGTGATAGTGATAGGGTGAGATACCGTTGGTCATGTTAATTTGGACGTCTAGTTTCTGCCGCACTAGATGGCAGCACTGAGACTCTATTTGGATACTAAAGTGCACTAGGAATTTAATTTTGCCGGAAATGCCAAGAACCAATAAGGCACTCCAGGGATCTTTTACATGCCGCATAATCATACGACACGGCCGCTGAGGATTTTCTGTATCCCGAAAATCCGGTGTCTGGGCCGGGGATCAAATTCGCAGTCTTGGGCTCAGAAGGAAGACGACAAACCTACTGCGCCACCCAGCCGCATATGTAAAGAAAAGTAATGAATGAAAATATTCGCAGAGTTAAAACCTGAAAAAAAATCTGTTCACCTTTCTAATGTTAAATACTCTAACATTCTGGATTTCTCTCAAGTTCTGCAATATAATTTTATCACGAACTCTTAAGAGGTTGAGAAAATTGTTTAGAAGTTAAAATTGAATTTAATATACTTTACTTTTTTGTTCCTCAGCTTGGAGTTGGTATAGGCTTTATATTATCTCCCCTTCTGGTCAGCAGTGATTGTACAAAGAAAGAAGAAATAGAATTTGGTAAACGGAATGAGGCTATTTTGCTTACTGCGGTCAATGCTGTGGTATTAATTCTGGCTATAACAAGTAAGCCTTCATTCGACAACTTATATAATTCATATTTATTAATGGGAACAATTACTGTTTGCTTTTAAATGCATCATTTTTAATTTTAATCATTAAATTCAATAATTAACTATCATTCTTGTAGCTTTTCAAAATTCACCAAAACATCCGCCGAGTCTCAACGAAATGGAAAAGAAGTCAGAAGCTTCGCAGTCGATGTTGAAAGTTATTTTTAGAATGCTGAAAAATTTACATTTCATTCTAGTTTTAGTAGTGTATGGTAAGTATTGAATTTTATAAAAAAAACTTTTTTTTGGTCATTACTTTTGATTGAAATATTATATTAAAATTCTCAATTGTAAAAAAAGCTATCACAGTCAATCAATCAAATCAATTTTTCAAAATCACAAAGAAAAAAAGAAAAAAAATTTAATTGTGCATAAAATTTAATTGTGCTGTTTTTTTTTCTCCTATCGTACGAGATGGGTAATGTTGGATTTTCTTGTGTTACGCAGTTTTATGGTGCTGCCATCTATTTGTGAATAAAAGTATTTTATTCCAATAGTATTGGATAAAATTTTGGGGAGGACAGGACACTGGGAAATCTTCATGTGTTGAAGGGAATATTGTGGTGTCAACGCTGGTACCCGAACCCCCGTTCTCTTGGACATAAGATTGACAGATTAGCCCTCTCAGCTATATATACCCAGTAACAAAGAATGGCTTAATTAGGCGGACCTAGTTGGCGAGATAAAATTCTGGTTTTTTAACCGCATTACGTGTAAGCAGTTAATGAATGATTTTTCTCACAGTTAACAGTTTGAATGTCATGTAATTTATGGTAATTTTTCTGTTTTTTAATATGATAAAATAACTATTAGATAAATCGTTATTTAATAATTTTAAATAACTATAAAATCATTATAATAATTATTTTAATATAATTATTTTAAATAAGAATTTATGGTTAAATAACAATACAATTGTTATTTAATCGTCTTCCCCAAAAAAATTTCTAACAGTACACAGTTGTACAGTTGACAAAGAAATAAATGAAATACCTTGAATAACTTTTACTCTAATGATCAGATTTCCACGTATTATGACTCAATCTTAATGGTTTGATGAGATGACATCAAATATGCTAATTAATCAGGGTAGGTGACGTTTTAAATTTCAAAATCAGACACGAAAAAGTATTTTCTCTGAATAAACATGGATATTGTTTTGATGGATTATAGTTTTTGAGCCGCAAAGTATTGGAGTAACCACAATCAGGAAAATATGGTCCAAATAATTTGGTCAGGAGATAGGTTGAAAGTTTGGACGCCATAATGTTAAATTTACTTTTTGCTTATTTCGCCATATCTCAAAAACTTTTTAAGGGAATTGAAAATATTTGAGCGCAATCATAAATTTGTTTTATTCACAACTGATTTCCCACAAAAAATAATTTGAATAATTATTTATCGTTTTTTGATATTTTGTTTAATAATAAAAATTGTTTTGAATTGTAAGGTACAAATTTTTACATTATTTTAAGGAATGTAATTTTATAAGACAAAATATAATATAAATGTAAAATAAAATCTAAAATAACGAAGCATAGAAGCTTAAATGCTACATAAAAACATAATTTTTAATGTAAATCTATATATAAAGCAGATAAAAATAAATTGCATCAAAATATTATTGTATATTCATAGAAAATTCACAAATATTATTGCATGCAAATTTCGATGTTGCATTTTTTCCAAGCATGATGAAATGATAATGAAACTGTGTAGCATCGAAACTTGTAGGCCAGTTAAACTAAAGAGTTTTTATATCAGTTCTTGATTTTTATCCTAAATAAATTATTTGATTTTTCTTACTAAAACCTTTAGCAGATAAGAGTATTGCAAAACTTTTACAGGTCTTATGGCTGGATCATATTTTGCTTTTGCTACTACATTGAATGATATGATGCTTCATTATTTTCCAGTAAGCAAAAAGTTTTTCCTTCTAAATACTTAAAGAACTTATAAAATATTGTTAAATATTAAAAAATATAATCATTAGCATTGTTTTCCTTTATGTTTTAAATATCTATGAAATAATTTCCATGAAAAAAAAGCTTATTAGTTTAAATTGACTAACATTTCAAATTAAAAAAAATATTATAAAGATATTTCGTTCTCTTGTCTTTTCTTAGAATTGTAGTGTGGAAATCGGATGGATGGGTTTACTCTTTATAGCAACAGGTTTAGTGGGATCAATCTTCGCTGGTTGGTTACTCGACGTCACACATAAATATAAGTAAGATATTTTTCAACATCTTGATCTGTACTCACTAAATTTTTGTACATCGTTCGGAAAATAAGAGAATTACAATATTTACCGAACTGAAATTTATTATTATGAAAATAAAAATTTAAACTGAGTTCCTTTTGAGTTATGAGTTTAAACGGAATTTTTATATTACACTTTAACTTAAAGATAAAGGAAAATTTTCAATTTTATAGGATTTATTTAATAGGATTTAAAAATAAAATTTAAAAACTATTTATTACAGATGAGACTATAATGAGTAAATTTGTTTCAAAAGATTTGATTTTTTTACATATTTGTTTTTACGTTTAAATCAACCCTGTAAATTAAACATGAACATTTATGAATGTTAGCTGCATCTGGACTATTCAAATCGGCATTGACTTCTTTTCGGATTTATGATGTTAAATCTCTTTATAAGTTTTTCATTTCTTTAAAAAAGATGATAAAAGGGCAATGACTTTCCTTCGCATTCTGCAACACACAGCATTTTGTATATACAAAGAGTTGTCAAAATGACCATTTTGATGTGTGATCAGAGTGATTACAGATGGTCAAAATTTTTATGCTTTTTGATCTTTATTCGAATATCTTGTTAGGTTATATTTTCTCTTCTTTTCATGGCATAGACTCACTCAGATGGTGATTGGTCATTTGTAGTGATTCAAAGCACCGATAATATGAGACTGGATTAGTTCTTTGTTGGCACAGACGGTAAAGTTGTTGGTTAGGGTCTTATGTTCAATCTTGACAGCCAGTGAAAAACCGGTGTGTATACGCAGCAAGTTGTATACTAGTCCTGTCGTGGCTAAACGTCCTCTCTTTGCTTGGGGTGCAGAAGTTTTCAGCGAAGGATATCAGCTCAGGTTCTGTTCACGTCGTCTGACAATTGTCAAAATTACATGGTGGCATTCCTACCACGAGTGTTAAAAGATAGCCCTCAAAATGGAGCCAAAGTCGGGTGATATGTGAGACTGGACAATTGGGTACTTTCAACTCGAGAAGAGGGGAAATGAATATGCCTAACCATGCGATTTAAATCAGTTAAATCACTTTTCCTTCCCATATCTGAGCAAGCAACACAGTATAACTGATGACTCACTTGTCCAGCATTCCCCTGTTATGGTTATCTTGCCCTCTAGCGGCAACGTTGTGACGCAATAACTCATTTGCGTAAAACTCTGAGGTGGTCATAATAATTTGGCCACTCAGTGTATATGTTTCTAGTTTTATTTAAAATGTTATCTAGTACTAAATACTTTAAATTAGTAAAAAGATATACATTAATTAAATAAATGTGTTATTTTTACGTTCCCTTGCAAAATCATCCCGCATTTTTTAATTTTATAATGCAATTTTTTTCCAGAGAAATTTACATGGGAATTTGCATACTGACGTTTCTACTCTACATCTTATTCAGCGCTCTATTGTTAGTGGATAAGCTGTGGGTTCAATTTTTAATTACTGGCATTCTTGGGTAAGAATTGCAACTTTCTAAAATACTTTTTTCAATATAACTGCTGACATGAAATAACACAAGCAAGAAAAGTTTTTGAAATTTAGAAATTATTTCGAAAGTTATAAGAAGATAAAAAATAACAACGAGTAAATTATCAAGTGAGCTTGCTTGTTCAAGAGGCTTTTTTAAAACTTTAGAGACATAGAACCTCGAATCTAGCGCTGCATTGAATAGTTGCTTTAGTTCATCATTAATCTGTTATTCAATGCAATAATTACATAATATCAAAATATTTAAAAGATGAAATAGTTTAAAAAGAGAGAATTACCGTTTCATAATAATTTTTTTTAACCAAAAATTGACTTTACATTACTTACCTGCTTTCTAGACATGCATCAATGATCAATCAGTTGCCAGTTGATCAGTGCTGTTTATTTTTGTCATGGTCAAGATATCACATGCTTTATGAAATAGCATTGTGCAGTTTTCGAAGAAAAAAGAGCATGCTAATTGTTTGTCTGAATTTGATTAAAATTTTCATTATAAATCAAACAATACAAATGAGCGATGGCATAAGAGAATTATAATTGGATACTTACTGCGTTTGTTGCCCTTGGCAGCCACAATGTGAAAATAAATGATCGATTGATATGTGAGGTTTATCTTAGATATATTAAATTACAGATTAGAGGAAACATGTTTAAGAAAGCATTTTAGAAATATAAACAAAATGAAAAACAGATGAAAATGGCAGCCCTGTATAAGCACTAAAACTGATCTGTTGTGGGAGTAGGTGGAGCTGCTGTTCTGGGCAGCTGTGTTTCTCAACAGTAATAAGCAAGTGATCTAGTTTAACGTTTATATTTGGCCTATTCTATTAAAAATATACAATGTTCTTTTTTTTCTGAAGGTAATAGCTAAGTAATAGGCCTTTAGAATTTCGTCTTACCCTATAAAAAGGGCATACTACCATAATAAGACCCGTCATAGCGTAAAAGGTAATATATAAAATTACATTAAATTAGTAAAAGAGTGAATATAAATATGAACAAAAATAAAGTAAATCAAAACTAGCTCTTAAAAATTATCGTAAAAAACGTTTCAAAGGTAACGGAATAATTTGTAAAGAAATAGTGAAAGGTTTAAAAATATGCAGATATATTGTTGAGCTTTTACAAACTTTTGAATATATTTGAATTCTTTAGTTAATTTCGCTTGGCGTTTATTTATAAAGATTTTTTGAATTGTTCAATACAAATTGAGTTACATATTTTCTAGCTTATTTATGACGAGTTTCTTGCCAGTTGGATTTGAATTCGGTATTGAAGTTACTTTTCCTGAATCTGAGATTATATCTGCGATGTTACTTAATGCATCAAGTATGGTAGGTAATTCTATTTTGGTATGTAATCTAATTTGCTATCTTATATTTTAATAGAACACATATTACTTATTCTTAGGCATTCGGCATTCTTATTACCGAAGTAGTTTCGAGAATTTTGGACACTAAGGGACCAATTTGGTCAAATGCTTCATTTTGCATCGTTCTTTTACTGTGTTGCATCATATCAAGTAAGTATCAAAATGCGAATAAATTCTTATTTAAATTATAATTAAAACTTTTTTATTAATTTTGAAATTTTCCTTCTTACTTCTATAAAATTTCAACTCGATAAATAAATAAGCAAAATCTTTGACTTGAGCTCTTTGATGAATAATTCGTCTGTAATGCGTACCTATAACCAAATATGGCAACGTTACTTTTAAAAAGTAACGAGTAAAAGTACAGGTATTTTTAAAAAAAGTAACGAGTAAAAAGTAAAAAGTTCTTATTTTAAAAAGTAACGAGTAAAAAGTACAAGTANGCAATGTTACTTAATGCTTCAAGTATGGTAGGTATTATATTTTGGTATGTAATCTTATTTCCTATCTTATATTTTAATAGTAAATATATTACTTATTCTTAGGGCTTCGGCATTCTCATTACTGAAGTAGTTTCGAGAATTTTGGACACTAAGGGACCCATTTGGTCAAATGCGTCATTTTGCATCGTTCTTTTACTGTGTTGCATCATTTCAAGTAAGTATCAAAATGCGAATAAATACTTATTTAAATTGTAATTTTAAAAAAAATTATTAAATTTGAATTTTTGCTTTTTATTTCTGTAAATTTCAACTCGATAAATTTAACCACAAACAAAACCTTTGACTCGAGCTCTTTGATGTATAATTCGTCTGTAATGCGTACCTGTGCTCCTAATGCTTTCTACACTCGCAAGAAACTAAACTAATACTATGAGAGTTGACCGCTAAATTTTACAGATTGCCAATGTTGAAATTCAAGGTAGCATTTGGGTTACTGATTTAATTCGGAAGGGTGACATAATAGTGCTGGAGTTACGTGAAAAATTTTAAATGATAAAGAATTAAGTTTTCCTCGATTGATATGTTTAAGTCAATGCAAAATAAAAATTTTACAAAATAATGTTGCATTTTTTAAGTGCTTTTTAGTAATTAATTTAGAACTGCTTTTGTTCAGCGATTTAAAAAACAAGGTGTAAAGGGGATTAATAATTTGTACCTTGGTGTTGCTAGAAATACCAATTTACATGTTAGTGAGTTTACAAATTAATTTACATAGTATATCTTTTAACAAAATTGTATCTGACATATAAGGTAGGTTCAAACCGTTGAGAAAAGTTTCTTCTGTATTGCTAGAACATGCACATTAGTGGTAGTGATAAGAAATTTTTTCATAGCACGTAAAAGTAACAACGTATACAGCTCTGTAATTAGCTTAAATACCCACATATAACATATAAGGTAATTATGGCTTGCTCATAACAGTTCTACAAAGATAAAACCGTTATGAACTAACCATTTTCTTTCAGTGTTAGATACCTCCCTTCGATGAAGGCGAGAAGAAACTTTAAAAACTTAATTGTGGTGACGTTGCAGTGGAACGTCCTTAAGTATTATTCCTTCGAAGTTCAGACTTAATGAATGCTGACATAAAAATATCAAATGAAAACCAGATATACACCCAGATTCAACCAAAACTTTGGCAACGACATTCCTTAATGAGTGACTTACCTTGATATTAATCTATCTATGCAAATAATATTGAAACCGAATGTTTAAATTTTTTTTTGTTCAAGTTGACTCTTGTAATATATTTAAATTTATTCCCATTAGGTTTCATCACGACAGAGTACAAAAGACTGAAAAAGAATAAAGAAACCTTGGAGAAATAATTTTTATTTAAAGGCGTTAACAAGACTAACATTAAAGTTTGTCGGATTGAACGAAGATAGGACCGTTATGATGACAAGGAATTTCATTTGTAAGATTCCCATCTGACTGCAGTTTAATTGGAATAAAATTGCTGCTGTTACGGAGCCAGCGGAATGTGAAATTCTTCAATTTTCAAGTTGCAACATTTGCTTGACTGTCGATTTTTCAAACGTTTCAGTTTCCAAATTTCCATTAAGGAAAACTAAGACAGTAAATAATAAAAAAAAATTACAACTATTACTATCCGGGCATAATCCTTCGAAACTTAGAGATTATTCCCACTGCATCAGTTTAACTATATTGCCCCAATCAACTTCTCAATATCCCAATGCACATTTCATATAAAGTTTATTGAAATGAAAAATATTTTTTGAAAATACAACTTGTGTAGAACTATAAAATATGTTCTATTACAAATAACAGTTTGTCATTAAAGCACTTTATATAACTCTAAATTGTTTGCTTAAATAAAATCAAGAACAGGGGGGAGAGGTCTAAACTGTTTGGTGTTTAAATAAATAAAACTTTTTGTACGACAACTATTTTGACGATTCGGTGTGTTTCATAAAACTCGCCCAACACTGCAAATTATTCGAATATGCAATATAAGTTTATATAGCATAATGAGTTTATGAAGTTTCATTAACAGCTTTTATAATTTGTTTCAATGTAAATATTATTCAAGTTTGAAATGGATTATAATCGGGACCATCAGCTTATGTACTAATTTAGAGACGTTATCAAGACGTCTATTTTAAATTAATTTGGCAAACATTAAAATGAAACTTCTATTAAGCTGGAGTCTATGTTAGCCCTATGCTGAAAATGACACATTTTGTAAAACATGTACATACATGTTAGGGTTCATTAAACTAATTCATGAACATCCTTTTCAAAGAAAAAAAATATTATGTAAATTTATTTTTGATTTTTGAAATTTTGCATTAAAATAAGTAAATTTAGGAAGGCAATACAATATCTTCTAATCTATAACATTTTTACTGTAAATATGCATTTTCAAAAACCATATTCTCAGTGGCATTTTATTTATCTTTTCTTCTTACTACTATTTCACAACTGCAGACAGTATTTTTGAACAACTTGTTGATCTTTTACATTTACTTCACAATGTTGTCATAAATGTACTCAGTATTTTCATAATAAGCATATCAATTTTCTGAAGCCGTAACTGGTCATCAGAAAAATTTATGTCAATAAATTCTTCTAAATTTCTGAATTTTAAAATTTATTTCAGTCTAAGCATACATACATACATTCAAGAACATGGAATTTCAGTCCAAACATTATTAGTTGTGCTATAAAATCTTATTAGTCATGCTATATGCATATAAATATGCAGAAAATGATGACCGGTCCATGCATTCTTATTGGTACTTTTACCGTAGTGAAGATTTTGCAAATGGATAATTTTTTAAAATTTTTGGATTGTAATTAAACTTTTTCGATGAGGGGGGATGTAACACAGAAAGCTTCAATTAATCTTCTTATGCTAGTTTTTTTTTATTTTATTTTATTAATCTAATCGAAACACTTTCTCACACTTTTGAATTCACATCCTGTCCTTAAATCTATTTTTGGCTCAAACATGCATTAATTAAGAGCAAAATATTTTTCCCTTTGTCCTCTGTGGGAATTGCTCGACCTATTTGAAATTAATGTTTCCCAGACTACTGTTGTCAGAACTTTGCAAAGGAAAGAGAAACTGGCCAAAATAAGAGCTTCCAACGATCAGAGGGACCTGTAATAACGTCCAAACGTGAGGATAAGTTTATCTGCATTCAAAGTAAGCGGCAGAGGATTCTTAAAGCACCAGAAATCCGTAAGGAATTGAATGCTACTAGGCAGAAAACTGTGTCAGTAACGTTTGTACAACGTTGAAACTTCGTGACTATGGTTTAAAAGGTTGTGTGGCTGCTGGAAAACCTTTTTTGAAAAAAAAGAACATAGTTAAACGACTGCTATAGGCTAAAAACATGTTAACTGGTCTTTAAAACAGTGATCAAATGTTTTGTTTATTGGTGAGTCAAAATTTGAGTTGTTTGGAAGCAAACGAAGGCAGTTAGTTGGTGAGCGTATGACAACTTAATGCTTATTACCAACTGTAAAGCATGGTGGACATTCAGTCATGCTTCAGGGATGTTTTACCGGTGACAAAGTTGGAGATCTTGTAAGAATAGTGGGAATTATGGATTAAAAATATTATCACAGAATATTGCAACGTTGCGCTTTTCCGCGTGGACAGAGAATCGTTGGTAAAGGATTTATATTTCAGCAACAAAACGATAAAAACATTCATCTAAATAGTGTAGAAACTACATTGCATCAAAAGAAAAGAAAAATACCGAAAAAAATGGATTGTCCCCCTCAATCGCCCGATATTAATCTTATTGAGCTATTGTGGGATGAGCTTGATAAAAATGCGATGTGAAAACCAATACAAATTTTCGGAATCTTTACTCAGTTTCTGGAACCAGATCTCAACTAGAACATTGCAAAAACTAAAAGAAAGAATGGCAAAAATATGCGCTGCTGTGATTCTTGCTAAAGGAGGATATTTCGAAAAATCCGCGATTGGGCGAGATTCAAAAGTTATACATAAAATTATAATTCTTACCTCATAAGTGTACCTACATTTGTCAAAATAAAGTCAATTTATTGTGATTATTGGTATATCAGTTTTTTCTTCCGTAACATTTTCCGGAAAAATGGATATTACGGTAAAAAGTACCTGCACGCGCAATGACAGTACTTTTGACTGCTGTTTGGTTCGGTATTTTTTTATAGTGTAATTTTTAACAGTGTGTAGTATTAATTTTATTAGTAATAATATTATTTTTTATAGTGTATAGTGCTATATTTAATGATTATTCTGATTACCTTTTGGTTAGCTAACTTAATGTCATAATGGTCTACTTTTTCTCCCGTGTTATTTGTTAACCAATTATATCTTATTTATTTTTTAGATACAATATTTGATGTAAGTAAATACAAATAATATTTATATTACCTTGTTTTATTGTAATAATTTAGAAACTCTTTCATCAAGTCACAAATAAGGCCAGATAAATACGATAAATTTTTAAATGATTACGTCTTTTTGTCATTATGTAAATAATCACCTCGGTTTTCTTATCTAATATTATACAGATCTACTTTAAATATTACCAGCTGTTCTCCTTAGAAGCGTAAATCTATTACACATAATGCATATTTTTAATAAAACATTTCATCCTATTTTTCATTATTACAACAATAAAAAATGTCGATTTTATGATGTACTTGTTTACTTCCCCCCCCCTTCCGATCTTAAGATATCTCAAATGTGCATAAATCTAGAAAAAAAAACTCTAATTCTTACACCCATAACGAGCTAGTTAAACATATCTGATCAAAGACACATTTATTTACTATATTTTATTCCAATGACTATGCATATTTTGTCCCACCAAATATAACAAAGAAATCGCTCACCTAAAACTGACTGATTTAAGAGTAAATGTGTCTCTGTAATTTTACTTGATTTCTCCGCTGATGCATTGTAATTTCCTTACATTATACAGCGACCAGACACGATTGTTATTTAATGCTAATAAAGTAGCATGACATTTCAATTCAAATCTTTGAATTTTTTTCAATCCATACGTGGTTGCAGCGCAATCTTATAAAGACAGTTTCAGGCGTTATAGAAGCTTAGGTGAGTCAAATGTCTTGACAGTTACTGTAAAGTTATAACGATGATTCAACATAGATAGTTACTATAGATAATTACTATAGCATGGAGTATATTTTATGCTAATAAAAATCATAGAATAAATATTGTACTATAGAAAGGCAGCTTAGTAAAAAAGAATTGTGTACTTTGTAATTACAGGATGGCATTTTTATCACTGTTAGTACAATGTAATGAAATAGCCCTTAAATTATTGAAGCACTTTATATTCCTTCAATAAGAATTATGCTTTTTATAATTTTATAACCATCGTTGAACAGCCGTATCCATTTTAAGTTTACGTCTACCAATATTCAAACCTGTAGTCTTGCAATTTTTAAACCATTCCGGAAGACAAGGGAACTCCTGTATCAAGTACTGGGAGAAATTTACCTTCCTGGAGAGCTTTTTCATGGATCGACCTTGCATTTGCATTTCATGGTGAGGAAAACCATGAAAATATCCCGCTGTTAGCCTGACGGCAAGGGGACTTGACGGACTTAAACCCATGATCCGTCTACTGCTGAGGATATTTTACGTAACCACTGTAAGGGTTATACTTGAGAATAAGAGATGATAAAAGGGAAATATACTTAAATGTTGCTATCTCGACAAGCGAAGTGTTGTTTTTCAAGTATTTTTTTCACGCTGAATTGAAGACACCAACTGAAGTCGAGAAAACTAATAGTTAAAAAGTTATTAAACGTTTCATGTAGGAAAAGTTTAGTTTTGTTTTTATATTTATGGTAAATCAAATGAAATAAAAAAAAAGTTGCCAGCATTAATATTTAAAACGTAATAAAAGCATTTACGCGGAAGAACAATTTTGTACTTATGCGTCTCTCAGTGGTATATAAACAAGTGAGGCATTGTTTCTTCCAATTTTTTATGATAGATTCCGAAAAATAAAAACTAAAATAGATCGAACTAATAATTTCATATTTTTAAGGTGTTTATGAGTAAATAGGTATAAGTTAAAAATTTTAATTTTGTTACCTAAACCTCATTGCATCTAACCTATTAGTACTATCAACTTAATTTTGACTTTTAGTATAGTAAAGTGCATAAGAAATACGTCTCATATTGCTATATAAACAAGTGAGGCATTGTTTTTTTTTTGCTATATAATCAATAAAATCAAAACTAAATAAATAGAATTAATATTTTAGAAATTGCTAGGGGCTAATGAGTAAAGGGGTATAAGTTAAAAATATTAGTTTTCGTATATAAACCCTAATTTCATTTAAATTATTAGAACTATTGTCTTAATTTTGATTTTAATGAATTTGGTGTAATAAAGTGCATACGAAACAATGCTCATTTATATTGATAGTAATACCATACGTGTAATTTAAAAAAAATAAAAAATTGTTCTTGTGATGCATAAAAATTTAATTTTAATTCTTATGACATCTAAATTATAAGTCTTCTCGATGTTTTTGGTTTCATTTGATTCAATGCAAACATATACAAGAGAAACAATCAATCACTTTCCCAGATAACAATTTAAAACGCATGCATAGGTATAAAAATAAAACTATACTTTTTATGCAGAAAGACGTTTTAAACGTCTACACTATCAGTCTTATCAGTTCGTGTTTGATTTTATTCAATTCAGCGTAAAAATTTGCCTAAAAAACAATATATCATTATGTCTATTTAACAATGTTTAAGTCTATTACTTTTGACGATTGAATATTGAATGCGCCCATATTTTACAGTCGTGTTCAAGTACTAATACTGATTAGAATTTTATGCTTTTGCATAAAGTGTACGAAGTGTTTATTGTTTGCAAAATTGAGGTACTGCAGCAAATGAAGGAATGTTTTAATTTCTCTTAATTTATTACCGAGGAAACTTTTTTCATTCTTAACTTTGTCAATTATTCTCTTTTAATTCGTTAAGAAAGAATGCAGAGCAATTTTTTTTCGTAATATAATATAAATTGTTCACACAAACGGTGGTTTTTAAATATCCATGTATTTAACATAGCAGCGTTTCATATGCTGACCGGCCTGTGTAGGGGGCAAGGAACTATCCTTGCATCAGAAAGGTCCTGGGTTCGAATCCCGGGTAAAGCATGGATGTTTCCTTCTCTCTCTGTGTGTTCTATGTACTTTCTCCTTTGTGTGTGAATGTGACCCGCCATATAAACGGGTTGTCGTTGTGTGAATGGCGTGGCAGAAATCGAATTCCTGGCCATAGATGGCGCCACTGAAACACAGGCTTACTTCCCCCACTGCCTAAACAGGCATACGACAAAAAAAAAGCGTTTCACATAATGCAGATTGAGTTAATGAGTTGAGACATTCATTGATGCCACGCCCTGCCTAACATATTATAAGATAGAATAACACACTATTAATGCCATGAAAGATATATTTGAAGATATGAAAAGTTTTAAAATTAACCATCTCAATTTGTTTCACATTCCTTATCTCCACATGCATCTTCACATGCCTCCTTATTTGTGAACTTTATACACAACAAATAATAAATTAAAACACAATAAACAAAAAGTATAAAATATTTTTTTTTGTTATTAAACACTTATATTCGAACAATGATTATGATAATTATTTTAATTAAAATATGATCAATTAAAACACAACTTTTCTATTGATATTAAATAATAGAGTATTAGGAGATAGAAAAAAAAGTAAAACACACAACTAACGCTAAATTTTGCACTTTTTAACAGTATTACTTGGAGCCGTCTTCCATTAAGCTTAATATTAGCATTAATAACACAGGAGAACAAATTTCTTGCAGCATTTATACAAATACTTGAACCTACTTAATTTGGTTAAAGGGATTTCAAATCTGAAATTAGTTTTGCGCCTAGAGCTGCGTATTTTTTTCCTAAAGTCTATTTATTTAGTCTACTTTTTTGTCGAAATGTAAACGTTTAAAAATAGTATCTATAACAGGGGTTAGATAAGGGTTGTGACAAGGTTCTAGGAAAGTTTGGTCTCATCTTCAGAATTAAAATCGCGTAAAAACCCATCGTCGTACGTCCTATTGCGATTTGCTCAGAAGCACACGAAAAAACAGTTTGTAAAAGGAAGAGCCCATAGTGGCTAATGGTGACATTTCCGAGCATGGGTTCTTATGCAGTTTTAATCCTGATGATGTGCTCTAACTTCACTAGAAGTTTGTCGCAACATTTATGCGATCCCTTGTTATATCAAACGCTGTTACACTTGTACTCTTCGAAAAATAGAATAAAATGCCATTTAAAAGGCAGTAGTTCGGAGAGAGAAATCGGTTTCAGATTTGAAATCAGCGATACGTGTTTAACGGTTAAAGAAAAGCAAGATATGATTAATCTGTAAATCTGTTGAGATCTGTAAGACAGGTCTTACAGATGCTATTAGCAAGATATGTTAAAAAAATCTCATGCATTAGAAAAACAAAATTGTTCCACAGTGAAATGTATGATTTATACGAAAAACAAGCAAGCTAATATTTTCTAATATTCAAGTAAACGGGAAAATTAACAAAATTGAATTTGATTTTCTATTGCATTGTAATGTTTTGGTAGTTTTCAGATGTATCTATATCTATCGGTACTATTACACCAAAGCACAATGAAACCAATACAAAATATACTATAAATACAAGCATATCAAAATAAATATGCTATAAGTGTACCAAATATGGCTTTAACTCAGTTTTGAAGAAATTTTCATTTAGCTCGGTTTTATTAATAAACCTCTTAAGTACACAAAACTAGTATTTTAATAGAACTGACTAGTATTTCATGACAAATATTTGAAATGTGTGTATTTATTACAAAATAAAATTGAATATAATAAACTCCAAAGAAACCTAAAAAAGTTTTTAAAATACATTTACATTGCTTTTTTTGACATAGGCTGATTGATTGGGGAAATATACCTTTATTAATTGAAAGGCCTGTAACATCGAAATTAAATGGATGTGCGGTAAAAGATACCCACAAATACTGTAAAAAAACACTGTAACAATGACTTCTAAGATCGCATCTACGACAGATCACGCTACTGTCAACTTTGATCCAAACTACAACGTGACTGAAATCAAAGTATACAAAAGACGTTTTTGGATGTTGTTTTTGTTCAGTTTTCTGTCGTTTTTGTGTGGAATGCTATATCCGCAATATGTTGTAATGGCTGATATGAATACTTGCTACTACAATGTAACACAAAATGCCGTGAATTGGACGTCAATGCTGTATATGGTTGTTTACATAATTCTTGTTTTCCCCGCTTCTTCAATCATAGATCGAATCGACTTGAGATGGACTGTTATTTGCGGCTCTTTATTCAACACTTTAAGTAAGTTTAAAATTCCTTGAATTACTTTATAAAACGTTTCAGTAGAATTATTATGAGGATTAACTAGTAACTGCTAGAGTGCTTTTTTAAGGCTGATTTCAGATGATAGTGTACTGTACGCAAAAAAATAAGCGGACTATCGCGAATAACTTTTGATCTAATGATCCGATCTTCATGTTCTAGGACTCAATCTTAATGATTTGAGAGAGTGATCTCAAATATGTTAATAAATATGTTAATTAATAAGTGTAGACAATACTTTAAGTTACGAAATCAGACACAAAAATGTATTTTCTTTTAATAAGCATGCATTTTTTTTACGGATTTGGGTTTTTGACTCCAAACATACAGAGGGCAGCCGCAATTTGGGAAATATGGTCTTAATAGTTTGGTTAGGATAGCGGTTCACAATTTGGACTCTTTAATGGTAATTTTACTTTTAGCGTATTTCACCATATCTTGAGAAATTTTTAAGTGAATTAAAAAATTTTGTTCAGAATTATAAAATTTGTTAATCAAAGATAATTCCATGCAAAAATTACTTTTTAGCAAATATTTATTATTATTTATATAAGAATTGTCGAAAAAAAGTTTGAATTGTGAGATATGCGATTTTATACATCATTTCAAAGAGCGCAATTGAACATGCCAAAATACAAATTTTGAGTGAAATCGGTTTAATGGTGCCTGAGAAATTGAATTTTAAAAATACGACTTCCTTTAAACTCAGTTTCTTAGGAACTGCTTGACCAATTTCGCTCAAATTTTTCAACTTTTTGCTTAATAAAATTACACACTTTAAAATTATGTAAAAAATTTTATACTTTACAATTCAAATTTTTTTAAAACTATTATTAAATAAAAAAAATAAAAATAAATTAATGTTTGCGGAAGGTTATTTTTGTCTTTGTTATCATTGAATAAAGAATTTCATTATTGTGTGCAAAAATATTTCAATTCGCTTAAAAGTTCTCGAGATATGGCGAAATACTCCAAAAGTAAAATTACCATTAAGGGGTTCAAACTTTGGACCGCTATCCTGACCAAGCTATTGGGACCATTTTCCCAAATTGCAGCCCCCCATCTTTATTTTCGGGGTCAGAAATCCAAATCCGTAGAAAAAATGGTAGGCCTATTCAAATAAAGTACGTTTTTGTGTCTGATTTTGTAACTTATAATATAGTCTGCACTAATTAATTATCATATTTGAGATCACCTCCTCAAACCATTAAAGTTGAGTATTAGAATAGATCATGAGGGTCCGATTATTAAATTAAAAGTTACTCAAGATGGTCCATTTATTTTTTTGCGCTCTTTTATTTTTGATGTAAAATGTATGTGATAACAAAAATTACTTCCATTGTATTTGATCTTAAGTTCATGTGTATCGGGTGACCCAAAAGTGAACGAGAATTTGAAAAATCAATTAAAGAAAAACTAAAGGTGATATAAATCATGAGTTCTGCTTAGGAAACAAATTTTTATTCCCATAAAGTTTCAAACGAAATTTGGGCCATAGTTCCTCAACAGATGGCATTGATGACCGTAAAAAATAAACAACCAAATTTCTTGCTGTGTGTCAAACCATTCCAATTGAAATATTTGCCAGGATGCTTGATAATTTTGTCACCAGATTGCATTGTTGTAAACATTATAAATGATAATTATGTAAGAAAAACATTATTTTATAATTTTTCTCAATTAACAGTGCTGCCTCCAGAACGAACTTTTCAACTAATTTTAAAGCATAATGAAAATAAATTCCAAGTCTTACAAGCAGAACGTGACAAAGCGTATGTTTCTAACTCTCCCTATTCAACTAATTGATCTTTTGGCATTTATGAGACAACTGATAAGATGATCTTCAATATCTTACACCTCAGTTAAACGAAAAATTATTTCTTTAAATAAAAGTAAAATTTCTTATTAATAGTTAATTTTGTGAAACAAAGATTATACGTAACATATTCGAATTGTCAAAATACTCATTCAATAACGTAGAAAAAAAATCTCAAAGGCAAAAGTCTCAAAGCGATTAAAAGCAAAGTCTCTAATTTTTTTGGATGAGTATTGGTACAGAATAATAAAATTGCAGCATTTGCTGCTAAAAATACTTTTGCTACTAAAAATGATATACTCGAAGTTGTTTTGGGTGGTAAATTTAACACTACATTTTGTGTTGCTGCGCAAAATCTGTAAGACTTAGAAGCTTCAAATTATGATATATAGTAGAAAAATGCACAGGGAGTGCGATGAAATAAAAAAATAACAGATAGATAACTTGAATAGTTATAAATAATAACCAGATAGTTTAAAACCAGATAGTTAAAAAATAACAGATAGTTAAGTTGCTGTTAAACTTGGTGCAAAAATATTACACAATTGTTCTGCAGACTATGGGAACGCAATTACACAGTTGACATTTGACGTACTGAAAGGGTCAGCTTTGCTTATGAACTTAACACGAGTTGTTTTTCTCTTTAATTCTGCATTTATTGTAAGTTATTGCATTTTTAAATATTTTTTTACGCATTTCTATATTTTTCAAAGTTACATTTTGCTTATTTGCAAAAACTATAAGATTTAGAAATTCTGTATTATAATGGGCAGTTAAAAAGAGTACTGAGGGTACTGCGGAATAAAAAAAAATTAAGATTCTACAATTAGTTAGATAATTATTATCCGTTAAACTTGTAGGAAAAAATACCATGTTTGGCCAATCAGTAGCCCACTAAATTGCAACAACTGAATTAAAATTATTTGACGGTCTGAAAGAGCCATTTTTATTCATGAACTTGACGGGATTGTTTTTTAAAATTCCAATTCGCTTAAACTTTATTAAAAAATTAAGTATTTTTGAGCTTTTATTTTTTTTAATATTCATCTACTGTTGTAGTAAATTTACGTTTCCTTCACAAGAATTTCATTTTTTTGTTTTATGAGCTCACGCTTAAGTAGATGTCAATCAAAAGGAGCAAGAGAAAGAGAAAGATTGCATGTTATCATTCATATTGGGCTTAACATTTATAAAGAGTGGTAGAAACCGTTCCCTATTTGAGTTGTTATAAGTCTCGTCAACGAGTAAAATCACTTCTCATTTGTTTCTTCCTTTAGAGTCACATTCTGTATTCTTTAGACTAATTATTTTCAAATCTTGGTAATCGTCTATTTCGTTACGATTAACCTATTAACAAAATGTATGAAAATTATTGACGCTTAAGAAACAAAAAAAAAAAAAAACAGTGATGAATGAGAAGTGGGGTGAACGGACCGAGCAAGGTTTAAGCCTCCTAGTAATAAAAAAATGAAATACATAATTTGTTTCTATCTCCATATGAAATGAAGTAATTAGTTTAAAGTTAAATGACTGATATTTCTTAAATTTTATCTCTTTTTCATATTAGCTTTAAAAAATATTTTCATATTCATATAATTAGAAAAATCCAAAGAAAAATTTTAGTGTTATACTCTTAAAAGTATTCGGCATAGAACAAAATTATTGTGACTTTTTTAATTTTCCAAGTCAAACTAGTTTTAATATTTAAATCCTGATTAAAAAATCAAATGGCGATAACCACGTAGTGCAGGAGTAAAAAACTGAAAGTAATCCATTTGTATACTAATAAATATTCCGGTTTGCTGAAATCTCGCACTTTGAGAACCAATAAGTTTTATAATTTTGTCTAAGCAGATGATCATTCGAATGAATTTTACCAAATTTGCCTTTTAACCTTGCATCAATTGGTTGTCAACGTCAGCAAAAGTGCATGAAAATAAGTTTATTGATACCATAAGAAGGGAGAAGATGCAAATAATTGACACAGCTAAATAATTCATGTTAATATTTCTGATGTGTGGTCCAAAACATCATTATAGTGCATCTTTAAAGGAAATAATTCAACTCTAAACTTTAACATTGCAAAAGATTTGCTGGATATGATAACATTGCTCCCAAACTTCGAAAATATAATTTAAAATGTGTTTCCAAATGAAGCATATTTTATTAATTAATTGTGGAATTTTTTGAATGTTTTATACAAATTTATTGCAGGTGCAGCGTTGCAGATTTTGACATTGAAGCAAAATTCCTTTCCTTTTGTGATTGTGAGCACTTTTTCCGCTTCACTCACTAATTTAGCTATTTTAGGAATACCTCCCTTCATAGCATCAAGATGGTTTCCATCCAATGAAGTGTCACGTGCATGCGCGATTGGAGTGTTTGGAAATCAAGTAAGTTGCAAATATTGTTCGAACATTCTTTTCTGTCATAAATCATAATTCACAAATAATTTTAAAATAAATAATAAATAATTTTTAATCTTATCATTCTTTTACAACCCACAAAATTAAACATCCAACTGGTCAAAAAGAAATCTAATATTTCTTCAAAGAATTTTTATAATGCTTGCAATATCGCACCAACTGTAAAATGAAACGATTAATTGATATTCTAGTTTGGAATAGTTGCCATTCTGCGTTTCATAATGTAGTGACTATGTCATATTTTCATTTATTTCTGCACTATTATATCATGAATGATGAAGTCTATTTATAGCATCAATGGATGAAGTACTTCTCTGCGTGTGACAGTGTGTGTGTATAGTTTTAAAGTTGTATTTTTCTTGATTCATTCCAATAAATATTATTGGAGAGATAAAAGTACATGGACTTATGTAAAGGTTTTGAAATTTTTCCATTTTATAAATTTATGTAAAAGCATAAAATTTTCGAATCAATTGGGTATTTGCAACCTGAGAGGAAGACGATCACTGATACACAGACATGGGAGCCATGACCTCATTGCCAGTTGATCGTTTATAAAAAAAATGGTGTGTTAAAGTCGAGCTAAGTCTCCCCACACAAGTTCGAATGTTAATTAACGTAAAGTTAATTAAATAGAATGCAGTATCGCGCATTGAGTTTGTTAAAATATAATTATTTCTATTCTACGTATTTTACTTAACTTATATTTATTATTTGTTTATTTTTTTATTGTAACCTTGATATATTTTTGCTAAGTGTACCTAGCAACTTTGCATAATCTGTTTGTTTATTTTCTACATGGCTTTGTGCCTGTCTTTGTGTTAAGTTAGAAACACATCGTGAAAGAGTTTAAATCTTTGTGAAATAAATTAAAATGTGCCACTTAAGAAAATTAACACTTAACGGGCTTGGCTTACTCAAAATAGAATGGAAAGAACAGTTGAGAACGTAAACAAATGCCACGTTTCAACAGTCAATCAGGATCAAGATACCTATACTATGACACTTGCAGGTATTCCATTCCAAATGATATTAGTTCTATAATTAGAAAACTTTTGCGTCACGTTTATGTTATGTTAACGGTAACGTTAACCTTTTTTTCCCGGTCTTTAGAGATACTACATATGCTTATAAATAGCGCATTGCATCTCAAAAATTGAGTAGGCGAGTTAATTTTTCTCAGATATTAGATTTATTATAATTAAAAAGTGTTTCCGTTATAGTTTTATTTACAATGTCTGTCATATAATACATTTTATAACAAATAGGGAAAAAAATCTACATTAATAGCGCTTTTTGGACTGTCATCAGTATAAATATATGTTTTATTCAACATTGAAATAAATTTAAGAACAAAAAAAAGATGGCGAATAACTGAAATATATTAAATAAGTCATATTTTACTTTATAAAATGTGCTTTTTTTTCCTCATTAACGTATGCCATCCATAAGGAATTAACATTTAAACATTTTATGGAATTAAAATAAAGCATATAATAAAACTATTATAGAAAACTTTATAAATCTAATTAAAAATAACAATGGAATAGGATAAACTCATCAAACTAGTGGTTAAGCTTGTTACCGTAACGTGGCGCTGCAACCATTTGGGAGAGCTTTTGCTACTATGCTTTCAAATAAAACACTTCGCTTTTTATATACGCAAAGGAGTGAAACCATTTTTTTATATTTCTCTTTGATATAAAAAAGTTAAAAAACATTTAATTAAGAAACTAAATAATAAATCATAGAGTATTAACTATTCAAAGTATCAATTAATAGCTCCTTTTCGGTGTTGATAGAGGCCGCATAGGCTCGTTGGGCGATTAGAAACTACATGAAAAGTGTCATGACATCAAAGTTGATCGTCCTTAAGTAATATCATTCATGACTACATCATATTGAAATACACAATGTGAGCTATATGCTGCAGTTTTATGCCATTCAAAATTTCAAACCGATTTTAATCTAATCATTTATTTCAAAGAAAAATTAATCTTTTCAGTCAGATTTAATCAATGAATTAACTTTTTAACTTATTTGTAATATTTCTATAATGTTTCTCCTGATGCTATTAGAGTTCTACTATATTTTATTTGTTTATTTATTTGTTTACTTTTGCTCATAAGACATTAATAGTGGCAGTATTTGATAAAAGAACAAATAAGAAATAAACAGTGCATGTTATGCAAATGTTTCGTCATGTTATGTTTATATCAAATTATGAGGTATGTTGTGTCGATGCTTTGTGATATTATGCATAATAGAAGCCTTAAAAACATGAATATGTTTATTATTAATTGTAGAACGAATGCTGAATTGTTTCTCGTCATTTTTAAACCGGCTGATGAAAAATAAAACTTTTTTAGCACTTACATTGGATGACTATTTCAATTTTAAATTGAATTAGGTTTATGTTTAGAAATTGGAAAATTCATTCATAATCAATTAATTAGTTTTCATGTTACATTTAATTTCAGAATTTCTGTATTTAGGTAATAAATTGCACCAGCTTACTTTTCCCAACTGCTGTTTTTTTAAACATCAAAAGTGTTTTAGTAATTATATTGAGTTAAACAATTGTTTTTTCAAAATTATCATAAATGGACAACAAATTTCGCCAAATTTTCGCCATCCAGATTTGACAATTGCAATAGAAAAGTATATGTATTTTAACTAATCAGACTATTTGTTGAAATTCAGCTCGGTTGACCTATTACTTATTGTACGATAACTATCCGAGAACGTTACTTTATTTTATATTCATTTGAGAAAGGAAACCACTCGAATGCTTTTGTCGAAAATTAATGATGAACAATTGAATCGCACTTTTCAAACACATAGACAAAGTCACCAAAAAAACTTTTTTTTAAAGTGATGAACACGTCTATCTAGTATTATTGTTATCGATACCAACTAAGTGGTGAGAGTAAAAATGTGTTAGTGCTTGAAATCTATTATTTTAAAAATCAGACAAAAATATGAAATTCTGATAGTTGCATTTTTGGATTTGCTTGAATTTTATAGTGAAGTGGGTTATAAATTAATACTCTGCAAATTTGAGTTCCTAAAATTTTTCTCTTCCCTGTAAAAAAATTCAAAATTTAAAGTAATTTTGTTAAAAGGGAAATATTAGTATGTTTTATGGCGCTTATCTAAGGAAAGTAACAGCACCCTTAAGTTTATCTTTGCTGTATTATTAGTTTATCCCTCCCTAGTTATGTATATGCAGACGTTTCCATGACGCACTGTTACTTTTTAGAGTTATGGTGTGTCAAAGTTAGTGAAAAATTCCTTTGTCGGTGTTTTCGACCCTGAAAATCTTGGTTAAATAACAGCATTGCAATTCTTTAAATGATTTTTAAGGAATTGCAATGCACTATTAGTGAGGAACAATATTAGAAAAGTTCCGTGACCCAGCACAACCCTAGGTTATTGATGCTTCCAGTAGATATAGCCAATCAAACTTCCAAAAAATGAAAAACCTGCATTTTTTATTAAGCCTTTCTTTTAGATAAGCTTAAAAGGCTTTTCGATAGACAGCATCATCGCTTAAAAACCCAACAATACCAACTTGCAGGTAAATGTATCCATTCACTTTTGGAAAAAAATCAATGGGACCTCATACCATTATCAAGAAAGAACTTCGACTTTCAAGAAAAAAAAACTTTAAGAAGATCAAAGGGGAATGACAGCTTATGTCCATGAAAACTGATTCTGGAGGGAAAAAATAAAGAATTTACTAACGGATGCAGGAACTTCCATTCCATTGTCCGGCCCAATAACAAAACACGGCCAATTCTGGGTGAGAACCGATTTGCCAAAACTTAGAGCTCATCAAAATGCAATCCAATCGTAATTTTTGTAAAAATAAAGAAAAAAAGGGACATAAGCCATTCTTCTCTCTTGATCTTCAATGATGAGTAAGAAGAAGCCAAGAGGGCTGGTGTGCAAAGTGAACAAGCAGCAGAGACTAGAATTGAAATAATTAATTTTTCCATTTCATCAAAATTTCAATATGTACAATGCGCAAAATTAAAAATGGGCCACGCGGAAAAACTTTTCACCTAATGATCAGATCTGCACGATTCAAGACTTAATGGTTCAAGGGAGTGAACTCAAACATGCTAATCAATAAGAGCAGGAGATAATTTAAGTTATAAAATCAGACAGAAAAACGTGCTTTCTCTAAATAAATATATCTTTTATTGAAGAAATTGAATTTCTGACCCCAAAAATAGAGAGAGTAGCTGCAATCTGGAAAATATGGTCCCAATAGTCAGGAGCACGGTCTAAAGTTTAGACCCCTTCATGTGAACATTACTTTTTGTGCATTTCGCCATATCTCGAGAACTTTTTAAGTGAATTGAAAAACTGTTGCACACAATTAAAAATTTCGTTTATCCAAAGATAATTTCAGGCAAAAATAAGCTCTTAATAAATATGCATTATTTTTTATTATTTTATTTAATAATAGTCGAAAAATTTGTTAATTGTAAGGTATGGAATTTTTTTACATAATTTTGAGGAATGTAATTTTGCATGGAAAAAGTCAAAATTAAAAAAAGAAAAATTCGATTTCTCAGGAACTATTCGACCGATTTCGAAAACATTTAGTATTTTTCTATGCAAAATTACATTTGTTAAAATGCTGTTAAAAGTTGTTTGCTTTAAAATTCAAAATTTTTTCGACTATAATTAAATCACTGAAAGAAACTGAATTAAACAATATAATAAAAAATAATAAATACTTAAAATAAAAGTTACTTTTTTCATAGAATTATCATTAGATAAAGGAATTTTATAATTGTGTGCAAAAAGTTTTCAATTCGCTTAAAAAGTTCTCGAGATATGGCGAAATACGCAAAAAGTAAAATTAACATTAAGGGGTTCAAACTTTGGAGAGCTCTTTCTATCAAAATACTTAGACCATATTTCCCAGATTGCGGCTACCCTCTACTATTTGGGGGGCAAAAATCCTTATCCGTCGAAGGAAAGGTATGTTTATTCACAGAAAATATGTTTTTGTGTCTGATATCGTAAATTAAAATATCATTTGCGCTAATTAATTAGCATATTTGAGGTTCCCTTTGAGCATTTAAGATTGAGTCCTAGGACACAAAGATCCGCTCGCTTGATCAAAAGGTATTCAGGATGGACCGTTTTTTATTTTGCGCACTGTACCCATTTAGAAAGCGAACATGTCATGATATTCTTTTGTGAATATAAATTTGAATCCCTTAACTTACCTAGTAGCATTTCATACATACACTGAGTTGATGTTCGAAGATGACCACTTTGAGATTCGTAGTCATTAAAGTTTTTTAATCCAACAGCTAGGAATAGGAATAGGCTTCATTTTCTCACCTCTCTTAGTCAGTAGTGACTGCAAGAAGAAAGAAGATATTGAAGTTGGTAAAGAAACTGTAGCTACTATCCTTACTGCTATGAATACTGTTCTCCTTTTATTAATAGTTTTAAGTAAGTGTGCGTGCATTTTGCTTACTTATATGTATTAAAAATCTTTATATCTTTCATAAAATAAGTATGAAAGCTTACTTTTAAAAGATTATATAAAAAAATAGCATAATCGTTGACATGTTATTTAAAAGTGAACTATTCCTACTAAATTTGTACTAAAATTGATCTACTACTACAAGTTCTATTGTACTTGATAAAGTGTTTTTTGCGATCCTATCCCATCCGTAAAGATCAAGTTTTAGAATCCTTTTCTAAAATTATTTAAGATACAACTCATTTAGGATCACAAATTAATATCTAATAATAATATTATAAAAAATATAAATATATTATTAGCATTACACAATAATACTCGTATATATATATTTTTAAGGAATTGCNCTTAAGCGTTGTAGCTATATAATTTCAAACATCCTCAAGAGCTATAACACATCTGCAGCAGAACTGGATATGAAGACAAAATTGCAGGACAGGAACACTTTAATTGTCCACTAATCTTCAGATTTCCTGCTATGTTTTAAAAAACTTTATTTGTGGAAACCTTTAGCGTGGCGGACAGCTGGCCGCCTTAGGCGGCTAGTATATATATACATATATTACTAGACGCAAAAACGTACTTTCTCTAAATAAAAATATCTTTTTCTCAATGAATTTGGATTTCTGACCCCCAAATATAAGGGGGGTGTCTGCAATCTGGGAAATATGGTTCCATTTTTGTGGTCAAAAGAGCGGTCCGAAGTTTGGACTCCTTAATGATAGTTTTACTTTCTGCTTATTTCACAAACTTTTCAGAACTATTTAAGAAAATTGAAAATTTTTTGAAGACAATTATAAAATTCGTTTCCCCAAAGATATTTCCACTGCAAATATAACTTTGAGTAAATATTTATTATTTTTTATTATTTTATTTTATAATATTAAAATATTTTTAACTTTTTAAGGTATACAGTTTTTTTATATCATTGCAAGAATACAATTTTAAATGGTAAAGTACAAAATTTGAATAAATCGGTCGAATGGTTCCTTAGAAATCGCATTTTTAAAAATTCTATTTTTAAAATTCATTTTGTCAGGAAATATTCGGCCGATTTTGCACAAATTGTGTATTCGGTTAATCTGTTAAATAAAATGATATTCTTTAAGTGATGTAAAAATTTTATAGTTTACAATTCATAATTTTTTATTCTTATTAAATAACGTAATAAAAAATTATAAATAGTTACTCATAGTTACTTTTTGAGAGAATTATTTTTGGATTAACGAATTTCATAATATTGTGCAAAACATTTTCAATTCCTTAAAAAGTTTTCGAAGTATAGAAAAATACGCAAAATAAAAAAATTAACAAAGGGGATTGTTCTCCTTGACCAAACTATTGGAACCATATTTTCCGCATTGCGACTGTTCAGAATTAATTTGGGGGTCAGAAATTCGAATCCGTTTGAAAAAGGTATGTTTATTCAGAGAAAGAATCTTTTGGTGTTTGATTTCGTATCTTTAAATATCGTCTGCAATAATTTATTAGTATATCTGAATTTGCCCCCCTCGAAACCTTAAGATTGAGTCCTAAAATGTGAAGATCCGATTATTAGAACAAAAGTTAATCCAGGTGGTCCGCTTTTTTTGCGCACTGTACACCTGGATTTTTTACATGGTTCGTAATAGAATCATGTCAGATTAACGTAAAGATTTCAAATTGGTTTAATATACAATATCTATATTCCAAATATTTTCATGTTTCTCAATTGCTTGTTAAATCCTTTTTATACTAATTTTTTAATGTTTTGTAAAAATAATTGGTTCTAAAATAGCTTTTCAGAATGCGCCAAAACTTCCACCCAGCATCAATGAGTGCCAAAAGAAGTCAGAAAAATCAGTACCTCAATTGAAAATAATTTGGAAGATGTTAAAAAATTTGAATTTTATTCTGGTTCTTCTTGTATATGGTAAGATAGCATTTCTTTTATTCTAGTTTTAGGTATCTCAGTTATTTTATTTCTGTTAAGTTTTTTTTTAGTAAGCAGAACTTAGATACATAAATGTTTCATTTTAAAAAGCAAACAAATAGCTAATTTTTAAATGCTAAATATTATAGTTATTATAATTGCATGCTGATAAATAAAATTTTCTGGCTAACTTACTAACTAAATAAGATTTATAAGATTTATCAATATTTAATGCATAATTTTTATCTTAATCTTAAGCTAAAACATACCTCTATACGTTTCTTTTCTGAGCTAAGTACTAAAGATATTTTTGCCATTTTTAAGTCGAATGTAATTTAAGTAATTTCTTAAAAAAATTATTAAGTAATAATTATTTTAAAAGTAATAATTATTTTAAAATAATAATTATTTTAAAATTAAATTAAGTAATTTTTAAGTCGAATGAATGTAAGTAATTTTTTTAAAATTAAAAAAACCAAAATATATCTATACGTTTTTTTTCTGAGCTAAGCACTAAAGATATTTTTACCATTTTTAAGTCGAATGTTTAATACAGAAATAAATAGAAGCAATTTTACGAAGAAAAGCTACATAGACAGAAAAAAATTCCGGTAAAATTACTATATTGTATGGTATTTACATTTCTGATAATTAAAAAAAAGCACTCCCATAATTCTGAAAAATAAAACCGAGTATATGGTATTTAAACCATTCGTTTGGTAATTTTTCCGTTCCTATAGTATTGGTTTAACAAATGTTCTGATATTAAAAATTATAGTTCGTATTTCTACATGCTTAGTAAAAAATACAAAACTGAAAAGTAATTTTAACCAAAAAATTAGTTTTCTTACCATGCTCTAAAGTATCATGATAAAATGGCCACATTTACCAAATTTTATCACATATTATAAAACCATAATTTATTGTAAATTTTACCAAAATAATTACCAAAGCTCTTCGGTACAATTTACCGAGGTTTTAGGTATTCTCATAGAAGCAGAAACACAATAAATTTTAGCTTATTCTGATCTGATAGTTTTTTCCAGTGTAAGAATATAATATTTAGAATACTTTGAAGAAAACTTTTTAATTAAAAAAAGATATTAAAGCTGTATTGGAAATAAAGAGCTATAGTGTACGAATTTTAAGACTTCATTTAAATTTGTTTCTTAAAACATTATATCTTTATAGGTCTAATGGCTGGATGCTATTTCGCATTTGCAACAACGTTGAATGATTTGATCTTGCGTTACTTTCCCGTAAGTTAGGTGAAGATTTATCCCATTTCCTATAGTATTTTATTGAAATGAAATTATTCGTAGTATTTCATTATCACTTTTAAGTGTTTTAATAACATTTTTCTAAGAGTTTCTTCAACCCATGGAGCTTTACAGATTGCTTTAAAAACAGTTTTGGCATCTTTTAATATTATGTCCAAATTTTTCTCTGCGATACTGTAGCAATTTTGACCAAATATAAGAAGAAAAGTATTTAAAAAAGCCGTACTTGCCAAATTCTTCCGCTTTTAGAAGGGAAATTTTATTGAATATTTAAAGTGACCGAAAATGTTACGCTCTAACTTTGTATTCTTTTTAATTAAACAATGAATTTACAATAATTGTTTTTAAAGTATTTTCATTCAAATAAAGTATATTTCTGGGAAATGATTTCTTAACTTAAACCATTATGGTTTCTAAGTAATAATAAGACATTTTAGAAGAGAACTAAAGAATGCATTTTTAAATAAAAAAGAAAACTAATGAGATTTTATTTTTACATTCTAACAAACGTCTTCGTTAAATAAATAGGGTTCTAGTGTAGAATCGTTGCTCCTTGGTTTGTTGATAATTTTCATTCAGTTTTGCTAAAATTTGCCCATTTCTGGTTACCACGATATATTTTGCTGTCTTTGCTTTCAATGTCACCTTCGGGTTGCCTCAACTTTTGTTTACTTTTATATGATTGTATCTTGGTTTATTTACATATGCACTATCTACCAATAAGTATTTGGACACAGGTGATTGTAAAGAAAAACAAACTTTATACATAATCAATAGTTGGTAGACCCTCCACGAGAGGCAATTACAGCGTGAACCCTCCGGAGCATATTTTTCACAAGTCTTTGTGTGACAGCTAGTGGTATTTTCTTCCACTCGGCTTGGAGAAGACATGTAAGTTCCTTTACCGATTTTGGACGGGTAGTACATCCCTTAATTCGGCGATCTAACAAGTCCCAGAGGTTCTCGATAGGGTTCAGGTCTAGGCTCTGGGCAGGCCAGGCCATTCGATTAACCCCATTGGTACCATACCAAGCCTTGGTGACCCTTCCAACATGACAGCTGGCATTGTCGCCCTGGAAGTAATAGTGGTCCACCCCGTAAAACTGCCACAACGTAGGAAGCACATTGTCATCCAAAATACTGCAGTAGGCATCTTGCATGGGACTAATGCCGATGTTGTCCCCTACACAATATCTACCGGTGGAGGGCGTGACGTACCTCAGGACCGCAGATATAGTCATTTGCATATGTGTCCAAATACTTATTGGTAGAGAGTGTATATCCGTTTGTTTGCAAATCGCCAAAAATGAAAGGGGCCCTATATAGTTAACTATTTGCCTTAAATATGTTTTTCAGTTGCATAATTTTTAATTTGAGTCCAACTATTTTTAAGAATAACTTCTGTTATTGCAGAACAAAAGTATCGAAGTTGGATGGATGGGGCTAGTATTCATATTTACGGGTTTAATTGGTTCAGTTGTTGCTGGTTGCATATTAGATTACACACACAAATACAAGTAAGTTTTGGGTGGAATAAAATAATTACTTTTTAAATAAAATTTAATCAATGAATCTTGAAACAATTTTCTGTAATCTCCAATTTTATTAAAAAATTGCGTCTTGCTTTAGAGAGACCTACGCAGGAATATGCATCTTGAGTTTGGTGCTGTATGTTGCATTTAGCTTACTACTATTTGTCAATATGATATGGGTGCAGTTCTTGATGATAGGAATACTTGGGTAAGTAATATAAATTTATGTAAGGCTATATAATATAAACGTAAACTTTTATATGTAGTCACAAAACCGGTGAAATTTATTTGATTTGTCCAGCGCTGTTTCCACAAAACCTTGCTTGTCTATTGAGTTCGCGCAGAACTCGCGCAGGATAAAAGAAGAAATCTCTGTTTTTTCGGCCAAAGAAGTGCTGAAATAAAATGAATTATAAGTCTAAAAGAAAAGCAAACTTTTCGCATAAAAACAACAATCTGTGTTACATTTTTTTAATTGTACCGATCAATTTATGCAAGATGCATAATATTTAAAAGTTTAAAGCTTGTTATAACTCATTTTGGACTAAAGAGGCGAAAAAGCACCATTTCAATAAATATTTCTTTATTCACACTGGGAAGCATATTTTTCACTAATTCCATTTTTCTGATATTGTCAGAAGTTTTGAAGACATCTATAAAATACTAACAATTTAATTGGAGTAAGCATTTCTGTTAAAAAATTTTTTTAACTACGATAATTCCTTAACTTGAAATGATTATTGACAAATTTGACTTTTTCAAAATGTATCATTATTTGAGATTAATCATATGGTCTTATGATGAATTGAAGTTGCAACTTTTGTAAATAAAATAAAAATAAATGTCATTAAAACCAGTGCTTAACTAAATGATTCGTCCATTGATTTGGCCAATGGTGCATATACGCCCCATAATATTTCATGCATAAAATAGTATTTTTCATGCACGAAACTTTTTTTTGTGTCTTAATGTAATTTAATGAAAATAATACCACAAATTTTATAAATTGTTTAATACTTTACTTAAAATGGGTTAATTTAAATAATGCTGAAAAATTTCAGCAGGATGAAAGGGTATTTTAATCAAACTGCAGAAGAATGAAATGAACAAAAATTGGCTAGAAATTCTGCAGAAAAATAAGTGATTCTGGGATGAGAATCTATCACTATTCTATCACAGATGCGTCTCTAAACTCCTTAAACTCCTATAAATTTTCTGGATGGCCCAATTTTATGCTACTTATCTCGAATGCTTATCGATACAACTTAAATTTATACTTTATCCTTCGAATACTGTCTCCCTTTTTATATACATCTTTACTGTGCTTTTAGTAAATTTTCTAACCTTTTACTTTGAGTTTTGTGTATTATACGAGTTCATATAAAGACTTAAAACTGTTGTATCTCCTAACAATGATCATATTTCTAAGACCTCAAATGTGGATCATATTTCTAAGACCCCAATTTATATAACATAGGTACTTTATTTATGTCGCACTAGAGCTGCACAATGGGCTATTGGCGACGGCCGGGGGAACATTCCTGAGGATGATCCGAAGACATGCCATCACAATTTTGATCCTCTGCAGAGGGGATGGCTCCCTGGATTGGTAGCTCGATGACCAGCGCGTGAAGTCGAGCACTTTACGGTAGAACTGTTTATCGCGGAACGATACCGCGCACCCTCGATCCCTATGCAGGGTGATCAAAGTGGTCACCCACCCGCTAACTGACCTCAACTAGTGATGCTTGAAATCGGTGTTCTACTAGGAACCGTGTCTTTACGATCAGTCCACTGCGGAACCCAATTTATACAAAGCTAGACTGAAATGAATTAGTATCCAACAAATCGATGCCATCAGAAAGAAGCAGCGAAAGCAGCTCAGGAGGTTCACCTAACAAACTGGAGTGTACCCCCAAGTATTTATTTAAATTAATGAAAAATGCAAAAGAGAAAAAAGCAAGAAAAGAAATATTTAGAACATAAAAAAATATTCCGACATTGCTGTTCGTTTTTAATTCTTCAACATTGTGTGCACTGTACTCAAACAGCTTTACATTTTAACGAATAAATTTCACTTTTAGAATATTTTTTACCAGTTTTCTACCTGTTGGATTTGAATATGGTATAGAAGTTACATATCCTGCTTCAGAGGTTCTGTCAGCAAGTTTATTAAACGCATCTACTATGGTAAAATTATTATAATACTTAATTTTTCATGCTTAAACATTATAAATAATATAAAGCTGTCAGTATGTAAAGAATTCTTGTTTATTTATTTAGTAGCTGAATATCCGATCTTCGTAAGGGGTGAAAAAAATCACTAAATTAGTAATGAATGAACAACACTGCAAAATCAGGTTCGAAACTGAAAACCTTATATCAACATGATTAAAAAAGCTAAATTAATTAAAATATATTTATTTATAATTATATTTTGTCTTTCCCGGTAGCTTTACATTATTAGATTCAGTAATACGTGTTTTTAGTAGTATATCCCATCCAAAAAACTATTAACATTTCACTACTATCGATGCATTGTTATTTTCCTTTTCATTTCAAATTATTTAAAATCCCTGCGATAATTGTTGCAAGCTCTTTTGTTTCCTTAAAAAATTCAAAACATGTTCTTTCTTTCAGTTTCAAGCATTTTTTACGAATTTAGTAACAGCACATTAAAATAAACTGAAAAAAAAAAACTATTGTTGCTTAACATAATAGTTAGTTCGAAGCACCTAAGGAACTTATGATAGTAATTTTTTCTTAATTTCGTGATAAACGGTCATAGTTTAGCGAAAATAAAACTGGCTTAGCAGTATTAAATGCATATTACATTTTCAAGATAAAACTGCATTAATAAAATAAAAATTGCAAATTTATTTATTTCATAAATAATTGATTTTCTGTATTTACATACATATATAATGTTTATTTACAGTTTGAGATGTTTTTAAAGATTATTTTATTTAGGTGTTTTCTTTTGGCTAAAAATACAGCTCTGAAGACGTTTGACTACATTTCACACAGCAAACAAATCCGTTCTCTGATTTGCTATTTAGTTTCGAAAAATTCAATCCTTTTCAAACAACTGGAAAAAATAAGTAACTAAGTATCTAACAAGTTTATTTTTTTTTTCAATTTTTGAAAAACTGCTTAGTCAAATCAATTTTTTTTGTCCTTAAATGCACACTTTTAACTATAGTATTAAGAACTTATATGAAATAATGGTTTTCATAGAACTGCTTTAAAAGTTTTTTTAAGAGATATTGCTGTTAAACCACCAGTACTCATTTTAAAACAACATTTCTAAATGTGCAGGCAATATACAGTAAAATTTTACGAGATACATATGTGTTGTTTAGATTTAGGTAATGTGTGCTAAGTGCTCCGTAATCACCGCCTTTATTTAAAAAAAAACTTTTCTATTATTTTCTAAAATTAAGTAAAAAAAATATACAAATTATATAAAGCAAATCGATATTAGATACGAAGAAGCAAAAATTCTACCTAAACTCTTAAATCACGCGTAAGAAAAATGAATTGAACTATGAAAACCTGCTTTAAAACCTGAAAAATTTGGAGATGATGTATCTACTATATTTGTCTCTGTTTCTTACGATCAAACAGTTTGTGGTTCATTGGAATATATTTCTTCTTCGCTTAATAATTAATTCGTAACTTTTAATGAACACATTTCTTGACAAAGATTAAAATATATATATAAAAAGCGGTGGTTAAGGAACATTCTGTTTATTTTATATCATGCTAAAAATACATTCTTATAAAAGAAATTAAAGCCTGAGAGTGCGAGAGCCGTTGAAATAATTTTTTTAATATTTTTCAGGGATTTGGCCTTATTTTGACAATGCTTGTATCAACAGCACTAGATTCTAAAGGATCCATATGGTTTTATATGTGGTACACTTCTGATCTCCTCTATTCTATCAAGTAAGCTCTAAGAGATGCATAGTACTTAATCCTTTGGGGCCTTATGTCTTTTTACCATCAAGGCTCTCTAATCGCTCCAGTCGTATTTCTGGTCTCAACCACCACAGCAAGGAATTTATAATTAAATAAAGAACCAAGCTGATACTTTTAAGTCGATATGCTTTGGAAAAACTTAAAATTCAAAATATTTTTTTTTAAAATTGTGCTTAAGTGTAATAGTTTATTTATTTGTTTTCTTATGAAAAGAATTATAATTTTCTTCGTTATTCTGCATATTACGTTTGACCATAATAATAATAATAATAATAAGTAATATAAAAAATCTAAAGTCAATTTGAACTTAGGCCAACAAAGAAAATCTTTATTTTAGTTACTTCTCATTAAATAATTAAAAAACTTTCTCCCACATAAAACTAAAATTAATTAATTAAATTTAATTAACTGTTCAACCATACTCATAACCATACTTCCTTAAATAGAAATAATCAATAATCCAATTACTTTCGTGATATCGAGTTTCATCGCTAGAATGTTCTACCGGAAAATTATTAAAAGTGATCTAAATAAAAACGTATTGTTTTGGATAAAACAACTTTCGATAATCACAGAAACCGTAATTTTCAAATCGGAATAATGATTAACTATAAGTATTCGTTAATTGTATTGCAAGATTCGGTTTGTAACAATAATATGGATTCAGTTTGTTTATTCCATGGTTCTTTCTTTTTCTCCCAAATACAAACTATAACTTTATACAGTTCTCTGGTTTTAAAAGCTGGCTTTTCTCTCTATTGCTACATACAAGAAACCAACTAGTAGTTCCGATCCAGTTGAGATAAATAGATATTCTTTCTTTAAGAAGGCATTGAACACTTTTCCCAATAATAATTGGATACCTACAAGCAATGTCATAGTAGGTAAATCGTGGCATTTGTCAATTTAGAAGCCAATTAGGTTCGCGTGACATCGCTTAAAGGTATCGGATTAATTTTAATCACATGGTTCGACATAATAACTTTACTTCCCTTCTTCTCGAGTTGCAAGTTACCAATTTTTTTTTGTTTTTACACAATGAAAATATTGTAATTTTAAGATAGAGATTACAGCTTATGGGTAATATTTTTATGGTAGAGTACCTACTTAAAAACTTTTCAAAAAAGAGAGAGATTACTAGGAAAATTATTGGAAAAGAATTTATCAACTTCATGACAGAATGTGAATTCAAAATTATTTGTAGTTTTCTTAAAATTTCACTAATGATATTGAGCAGTAGAATACCTGCAAGTGACATAGTGTCGGTATCTTGATCCTGATTGGTTGTTGAAACGTGGCATTTGTTTACGTTAGAAAATGTTCTAACATTCTTACTTATGTGGAGTAACTTATCTTAACTTTACACACCATTTTGCTTATAATGATCAGCTGGCGCTGGCGTCATTGGTCACATGAGTGGGTATTCGCGATTATATCTTATTATTATTCAAGTGCAAGTACCCAATTCAAGCGTGAGGCAATAGGAAATTGTTATACATCTCAAGTTTTCTTAAAAATCTGGCATAAATAATATTTATCACTGGAACAAATATTTCATGCTTAGATATTAATTTTTAAAATGTTCTTTTGACTAATTATTAATGAATATGCGAGTATCTCGCCCAGAAAGTTCAGTAGAATCACCTAGTAGTATTTTAAAATGAATAGATCAGTATAGTTAAAACCTTATTTTAAGAATTAATATTCTATTAATTGAAATTCGCTTTTCAGAAATCACTGTCGATAGCAATTCACAAGAGAAATACACTATCGATTTGTTTTTGCCTTCTTATTTATAGATAGCAATTGATTCTAGTCCTTATAACATGCTTTTTAAAAAGTATACCCATCTTTACAATAAGTATGTGTAATTTGAGTACAACTGACATATATTTTTCCCCGAAGATTCCCACCATTTTAAAAATCTTACCGGATAATGACATCGTATTGTGGCATAGTCTTAAAACTATATTTATTTATTTATTTTTAATGTTAACATAATGAGCTGTTTAATTTGCTTCACGAAGTATGGCAGATGCAGAGGCTTGCTTAGGGTGGTTATTTTGATTAAACTGGTAAAATAAAAATGCTTTTTTAATAGTTTAAAAGCTTATAAGGTGTTTTTTTAACTTTAAAAGACGTTCTTGGAGAAGTCTATCTTTTTCAGGTTCTGGCTTTTTTGTTGTCCATTTAGTGAACCTAAAAAATAAATCAAACGTTGCAGAAGTTTAACAAAATAAATAAATAAAATTATATAAAATAAAAATTAACTTTTACTTTTTATATATTTCTGTTTCTGTAACTTTATTTATTTTATAGATTTCATAACAAAAGATTACAGACGAATGAAAAACAGCAATGAAAAACCTGATTCTTGACAGAGCCTTTCTTCATGTCAAAAGTGGATACCTCACCAGAAACATCTAATTCAAATTTTCAATTCCTTTTTTGAAAGTAGCATTTAGAAACTTGTAATTTGTTTACGATGTTTTTAAAGACCGTCAATTTATAATTACATAATTCAAATAAAAATAATTTTTTATGAAAAATAATAATTCATTTCTTGCTTTCACACACTTGAGGTTACGGAGGATGTATAAGAGCAAATCTTAAATTTGTCAATTTTTTCTGAGGAGCATTTATTGGTAAAATGCAATTGTTATGTCCGCAAAAAATTTTTCTGTGCATCGTTTTGTTATCTGGTGGAAATTCAGGAAGGGAAAAGGGCCTAACTGTAAACAATACTAAAAACCAATATAATAAAAAAACATGTCCATTTTGCTTATAACTAAATTGCTCCAAGACCTTAAAATGTAAATCACCTGACCAGAATTTAGTAATCAAACATACTTCATCTGGTATTATTGTTATTTTGAAGTTTGAGTTTTAGAGGGTGCGAACATTTGAAATAAGTAGAATTCAAATTTATAAAAAATGATGCTTTTTTTTACAATCTACATAACTACCCCGTTAGAAAAATTGTCAGAATAATATCATTTTTATCATATAAATATAAATCAGGGATTCTAGATAATGTTTGTTTTTATACAGTTTCACGGTTGTATCATCAAACTTTATACATGTTTCATTTTCATTTAGGATTGAGCTGTTCGTGTTTAAACATGTTAAGATACAGCACATGAATATTCAAGTATGGTAGGATTGAATAACGATCTGATTTTTGTTCATTCACTACTTTTTAAATTATACCCTGCACTGTTAGAAATTTTGTAACGTTTTTGGTACTTAATATTCCTTACATTTGGTATAAATTTAATGAAGTAGTACGTGAAAATTGTAAGGTGAAAATATGAAGTAGTTAGGTATTACTATAACAATATTTTTGAGCATTGTAACTATACTTAAACATGATTGCTCTATAATATGTTTGCGCCTGAATGGTTCCATGGTTGAATTTAAGGCCTTATTAAAGTTAAAGAAAATTTTGCACGCTATTGTGGTTCAAGGTACTGATTTTATAGTTCATTACTGAACCAATTTCTTTGAAAATGTAAGAAAAAAGTTTGTAAATTCCCCAATTATTTATTGTAAAATAAAAGGCAAGAATAAAACATAGGAGATTTTTAATTTCAATAATTAAAGACTATTACAAAAAGAAGAAGAATCACTACGCAGACAGTGATTTTTAATACAGTACGTACTTCTGACGTGCAGATACGTACTACACACAGAACGAGGAGAGGAATGGAAATCTAATCTTGTTATAACTACCGATTTTAAAAGGGGATTCCCGAAATAGCACATGACAGGGAGGCTAGCTGTAAATAAAGTGGTTACAAGATTAAGTTGAGAAACGAGAGATTAAGGAGGTTTTCTGATAAGACATTTCCAACAATCCATTTTATTTTTATTTTGATACCTTATACTATGGGGTACTATACTATACTATATGTGGGCGAAACCATTTTGTCTGGAAACTATATGATATAGTTGAAAAACGCGATCATCGGACTAGCTATTTCGCATCGTCGAGGCGTCACATATGGCGGTGCAGACAATCAGTGCAGAAAGCAATAAAGCCTACATACGAAAACCTGTCAAATGAGAATTTATTGCAAAGATGTGTTGCCGCGAACAGTCAAAACAATAATTAATCACTAAATTGGCTTATTTCAATGTTTTTTTCCAAAACACATCGATTACGGCAAAAATGTGGTGGAAATTGCCAATTATTTGGCTATGGTGATCTTCAACGACGGTTTCATGGGGATTGCCAGCATGATAGATGCCATGGGTATTTGAATTGGCAACACGGTGTTTAAGTTTTGCAAAAGGTGCAACTTGAACATCATGTTGCCAAATTGCATTGAAAGCTCGAAGCACTATGCGTCTGGGGTGATCAGATTTCAACTGGAGCTCTGTATTTAATTTTAATACAAATGACATTTACTTTCTAAATGATGAAAGCAAATCTTATCTCTAATCGAAACTTTGTCCTCACTCTGAGGTGAACCACATTAGTGACATTAAACTAAAAAAGAAAGTGAAAATAATAAATTAAATGAAAAGTTTAGGAGCTACGTTCTTAAGGTGAACTCAAAGGAAGAAAATAATTCTACTTTTTTTTCAGATCATAAAGCGAAAATAGAACAAAAAAACACTTTCAAAAGACGTAAATAGAATATTTTTACCTAGAATAAAAATTTATTATGAAAATAAGGCGCCCGACGTTTTTCGTTTTTGTTTTGATAAATTCGTTTCTTTTAAATGAGTTCTGTTTTTGATTTGGTTTCACTTGTTCCTTTTTAGCATACTCAAAAAACGTACTAAACGTTTTTCATTTTATTTTAATATTTATATTCAAAACTCTTTCAAAAGAAAATAAATTGGGACTGTAACATCAACTAAAAGACAATATGAGACTTCAATTCATCGACCTTTCTTGGAGAAACATAGTATGGAATTTTAGTGTAATAAAGTTAACAGCGAATATGTAACTTTCAGTGCAATATGTCAAAAAAATAACTGAGAAATATAACAGATGAATCATCAAAAATAATGAGAGAAATATTTTTATATTTTATTTTATTCTCACGTATTTTAACTATAAAAAAACATACTTTTTTGCATTATCAACGTGAGGATCATAATTTTATGTGTCAGAAAAATGTTAAATGAACTTATTTTAATCGATGCACGATTGCATACTTTTCATTACTTAGTTTAAAGCTTAGTTTATTACTTAGTCTAAAGTGTTATAAATCTTTTGAAGAATTAATTATTTGCAAAACGTAATTAACTTTCCAAAGTACTAAAGTATTAAATATTGCTACCTTAATATCTCTTTAAGATTAAAAAAATATTTCATTTACAGAAGAGATCTAAATTTCGTAAACCAAAAAAATAAATTAATCATTGGGGTTGCTCCGAGCTTTCAGAGTCCCTTCCAAATTTCTTCAACTTTTGAGAAGTTTATCGTTTACGGTTAAAAGTTGTAAATCATTTAGCTGTTGAATTTTCAATTGATTCAATTCATAACTTTAACGTGGCGTTATTAATGTGTATTTAATAATATTTATTTTATAAATATTTTAAATATATCTTTCAGAAAATTAAACTACAATAAAAAAGTTAAAATCTGATCAATTACCATCCAAAATTTTTGAAAACTTTGGAAGCATTTTCGCCGAATGTGGCTCAATCGTTGTACTTCAAATGTCCCAATCAAATTCTCTATTTCTAAATGTATATTTTATTTGAATTTTCTTAATGAAAAAGTGATAAAAAATATTGCCGGTGCAGTGTTGGAAAACATTTGGCATTAAAATGAAAAATTTATTTTCAAAACATTAGAATTCTACTCAAAATCATATATTTATAACAAAAAAAAAATTGAAAGACAATCTACGCTCTTCTCTTAGGAATAAAACCGATTTAACTTTTCAGTTCATGCTCAAACCACACCATCAGTACAGTTTAGAGCGGGATATGTGCCGGGAATCGGCCCATTACCTCGTATCAGAACTGAAAAAATTAAACATCAGAAAAATATTTATGATACCTGCAGGAAATGCTTAATTGCATAACGCTGAGAAAAATTTTATGTGTATTTACTTTTTTTAAAAATTACAAAAGCAGATAAATATAAAAATAGACAATCAGCGATTTTGCGTATTTTTATTAAAACCTAAAATAAGTGATTTCGCGCTTAATAATAATCAAGTAATGTACTCCTGTATAAGGTGAAATTATTCGTTAAAAAATTTATGACTTGAACAGTAAAAAATGAAATTCTAACAAATTTTTATTTTTATTTTATCAAGGTTTACTTAAAAAACTTATGTATGTGTTAGTGAAATCTCGTAGTAGAAATTTCAGCTCTTATCATTATTTTATTGCCCAATCGAATTTACCAACGAATAAAGATTTAACCACTTTCCGTGAAGGTAGAGTGCTCAAATGTTGCTCGGAATCCTGGAAACAAAAGTTTTTTTTTCTTTTTTTCTTCCCTCTTTTTAAAGGAAAAAAAAGACAACAACCTGGAAACAAACGTGGCATAAGCATAATAACAGATATGTGACAAAAATGAAAAAAAAAAATAATAATGAGCGTACGTTCTTATCCATTTCACTTCTAGAGGGGATTAAAGAAAATCAGTTTTTGTCACACCAAAAACAAAACAAATTGAGATTCACTTGCATCATTATCTAAAATTTTCCCGCGTTTTTCGAAAAAAAAAAACATTCTCTTTAAGCTTTTGTTTTACATGGGACAAACAAATATATCTTCCTCTTCTTAGTGTACTTGGAAAACGCGTTTTTGTTAAATTATTTTCATTACCTTATGGATTTTATTTGCACTCGAACCTCAAGAGATAACAATCTTTAGTTTATGGTCAAACTCGCAGAAAATAGATTAAATATAAATATTTATAATAGAATGTAAGCAGTTGAGAAACACAAAAGGTGAGTCGACAAAGGAAGTACTTGAAGATGTGATGTCATAATCTTTATTATTTTTATTTTTGTGCGTTCATTTTTCCTCTGAAAAGTCACGATGGAAATTTTTATGGTAATGCATAAGTTATGTATCTGATTTGGGAGGTAATCTTCAAGAGAATCACGATAGTAATACTCATCTTATTCTTATAAATTTTACAGAAATAGATGCTAGCGTTTCTTAGGTAAGTTTCCAATGCATATTCTAAAACTGTATGAAATATGTAGTTTAATCAGGAAATCAGTTTGTTAAAATAAATTTTGAAATAAATATATTAAATAACTATTGATTAAACAATTTGAAGAATTGTTCTCAATCAATTGAATCAATTGGATCTCTGTCAATTGGCATCAAAGTAAAATTGTAAAAATTATCTTTAAATTACTTGTAGACAGATACTATTAAACGATCTATAACAATAAATATATACTATTAACATAAACATTACAATTAAACATGTACTATTACCAATTACATTAGAAGACAAATACTATTTTACAATTAAGATATATTACATAATATTCGGCTTTCTTACATGATGGTAAGCTACAAATTGCTAAAAGAAAAATTCAAAAAATAATTTTTTTAAAATCAGTTTTATGAAATTCTATTTTATTGTTGACAACATTAGCAAGGGTATGAAAATGGCTGTTAAGCCACTTTTCTTGAAATTGTATTTTATTGTTGACAAAATTAGCAAGGGTATAAAAAAATTTAAGCCAATTTTCTCCAAATTTCTATTTTATCATTGACAGCATTATAAAGTGCAAGAAAAAACATGAGAGGTCACTGTTTTCGAAATTCTATTTTATTGTTGACAGCATTAGGTAAAAAAAAAATTCAGCCACTTTTCTCGAAATTTATATTTTATTGTTTATTAGAGCATTAACAAAATGAAAAAAAAGTAGTGAAGCCACTGTTTTCGAAATTCTATTTTATTGTGGAGAGCATTTGGTTGAGAAAAAGTTAGCCACTTTTCTTGAAATTCATATTTTATTGTTGATAGCTGTGGCAAGGGTAAGAAAAAAGTTGTCAAACCACTTTCCTCGAAATCGAACAAGAAGCACTTACGTTTCTTTTTTCTTTTTTTTTCAATAGCACGGTAGTATATCATGAAAATTAATCTTTCTTAAACTTAAGTACCTAATACTATAGATGAATTGGAACAGAAACAAGATTAAATATTTTTTTTTTCAATAGCATGGTAGTATATCATGAAAATTAATCTTTTTTAAACTTAAGTATCTAATACTATAGATGGATTGGAACAGAAACAAGTTTAAATATATTTTTTTCAATAGCATGGTAGTATATCATGAAAATTAATCTTTTTTAAACTTAATTACCTAATACTATGGAAACAAGATTAAATTTAACACCTTATTATTAAATTAAATTTAACACCTTATTTAACACCTTATTGTTGAATGAAGTTTGCTTCGTACTGTTTTATGGTCCGAAAAACTGATATTATGATACAATGTTGTAGTTGTTTTTGCTTTTCAAGAGAAAGTAAAATTCAAAAAACTGAAATAGATTATCTTTAAATCATCGTTTCACCCTAAAAATCGGCTTATTAAAGACATGACCAAATTCTATACACACAGTTAATATTTCCCACACATTTATATACATTGTCTTAGGAACTAAAAATTTGGATTTTAAAATATCTTTCGCTCTTTCGTTCACAAAAAGATGCAGGATTTGTGAAACTCCTTACAATGGAAACATAAAATTTAAATGTGATTGTAATTATGAGTGATTAATTATGAAATTTTAATTTATGAACCTAAAGCATTTTAAAAGTTATTTTCGTTATTAAACTTCTGTTTTTAGAATTTAAAAATTTTGTATTGGGATAATTTAAAATGAAAAAACAAATTAACAGTAATTTCATTTATTTTACGAAATTAAGTTTCAATTCAATTTAAAGATTTTAAATTTTAAAGAAATATTTTGTTCATAGGTACATTTTAATGCGATAATAAGAGTATTGAAATATTTTTTTAATATTTCTAGAGGATTTCGCTTCTTGTATTCCTTGCTCTTTAATACAGTGATTGTTTTGCATTTAACGTTGCTTTTCCCTTTAAAGAACGAAGAACAAGAACGAAAACGAAGAACATTTTATTAGTCAACTGTAAATATATTATAACTTTATACATTATAATTTTGTATAAGAACATTTTGTTAAATAATAACGAAATGAGTGATTACCTGAATTGAAAAAATAATAAAACGTGCTTGAAATTCTTTTATTTTAAGTTAACAGGAAGTGGGACGCATTATAAATAAAAATAAATAGATAGCAATTTTACTCGTTAACTAACATTATGTGTTTTTAAACAAGAAATGGTTTTTATCTCTCATGAATTAAGTATTTAATGTTTTTAAAAATTTCTATATAAATGATAAGATTTATATCTGGCAACATCTCTCACTTTCTTGTTACTTTCGACATGAACTCAAACTAGAGATAAATAGCTTTTTCTGCTATATTGGATTGCCATTTTTAAAGCAAAATAAGCTAGGAAATTTTGCAGAAAAAGCACTTAAAATGCAAAAAATTGCGAAGTAGAAATTTTGAAAAAAAAAAAACAGCTTGTGCTAAGTTTATAATTAAAATTGGGCTTTTCTTTTCATTGCTGTAGTTGCAAAGTGACCAAAATTGTATTTTTTTCTTACAAACAACAAAATTAGAGTTTTCAAGCTAATTCTCACATTTTAAAATTATCTTTATTCCATCAAATTTAATAAATATTTTGTTTCACTCCTTTGCAACTTTAAATTTCCAAATTTGTAATGCAGCAAAGCAAAATATAAAGTTAAATTGAATGAACGAAACAGCAGCAATCCCTTACAAGAGAAAAAATTACAATTTAAAAAAGTTTTTTTCCTTTTTCTTTCGATCCGATCTTCTTTTCCGATCTAATGGAACTATTTTTTCGAGTTTGGTTCCATCAGATGTAGCGTTAAAATTTATTAAAATCGAAACTTTCCTTGTTTGGATCTACTTTTTAAACATAAAATTATTAAACCGACTATACTATTCGTCCCATCTCCTCGCGTTTAATTTCGTTTGATTCAAGCGAGAGAAGCTACAATCAGAAACTTTTTTTTGTTACCAGATTATAATATCAATTACAAATCATAAATATAATTGCAACTATTGATCTGTTAGTCGCATTGCCTCATGCTTGAGTTTATTCCATTCAATGTGAAAAATTATATCGGAAACAATATTTAAATAATTTGTCTTAACATCCATGTGTAAGTTTCGCACCTTTTTACCCCAATTTTGCCCCCAAAACCGTCGCGGAATTTTGTAAAACTCTTATGAGAGGCCGCCTGAAAATTTCATGAGCGAATTCCAAAATATCACCTGATTGCTATTTAAAATATATCTCCTAAATCCGAATTCGACAGTTCCACAAATAAGTTTATATATTTGTCGCACTGAATAGTGTTAATGTTTTTTTCTATAATAATTCAATGTGATTTTTTTCGTCGCAACATTAATTAAATTACAAAAATAAGATGCGTAGGGGAGAGTGGGGTCAATTGTAACAGGGTACGATTGTAACAGAGCAAAAATTTCGAGTGTCGGGTTCTAGATTTGGTTCCTAGGTGGCGCATAAGGTGTATTTAATAAATCTACATGTACACCCCCGATGGCAATCATTTTTATGTACTTTTGAAAGAGTTAGATCACAAAAGATATTTTCACGCCACGCAAGTACTTTTTTTGGTATTAGAATATTATATTGTAACAAAGTAATTTTGTTTAAACAAATAAAAATTAGTAACCGAATATGTAAGTGGACACCTTAATTAACATTTCAATAAAAAAAAGATTAGTTTTGCTAATTAACTAGCATTGTTTTTAACAAATGAAGCTGAAATGGCGTCTTGGGGACAATTGTAACAATAAGTAAAGGGACGATTGTAACAGCTGAAAATAAATAATCTTATGTTTACAAACCATTACTTAACTCTTTAAGAACCACCAATAGTTTCCTATATCATTTATATTATGTTGCATGTGCATTATTTTATTTGTCACCTTTCACAGCATAAATTAAAATTTTTAACCCCTTAAAGTTAAAAGTTTAACCCTTTAGGTCTCTGCTCATTATTATTTTTACTCCTAAAATATCACTACTATTTTGATCAATAAAAAAATATATCACAACTATGATAATATGTATAATTAACTATGTTTTAGTTGAATTTATGAACTGTTACAATTGACCCCGTAAGTGGGGACAATTGTAACAAGTGCACGACTGTCAAAAATTGTTAATAACTAATATAATAACATTTAAAATAAGGTATTTATTTTTTTTTCCTTGTAGAGGATAGTCTACTTTACTCGTCTGTCGTACTTTCCTGATAACCACATGGATTTTTTGTTAGTTAAAAATAGTTAAGTAAAAAATGTTACAATTGACCCCACTCTCCCCTACTGGTGTAAGAAATTAAGAGACTTTGCATTCTTGGTCGATTATCTCTAGAACTACTGGACCAATTTTAATGAAATTTGATATGTAAATACATTGATACAATACAAAACAAATAATCATTCATCAATTATAATACACACTCATGATCGTGCGTAACAATCGTTGGAGTGTCGGAAGGTATGAAACAGAGGTTGCAGAATAAACAAAACAAAAAAAAGGGTTAATGGGGGGTATGGTCCCCTCTTACAGAGATACAATGCCTTGCAGCGTGATTTCATACTTGAAATAAGGCAGTTCATTTCCTGTGGCAATTGACCTGAATTGTCCTGTGGCAACTTCATACCTTTCGGCTCCAACACTTGTTACGCACGATCACGAGTGTGTATTGTTGAATGATTATTTGCTTTGTATTGCATCAATGTATTTACATATCAAATTTCATTAAAATCGGTCCTGCAGTTCTAGAGATAATCGACCAAGTCTGCAAATTCTCTTAATTTTTTACACCAGTGTATTTAAATATGTGTGAAATGCTAAGATAAATTCTTATGAAAAATTGATCCAGTTTTCATTAATAGTTATTTTCTTTGCTTTTAGGTGCGTAAACTTCAGAGAAAACTTTTTTCTTAAAAGATGCTTAAGTCCGAAAGCAGCGAAAAAATAACATGTTTATTAAATAAGTGTTGAAGAAGATCCATCAAGTGAAAGTCATTAATAGTTAAGATGGTCGCGAAATTTACATCCAAGATCGATCCCAATGCTGCTAATTTCGACCAAAATTGCAACACAACTGAAATTGAAATCAAAGTCTACAAAAGACGTTTTTGGATGCTATTTCTGTTCTCCTTCCTGTCATTTTTGTGTGGTTTGCTCTATACACAGTATGTTGCAATGGCAGATATGAACACCTGTTATTATGGAGTTTCAAATCATGCCGTGAATTGGACATCGATGATGTTTATGGTTGTCTACTTAGTTCTTGTTTTTCCAACTTCATCAATCATTGACCGCATAGACTTGAGAAAAACAGTCATTTTAGGATCTCTTTTTAATACAATAGGTAAAAATTTATTGATGCTTCTACCCATTGTATTCTAATTACTTATAGAATTACTTTTTGTATTGTTCTTTATTTCCCTAACGTAAGACTTATTTTTTAAACTAGAAGATCCATTTAAGAAACGTCAATACGTTTTAGTTTTTTATAAAAACAGAGTGTATCAAAAATGTTGGATAAACTTTAAGGGAAGGTAGGGTATATGTATTAAAACTCTTATAACTTCTAAATCATTTCTCCTATGTATCGGAAACAATACTTAATCTGTTTATGTAGTAATATTTTAGTTTTTCCTTCCTAACACTCTGAAACTGGACACACAAATCATGCTATTTTTCGGCACTTATTAAGAAGATGGTACTTGTTTTGATACTGGGTATAACTTTTTTAAGAATTTCAAAATTTACCATTATTTTAATTAATTTTACTGTAATGGTTTTAGTTATTCTCTTAACAGCATTAGTTTAATTTGCTGCCAAAAGTAAGTCTTTCAAAGATTTTTTGTCAACTGCTTGTTCCAAATGCACTTGGAACTTTTTGCCACATCTAAAGGATCAGTATCTTTATTCGGTAATATTTAAGCAACTTAAAGAGTTTATAAAATAAATTAGCGTTTTACAGTTAAATAACACTAGATTAAAATCTCAATTTTTCAAAAATGGGACTTTTAGCTTTTTTTTCTAACATTATTTTGGGAAATTATGTTTGGGGAAGATTAAAAGTGGTTCCTAACCACAAATTTAAATTTATTGTGTTGTTTGCTTTGCGTAAATTTGTTTAAAAAACCACAGTAATTCAGATACTATGAATTCTATTTTAATTAAAATCTTTTTCATTAATTGTATATTCATGAATATTTGAGTTATTCTTTATGAAAACTAGGTCTTCCAAAATTGAAGTAATTTATTCGAATAAATATACAGATTCAAAACTTATGTCCATCACCATTTTTATTGTTACGTTTTAAGGGGTTCACTTCAAGCAGACAGAAAAAAAACTCAATCCTGAATTGTTAAAGAAAAGTATCGTTCCTAAACCATTTTATATATAATAGAATATTTTAATAATAAATTTTTTAAGAGACAAACTCAACAAAACTTCGTACACCTTCTGAAGGTAGTTTGACCAACAGCGCAAATTAGGAATTTTTAAAATCTATACACCAATAGTTAACTGTCTATAATATCAAATTTTTATATATTGATAAAAAGTAGCTAGTTTGAAGTGAAATTGTTTAATGAATTCAGTTAGAATCTGTAAAGTGAAAGACCGGATGATAATTGGTAACTTGCACTAGTCACATAATTGTGCATGGTATGTTAACATGTTAACATTACAACTTTAAGAATTGGATTCATTATCACGGTGAATCAATTTTCGGATCAGATGTAATTGGATACCTGCAAGAGACGACACGCGTGTGTGTCGAACCTGATTGGTTGAACCCCACGTAACATTCCTTGCAGATATCAAATTCCAATTCTCGCTTTTTTTTATTGGCCTTTTGGTCGTCTTTGTTATATTTCTTTTTTCTTTTTGTTTCTTGTTGAAACTCTTTTCTACTTCTTCTTATAATAAATGAATTTTCTGCATTTGAATGATACTGCATATGATGTCTGATTAATTTTAATTACAAATTACGTTAGTTAATAGAAGCATGTAATTTTTATTTATAGTATTCTGCAATCTTGTGTTCATCAGTAAAATATTTGCTTTGTATGAAAAATAAAGAACTAGACAAACCTATGGTTGAATTTTCAAAAAATTTTGTGTACTAGAAGTCATGTTTTAAGTAATAGTAATTTCTTTTATGTGTTGAAAATGTATCTTTTCTGTAAAATTCTTAGTAGCAAAACAAATAAAAAAAATCTTTTTAAAAAAATGGAAATTTTTTTTTGAAAAAGCTGGAAAGCTTCAAATAGAGCAAAAAAAACAAAAAAAAACAACAATTAAAGCTATTTTAGAATAATTATAAAGTCTTAACAGTCTTAAAAAGTGAAATTGAAATACAGTAGGGAACCGATTATCCGGAACGATCGGGACCATCGCTATTCCGGATAGCTTATTTTTCCGGTTTTCTGAATCGCTACAAAAAGCCGTTTTTTTTATTGTTAAACCCAACTAAAAAAAATAATATTTGGGAATAATCTTAAAAAGAAGAAAAAACGAAGTAATACACTAATGATTATTTCCAAAATGATAGTAAGGTAAACATCTTTCCAAAAAGAAAGAAAAATCCTAAAATCTTATAAGGCAAAAAAAAAAATTTTAAAAATAGCGGGAAAATTTATCGAATTTCGTTCCAGTTTTTTGGTTTTCCGGTTTTCTGACTTCCGGATAACGGGTTCTGTACTGTACTTACCATTTTACTTGCAATTGCATTTGAATTTGGTTATTGTGCATGCATTCATTTGTAAAATATTATGAGCTGAAGAAAATATTTAGACAATTTTTATTTCAGGTTGTGCCTTGCAGTTTTGTGGACTGAAACCAAACGGGTTTCCTTTTGTGTTGTTGAGTACTTTCGTTTGTTCTCTCTCCAATTTAATACTTATAGGCATTCCCCCTTTCGTTGCTACAAAATGGTTTCCCAGCAACGAATTGTCCCGCGCATGCGCCGTTGGAGTGTTTGGAAACCAAGTAAGATTTACAATTCTTTTATCAATTTCAAAAATATAGCCATTTGCACTAGTTCTCATTCACACCGTTTCTAACATCATGTACTCGTTTACACATGAGTCAAAATTGAGAGCAAGGGTTTCAAATTAATATTCCAGTGTAGTAATATTAGTGTGTAATCAAGTGTCTTAATAGTACCGGAATCTTATAAATCACAATTGAGGAAGGCGGAGGAATGCTGCATTCACTATGTTATTTAGTATCTCTCATCATATTTTTGTTGATGTCGGCCATTTCTTTTTATTTTTCTTTAATTCTGTTCAAATGATAAATCTCTGTAAATTAAGTCGAATGTTTATACTTGTATGTACCTTATATAAATCTGCAACTCTGAAATAGCTAGTGGGTATAACTATCTGCATTAAAACTTTCTCCGATCACCGTCTCGCGTTACTTAGTTACGAAAGAGATTTCCATAAGTTTTGATAAATATTTTTAGCATGACTTGTACCTTTCAATCAATCAAAAATTTGTTTTATCGCAAGCTTTCATTCATTATTTATCCTTAAATTCATTTTTTTAGGTCATTACAAGTTAACTAAACGTTAATATTTTTACAGCATATTATGATGACGTCACCAAAATTGTTTTAAAAGGTATATAAAACCACGCATTTTAAAAGAAATATGAAACCATGTGTTTCTTACATTTATACTTACGCTTTTAAAACGTGTTTCTATAACATTAAGTAATGGAAACTCAACAAGAATCAATAATTTAAATTTGAAATTATCAATGAAGCCATATGCATAGTTAACCTTTCTTTCAGTGAGTTGGATTCCTTGCTTATGTTATTGTAAATCTAATAGTTTGAAGCCGCACCAGAATATACAACAAATAATAAAAAATAAAGGCTGTGTATTAAATGCCACGTATGCATTGCATGGTGATATTAGGGTACTTAGCCCTTTCGGAGGGTGGGGAAACCTAGATTACCTAGATTAGGCACCTATAATGGAATAAGAATTTCTAAAAACTATAAAACATTTAGTTAGTACATAAATGTTTTTCGATAAATTATTAATGTAACTTTTCTTTTATCTGCTTATAAAAGAATTTATCATGGAGCACAAATAAAGAGAAGTAGATAAAAATATGTCTGAAACACTTTTTACAAATAATAGAACTAATCTATATTATAAGAATAACAGAATTAATAAAATCTAAGATAAAATATAAGGAATTCATTAGATAATTTTAAGTTTCCACACAAATGAACTGTACAAAAAAGAGAGGATTACAAACACGAACAGAAATTAATCTTATTTCAAAAAATTTTGTTAAAATAAATAAAATAAAACACAACTTCAGAATTATAAATCGTAAGGAAATGTTTAGTTGTTCATGTTTTAAATATAATAGTATAGAAATAGGCACAAATACGACAAAGACAATTATAAACCGCATAATGCCCCAATCAAATCAATATAATCGTTTCCTTTTTGTGTAAGTAGCTAGAGGGCACTGCAGCTCATAGGAAGAAAAAAAAATTTCTCAATGCCGAATTGGAGAATGACCTTTCGTCATACAGGCATCTGGAGGGCAGATTTGTTGGCCAATTTTTCAGGGGCAACTTTGCTCCCACAGTAAGGACATATAGTGCAGAGAATGAAAGAACATCCATGCTTTGCCCGGGATTCGAACCCAGAACATTTCTAATGCAAGGCCAGTTCCCTGACTCCTACACGGGCCGGTCGGCGGAAGAAAGAAAGACGAGCGACATAATTTCAAAGTCGCCGGATCAAGCTATTGGTTGAAATCGAGATCACTACTCGTGGAAAGGGAGATGGTACGGCATCAGCTGGCGTTGACGCGCTTTTTTTGTAAACATTTGGTAAAGCTCACATTTTTGTAAATTTATGACACCACAGTCCTTAAGTATTATCGATCATGGGGGAAATTCTTTATATACCTTCCTGAATTTTGAAACTATCTTCATAAAAAATCTACATCATACACTTACATTACAATCATACATTTCCTTAAATATTTTATTTGGTAGTTAGGTATTGGAGTAGCTTTCATTCTTTCACCAATGTTGGTTACCAGTGATTGTAAGAAGAAAGGAGAAATAGAAGAGGGGAAGAGCAATGTAGCACTCATACTCACTGTCTTAAATACTGCTCTGCTTATCCTAATATTACTGAGTAAGTATCTTATACCAAAAAACTAATATATGTATATGAATGAAAAATATATATATGTAAACTTTACAAAAATTAAGTTGAGTTTTGAGAAAAAAATTGAGTTTTATCTCTTACAGCTTTCCAGAGTGCCCCACAACATCCACCAAACCAAAATGAGCTTCAAAAAATATCCAAAAAACCAACTTCTAGAGTGAAAACTATTTTGAAAATGCTGAAGAATGTGCATTTTATTCTGATTATTGTAGTGTACGGTAAGGAAAATATTTATTACTTAAAATTTCAATTCACATTATGCATGCGGAAGTTTACAAACCAGCTTTATTCATTTTTTTTAAAACTTTATTCTAGTTTAAAAAAATCCGTTTGATACTAACACGCGAAGATGTCTTATCATAAAATTAATAAAAACAAAATTGTTTACTGTCGCAGTTAATTGGCAACATATATGTAATTACAGAATTGAAAGATGTAATGTTTACTATAGTAAGTGTTATACAGGAGGACTTTTTTCTTTTTATAAACAAGACGTAACGAAAATTTCCTTAGAATAATGGCAGAAAAATAAATAAAAAAATCCTTTTATAACTTTACTTATTTTGCAATTTAGTTGAATGATTTTTTTCCGAAATATTTAATTTTCTTTGCAAAATAGCATTACAAAATACTTTTTAAGTTGTTTAAGAGAATATGAATGAACCATTTTCTGAAATGCAATTGCCCCAACTATATTTCAGGAATGATGTGTGGATCTTACATGGCATTTGCAACAACTCTAAACGACTTGATACTACGCTACTTTCCCGTAAGTATTACTAGAAATAAATATTCAGGGTGATTCAGCCGAAAGCGGTTAGAAGGGTGTTCTAAAGGAATCTAAAGGATCGATACAATTTAAACATTGATACAATCTAAACATATATTATTCACAATTAAAGGGCCGAAAATAGAATAGCAACCTCTAAAAATGCTTATTTTAATTTTAGATTTTATTGTACATAGACGTATCTGAACTGCTATTTTTGTCTATCTGAATAACCTTGATTTTATGTTTTCTATTAATCATTGTCAAAAATTGCATACACATGTGTCTGTTTAATCATGACTGACTGACTTGGCAAGATCTGTTAAACGAGATCTGTTAGTTTCCAAATAACTAAACTAAAACAGATAAATTTGTGCCTTTATTTGAATTCAACTTTCAAGTAGTATCAGAAAACATTAAAATAAGTTTGCTTTAAAAGTACCAATTCAACCAATTCAAATGAGTGCGAACGTTCAGTCTATAATATGGAAGTACCCCTATCAATCCATAGTAAAATTTTTGGTCATGGATTGCGATACAAATCTCAATCTTATGATCTGCTCTATCTATATCCTCTAGTTTTGTAACCTCTGTGCTGAATCACCCAACAGAATTCAAGCTTGGCACTAATAGAAAAGAGGGGGCAAATGTTGTGAATTTTTTCAAATTTGTCACCAAAAAAACTATATTAAATTTAACTCATGAAGTATATTTTAAGAATAATTATGATGTTATCTGAAATTTGATTTAGAATTGCATAATTGTTTATCCGAAGTGTATAGTTGCTACTCATTAACAAAATATTTAATGTTAGAGTAAAATTAATCCCATGTAATAAATACCATAAGAACAGAATTTACAACTCCTTTTTCAAAAGAATTATGTTTGTTATAAAAAAATATTGCGTTGTAACACTATGTTAGCGCATTACAATAAGCCGCTCATTCGATTATTAAAGAGAATATTTGAGTCGTATCGTGGCATTATTATAATTTGCTAATAAGTTTTGACTTGAGAAATCTTTTTGACTATCTCCTTTCCACTTGCACTTAGTTAAGGTATTACGAAAAAATATTTCACAACTAATATTAGAATCATTTGAATTTTGAATATTGAAAATCGAATTGACGATTTTCAAGAATGCATCACTAGAAAAACAATTTACGTAAGAAAAAAGAATTCTTGGCACAAATTCGTGTAACCGGGGAAGTAGTAGGCGCCGGAAGAAGACGGAAGTGACATCGTCATGAAAGTCAAGGGGTGCTTATTTCTGCTTATCCGGATCCGGTGCCCGGTCATAATTAGAGAACAGGAGCTGGACAGATGGAAATGCCTGAGAAATAATGGTAGAGGATACTTGCAGCGCCATCTGTGGAAAAATATCTGAACAAAAGCAGGAATTTTGAGATAAAAAATTATCCTCGAGTAGTAGGCGCCGTAGTATAGGGGACGGAAGTGACGTCAGCACGGAAAGTCAAGGAGGGCGTATTTCAGCCAGACCGGTAGTTGCTTATTTCTGCTTCAACCGAAAGTTGCTTATTTCTGCCCGTCTATAAACCGGAAGTTGCTTATTTTTGCCCGTGTGCTTATTTCTGCCCTGTTTTAGTTTCGGTTTCTTTTTTTAAATTTAGTTTCGTTTCTTAAATATTATTTTCATTTATTACTTTTTGAGGGTGGCAACACTTAATATTTTCAATATTAGTTTTTAAGGATGCCAGCACTTATAAACTTTGTTATTTGGGGGAGAAATTGTATATTATGAAGTAATGACGTCATCTTTTATTACATAATAAATAAAATGATATCATGCTTTAACTCTAGTGGCACCATCTATGTGGAAATAAAATAACTTTAAATCTATTTTAATATTTAAATCTGTTTTATTATTGTTTATTAAATATAATTAAGGCTGAGGATCGAACTCATATGGTCAATTGGTCAGTAGTTGGATATCATAACCACTGACCCACGAATGCTTTTTGATTGGCGTCAGTTCGATCCTCAGCCTTAATTATATTTAATAAATAATAATAAAACAGATTTAAATATTAAAATAGATTTAAAGTTATTTTATTTCCACATAGATGGCGCCACTAGANAAACTTCATTTTAATTTAAAAAAATAATTTTTTCTATACATAGAGCATTAAAGTATGTAGTCTTATGTTTAATTTGCACAGAGAAAGAAGTTTGTATGTAAAAAATTGTTCGAGTAATTACAAATTTACAAAACAATTGGATTTCGGGTGGCCCCGCTCGCATACATGTCAGGTATCACCGCCCAATTTTATTTCGTCGATAAATGTACGGTTGCAAAGATTATTATTTTTATGCTTCAAATTTTTTAAAACTTCATGTGAAAAATTTTGAAATTGTTGTTTTTATAGTAACAAGGTCTCACACCGCATTTTTCAATCCCTCCTTAGCCAAATATACAATCAAGGGGATTGTTGTAAAAAAATTGCATATCCTGCAATTATGTCGAGGAACAATTCTTGCTAAACGCATTACAATATTGGCAGCTGCACCAAGACTTGGTGTCCCGCAGTGGACTGATCGTTAAGGCACGGTTCCCAGCAGATCACCGAAGTCAAGCATCACTGGACAGCATCAACAACAACAACAACCAAGACTTGGTTCCCGCGAGTTGGATATTTTCTTTACCTGAATTTAGTTCGATTTTGTAGGTAAATCCACCTCATTATAGGATTGAATTTTCATGTATGTTGCAGATATGTAACGCGGTGATACAAAGGGTTAATAATATTTAATAAATAATAATAAAACAGATTTAAATATTAAAATAGATTTAAAGTTATTTTATTTCCACATAGATGGCGCCACTAGAGTTAAAGCATGATATCATTTTATTTATTATGTAATAAAAGATGACGTCATTACTTAATAACATACAATTTCTCCCCCAAATAACAAAGTTTATAAGTGTTGGCATCCTTAAAAACTAATATTAAAAATAATAACTGTTGCCACCCTCAAAAAGTAATAAATGAAAATAATATTTAAGAAACGGAACTAAATTAAAAACAGAAACCGAAACTAAAACAGGTCAGAAATAAGAACACGGGCAGAAATAAGCAACTTCCGGTTTACAGACGGGCAGAAATAAGCTACTTTCGGTTGAAGCAGAAAAAAGCAACTTGCGGTCGGGCAGAAATACGCACCCCTTGACTTTCCATGATGACGTCACTTCCGTCCCCTATACGACGGCGCCTACTACTCGGGGATAATTTTTTATCTCAAAATTCCTGCTTTTGTTCAGATATTTTTCCACAGATGGCGCTGCAAGTATCTTCTACCATTATTTCTCAGGCATTTCAATCTGTTCAGCTCCTGTCCTCTAATTATGACCTTTACTTGCAACGATTTCAAAATTATCGTAATGCGGTTTTCATTTCTAGAAAGATTTATCAATTTTGTGTGAGAAGGGATTTTCAATTACTTTTTCTTTTATATATAGTTTTACTGTGTACATGTCAAAAAAAAAATTTAAACTAAAAACAGGAGCTCTGAAAAGAAAAGTATGACCTACCACATAAATTTGCAGCAATTTTGTTTCAAAACAAAATTAATATTTTTTCGGTTATGGGTTTTAAAACATCTTCTACCTATTTTAGGCTACCCTCTATATTTGATAAATTTTGGCCTAAGACTACATACATACTTTTTTATTACTTAAGTTAATCGGTATTTTTTATGTGTAGAAAAAACAAATTGAAGTTGGATGGATGGGATTAATCTTCATTGCTACTGGGCTAGTTGGTTCAATCATAGCAGGATGGATATTAGATAGCACACGTAAATACAAGTGAGTGGAATTTCACAAAGGTTAAACGTAATAAGATTTTTATCAATAATTTCATTTGATGTCAAAATGACAAATGCAAAATTAGAACCGCGATGGCTCTGGGGATAGAACGTTCGCCTTCCAATGAGGCGAACCGGGTTCGAATCCCAATCGATATGAATTCCTCATCCGTCTTGGACCGACCACAGTGCTGACGTGAAATATCCTCAGTGTAGACGGATCATGGGTTAAAGTCCCCTTGCCGTCAGGCTATACCGCGAGAGGTTCTCGTGATCTTCCTCTCCATGTAACGCAAGTGCGGGTTAGCTCCATCAAAAAGTCCTCCACCAAGGCAAATTTCACCCAATACTTTATGCAGGAGTTCCCTTGTCTTCTGGATTGGGTTCAAAATTACAAAGCTACAGAGTTGAACAGTAGTAGTCGTAAACCCATAAAATTGGGTCGGCTGTTCAACGACGGTTATTAAAAAAAATGCAAAATTAAAACTGTTACTATCAGTACACGAGCACTCCAGTATTTTTCAACAATGCAGTTAAAACAACTTAGCTCAAATTATACTTTAAAATGTCAACCTGCTATAGGTTGACGAAAACAATAACTGAGATACAACAATGCCGGTATGGAAGAAATTAGATGTCTGACTGACATGATTTTTTAACATTCTGAAGCGAGCGACATTTAAAACAAGAGTGTTATTAACTTTATAGATTGTTTATTTCTTCCGCTCTTCAGAGTTAAATTTGTTTTGGAAAATAAAAGTTGATAATAAATTTTTATAGCACTGGCTTCTAAGAAACCCATTTCCACCCAGCTATAAGATGGTACCCTCCTCTTAGTAGAGATAAAAAGATGCATTACCTCAAACTTCATGTTTTGGAGGAGGAAGAATGGGTAGTAAAGGAGATAACTTAAATCTGTCTATTTTTGCACAATTTTGTCAATGCTATCTAATCGTTATCCAGATGGGTGAGGCATTGTTCCTTATGTATCTCTTCATCCTGAATCGAATAAAAACAAACACTTTAGAAAAAGGATGAAAACATGTACAATTGGAAAATATTACTTTTTGAGTTTCAGTGGATTAAGAATGAGACAATACACCAAAAATAATTTCTCATCTCTGAAGACAGTGATAGTTACATTTCTCCTCCTCTTACCAAAAAACGACGTAAAAAGTTCTGCAGCTTTTACAGTTTACTAAGAAGAGGCTGCTTAAAGTTTTAGTAGTATTCAGTAGAATTTTTTGATATCCTAATTTTCTCGGGTTTGGTTCATTTCCTCGACAATCACTTCATCGTCAGACTATTTAATCGACTAGGCCCTTTCATCGCCATACCATTTCCACGACAGGGTCGGTAAACCAACAGGTCATTTCGTCAACTGGCTCATTTCGTTGACTACGTCATTTCGTCGAAAAGGTACTTTCGTCGACAGACTCGGTTTGCCGACGGGTCATTTCATCGATTGGATCGTTTCGTCGACAGTGGTGATTCGTTGACCAGGCAATTTCGTCAACAAAGTCTTTTAGTGGCATGACATTTTGTCGTCAAGGTAGTCGATCAACAGTTTCGTTTCAGCCTGTCGAAGAAAGGAACCTGTCTAAGAAACAACCCTGCCGACGAAAGGACCCTGCCGATGAAACAACCCTGTCGACTAACTGGTCTATCTACGAAATGACCTTGTCGATGAAGTGGCCTTTCATCGAAGAGGTGTTGATGAAACGACCTGTTGATGAAGCGATTGTCGCAGAAATTATTGAGACCCGTCTTGTCACCACATCTCAGTTATCTTAACTGTACTATAAATAATGAAGTAGTAATACTCTTATGGATCTCCTTTCTTAGCAGGTAAGCTACGTGTCATTTTCTAAGATTAGCAATATAGTATTTTTATTGCTTTCTCATACTATCATTTATACATTGCTTTTTTCAGAGAAACATACTTAGGAATATGCACCTTCTCTCTGGTATTGTATGTCGTTTTCAGTATACAACTGTTTATCAAACTCTTATGGTTGCAGTTTCTGATGATAGGATTACTGGGGTAAGTAGAGTTTGGAAACATTACATACTTGTTCTAGTTCTATTTAAAATTCAGCAATGATAAAAACTTGCTTGTGTTCTTCATAATTTGGTAAATCATGAAAAACCAATGACTAAAACGTTTCATGGTAGATTGTCATGAACCATTGGTGAGTAAAAAGAATTGGTTTGAGGTAACTGAAATATGTTTCTAATTCTAAACTTTAAACTTTTTTGTAGAAGAATAATACCAAATCAGTTTCTTTTCAGTGACGCACATTTACGAATACCCATTCTTCACACGGGGTAAAAAAATATGCATCAACAAGCAGTACTGAACTACACTACAAAATCGTATACAAAACTTTGAAACAAAATCAGAGACAAATAATAAAGCTAAAACAATTTACATATTTTTTTTAAATATTTTTTTATTTTTATTTGTTGCTCCCCTCGTTAGCTTTACGGTATTAGATTAAGTAAAATACGTATTTGGCAGTTTCTTCTATGAAATTAAAGAATAACTGTATTCAGTATCATCCGGCATAATGCTGTTGCTCTAGGCAACTCAGGATATTTAATATTAATCACAATCAAGCCTCTTACACCTGTACTTATTTCTTCATAGGGCCGAAAAAATCTATAATAAAAATTTACAGTGTTGATGTTGGTACCAAATTTACTCTTAAACTACTTTGCGCCTACATAAAGTATATCTATTACCTGTTGAAACTGCACCAGTTACCATGAGGCCAGTAGAGACGATTATTAAAATTAAGCCTTATTGGTGTCAATAATAGTATGGCGACCTTTAATGATCCTCCGTAACGAATAAGTACATTTTCCTCATTAATTTTGCTTTTCATAATTTATTTTTTTCATTTCAATTAGTACTTGTTACCAAAATTAATAACAATAATAATAATAATAATTAACAATAGAAAATCAATAAATCAAGCAAAATTAGAAAATAAAGTAATATAACTCCAGAAAAATTAATTGACAACAATTAATTGCTTTGGATTAACAATTAAATTTGCACAAATTACGCTCTTTTAAACTAAATGCCATTTCTCCATTTACTTCTCCATTTATTTTTCCTTTTCAGTGCATCGTTTATTATTTAGTTAGTAACTATTACCAAAATAGAGCCAATAATAATATTGGTGTTTTTCTTTATGTTACATGAATTAGTCATCTTTCTAAATTAATTTTGCTTTTCAGTTCAAAACTTATTTTTTTATTTCAATTATCGTTGATTTTAAATTTTTTCGTTTTACAGTAACACGTTTTAAAAGGATAAATTATGAACAAAATAAGCACGTGGTTTCAGATAACTTTATAAATACCAATTAGATGACGTATTCCATCTATGCTTCCAGCATCCCATTGATCATTTATATAAACTAGCATTACGAACAAAAACTATTTAAGTATTTTAGAAAGAGTCTTAAATGACGTTTTTGGTTAGAGGTATAAGTTAGCAAGCATGGCTGATGTTATCTTTAAAATATTTGACCAGACTGAATCGTCTGTTGTTTATTTTAAAACAATGAAATTTGCTAAGCCAATGAGAAAACTCCATTTTTTTTAAAATGTCTGTGAAATAAAAATCAAAAAACGGGCTTTGTTATTTGTTTACAATTGTTCTCAATGGGGTTCATGTTGAACGCTGCATTTTTTGTGATTACGATATACGCGCAATCCGATATACCAACAAGCAGACACACAAATTCTTTATTTTATTAAATGCATGGATAGTTAGATGTAGTCAAAACTTAGAAAGGATCAGTATTATTAATAAAAATAATAGTTAATAATACTGTAACAAAATTGTGCTTTTCTTTTTGGAATATATTCTGAATAATGATTCTTCTCAGTGCAATTAATAATATTTTATCTCTTATTTGTAACTAATATATGTTTGAATTTATTTACTATTATGTGAGTTTTTAAAAATAAACCTCTTGATTACAATTAAGCAAATGATTATTATTTTAAAAAATCATGAAAAAATTAAGAGAATTTAGTTAATGAAGCATAAAATATTAGCCAAAACAAATTAGAATAATTGAATGAATAATAAGAATAACAAAATGGATTTTAAAGGAGGAATCGTTTTATTTCTCAAACGGTAAATGAGAAATAGAAAATCGAAACTGTTCCAAATCCTCTAACAATAATAAGTTCATTATTTACTTGAGACAACCATATAATACACAAACATTAATATTGATCAAAGATTGATATTAAATTATAGGTTGCTTACATGTTAACCTGGAACAAAATTGAGAGCAAGTGTATTCATAATTTAAGAATTAAATCTCCTTCAAATTTGCAGTCTGTTAATGTTTTTATTTGAATAATAATAGTAACTGAACTTTAATATTGTAATCGGGATCTATCCACAATATCGTACATCACTTCTGCTCAAAGACTATTTAATCGANAAAATACAAAACTGAAAAGTACATTTAACAGAGTAAATGTTTTTAAAGACTTGGTTTAAAGTTTCATGATAAAATTACCAAATTTATGAAATTTTATCACATATTATAAAACCATATTTTATTGTTAATTTTTTCAGAAATCATTACTAAAGTTCTTCGGTAAAAATTACCGATCTCTATGGTGTTCCCATAGAACCAGAAACACGGTAAAATTTACCAAATCCTGATGGATTTGACCATATATTTTTCTCAGTCCTTACAAATTATTTACCTCAGTAGATTTCAAAAAAATTTTAAAAAGTAAGTGGGAAATGACTATTTTTTCAAAAAATGAAATGACCTAAAATTTTAAATTTTTTCTGTCTTTATTAGCTTAAATTTAAATTGAACCTTTTGATTTGAATGAATTAAATGAACTGACGGTTTATTTTTATTTTTTATATCTCAATTTGTCACATAATTCAACTTTATTTTCTTTTTGTTGTACTTATAGTGTATCTAAGAAAAATTATAAATAGTATAAGTAACGAACAGTTACTTTTCAGTTTTTTCCTCACAAGTTTATTACCCATTGGATTCGAATATGGCATTGAAGTTACATATCCCGATTCAGAAGTAATATCAGGAAATTTATTGATGACTTCGACCAACGTAAGATTTATGATTATTTTTAATATTATTTTCCCATACTTTGATCAAAATAAAATATGCTTAAATAGATTTAAGACTATTTAGGAAAGTTTTAATCTTTATTTTTTTCTCGAAATTATATTTAAATCTTATGTAAAGATATTTATAATCGAGAAAAAATAAACTTTTTCTTCAAAAAATCCTTTTTTTTTCTAAATAGAAAGCTTTGTTGTATTATTGTAAATGATACCTAAGAACTCTTCAACTCCCCTCTATAAGTTCCTCCCTTTTTTGACGGAAATGGGGATGGTTTTAGGGGAAGAATTGAATTTTTTATTGGGCAATTTTTGGGTATTTATTCAAAATAGACATTTATTGGGATGTTTTTCTTTTTGGCAGACATAAACGAATCCTGAGAAGATCAAAATTATAGTTTAAAAGTTCAGAGAGTTTTAAGTACAAGAAGTACAAATTTGCACTTGTACCAATTTAAGCATCTGATATTGCTATCTAAATAAATGACAAAATGTTTCCTATCTACATTTATAAACTAAATTATATTTGACTATGGACAAGTAAAGAGAACAAATAGTTCAAAAGTTTTTACATATTTTTCAAAAGTTTTTAAGAGTTTTTACATATAAAAAGTACTTCCTTTGTTGTCGTAGGCCATTAAGGCATGGAACTGCTATTGTTCTTTTTTCCAGTAGCGCCATCTATGGCCGAGAAATCGACTTTTGTCATTAGAATTTTTTTCAAAAAGTAGAATTTTTACAAAAAGTAGTATTTAATGTACAAAAAGTAGAAATTTTTGCGAGTTTTAAATTGCTATGCAGATAATTGAAGTATTGTTTCCTATGCATTTTTTCATTTATCTTATGAGACTAAATATGATTCAAAAAAGCTAATATTTCAAAAAATAAAGTTTTTTTTTTTTTTTTTTTTTTTTTTTTTTTTTTTTTTTTTTNTTTTTTTTTTTTTTTTTTTTTTTTTTTTTTTTTTGTATAAACATATTAGTTTTGAAATGCACTTGCTATGAAGAAAACCCATATAACTTAAACTATTTCAAATATATTATCAACTCGAATATTATTTTACTTAATTCCATATAAAACATTTAATCGAAAACGTTTACTCGAGTTTCTGTTATACAGTCCCTGGCAAAATTATTAGACGCACTATAAGATTCTATGCAAAATCTTAATTATCAGGTGATACTATACAGCTTTATTGTTTTTACGTGACTGAAACTAGTTTGCACTTGTTTACGTCCATGTATTAATTGGTTAACATTGTAATACAATACGTTTGAAAGTATATAAAAAATCTCATCAGTAAGCACCCATTACATGTATGTTTAAATATAAAAGCATTGCATATAAACTCGTGCAAAACATGTAATTTTTAAAAAACTATAGTTTGTCTAATAATTTGGCTTTATTATTGTAATATGCAGCGAAATCTGTTATCTAAAATCTGTTTAAAAATCTCATCCCACGGAAACAAAAACAAAAAAAAAACATATTCCTCAACCAACAGAAACAAAAAAAAAACATGTTCATTTGTTTCATTCATTTTATTTGTTGATGCAATATCATCTTAAAATCCAAATTAAATGTTAAATGTTTAAATTTTTTTAAATATGTTATCGATCAGTGTTTTATACTAAAAATTAGAGCCAAACATTTAAAAAATACCTATAACTCAATCAATAAGTTAAAATTCTCTTATTTGTAAAATTTTTTTTCTTATATGTAATTAAATTGCATTAAGTTTCTGTATATAGTATATTTATCAATTTTTTTAAACTATGAAATCAGTTAAATTCCTTAGTAAATCTTTCATGCTCTTTTTTTATTCATATATAGTGAAAAATTCGATTTTTTTCCAGCTATTTGGTCTTATTCTGACGGAAATTATTTCAACAATCTTAGATACGAAAGGGCCAATTTGGTCAAATGTTTTTATTTGCATCATTTTCTTCATTAGCTGCATTATATCAAGTAAGAACTTTTACTTGCAGTTTTAGTATACATTCAGTTTTAGAATAGTTTTAGTATACAATCTGTTTTAGAATAGTTTTATAATACAATTATTACCGAAGAACTTTTACGTGTAGTTTTAACAATACGATCAATTATTTTGAACGATGTTTTGTAATTTGGCTATAAAATAAACAGTGTTATTTTTTATAATGCTTTAAAAACCTACTACGAAGTGTCTTGCTTTTAAGATGCGCCTCCTATTAATGTAAACATATTTTGGTTCTTCACCATTCATACTTTACATGTAAGACGGGGTAGCATGCCCACGTTATCTCCCATTTATGCAGGTATACTTTTAGCTCTCCACAATATTCTACTTGTAATTGGATACTTGCAACTTGAGAAGAAATAAAGTGACAACGCCTAACTTATTGAAATCAAATTTAATTGGATACCTGTAAGTGACATCACGCGTGTGTGCCGAACATGATTGGCTTCTGAATTGACAAATGCCAAGATTCACCTACGATGAAGTCACCTGCAGGCATCCAAATAAGATTAAGAACACTGTTTAACGGGTTGAGCCGTGGTGGCACAGGGGATAGAGCTCTCGCCTTCTAATGAAATAATCTGGGTTTGAATCCCACCGATGGCTGGTCAATTCGAATTACGCACCCGTCTCACATTGACCATAGTGCTGGCGTAAAATATCCAGTGGTTGACGTATCAGGGATTAAAGTCTCCTTACCGTCAGGCTAACCGTGGGAAGTTCTCGTGGTTATCATCTCCATGTAACGCAAATGAGAGTTAGTTCCATCAAAAAGTCTTCCACGAACGCAAATTTCTCCCAATACTTGATCCAGGATTTCCTTTCTTCTGGATTGGGTTCAAAGTTACACGCCTGCGAAGTTGAATAAGAGTAGTCGAAAACCCAAAATTGGGTTTGCTGTTCAGTTACGGTTATAAAATAAAATGAAATAAATGTTTAACTGGTTATTTCTCTTGGTATAACGTGAATATTATTCATTGTTTCTATATACTCTTATTTTTTTACTATACAACCAAAAAAAATCAGAGTTTGTTTCACCCTAAACAATATTTGAACAAAATCTGTTGAACTACATCTCTAATGGTTGCAATGAGAAGCCTTGTCACATCACAAATGTTTATTTTACCATACTCGTTCTCACGAACACGGGTCCAACGTCTTACCAACTAGGCTATCCCTGTTTACAGCTTCATTTTCAACTCTCTGGGGGATAGTCTCGGCTTTTCCTAAAAGTTTTGCTGCAAGCTTACGTGCATTAAAAAGCTGGTTTCTACCATATTATTCAATGGATGAGTAGTGCATAGTGAGCAAATTTCCATACAATTTTACCAACGCTTGGAAGGTTAAACGAAAAAATTTCTGACTTTGAGAAAGTCGAAGAATTTCAACATACTTTAAATATGAGCCAACAACTCCCCTGAGACGACTAATAAAAATTAAATTCTTATAAATATAAGAAAATTAATCTAAAATACTGCAGCTAAAGCTATATTTATTTATTCAATTTTATTATTATTGTTATTATTATTTTGTTAAACAAGTAACATTTTTTTATGTTTTACAGGCTTCATAACTAGAGATTACAAACGAACAAAAGATAACGAAAAGAAACTGGAATGCAGAAATGAGATCTTCCAAACTAATTCTTCTCCATGAAACTAAATATACGTGATCGTTCTATTTATGTGCTTTCGTAAAAAGAATTTAATAAATATTTGTATAAAATTTTTTTTTACCATGGATAAAGTGGATAGTCAACCTGAAAAAGAGCTGCAGCCACTTTTTTTTAATATGGAGATTTTTTTTTCAATTTCTTTCTGATGTTAATTTTAATAACGGATTAAAATTCTTAACAGATAATTCATTTAATAATTCATATATAATTCATCTTAATGGATAATTCATCTTAATATTCATTCGGATGAAGCAATTTAGTGATATATTATAAACTTAATGTATAATTATTCATGCGGAAAATTTTTTTTTGTGGGATCACTACAATTTAAACTTTATTATTGTGAAACTTCGATAAAAAAAATTTGCGAGCTGTAAAATTTTGGCTGTAAAACTTTGATGTTTGTAGTTATGGCTGGGATACTTCGATAATAGTTTTACAGCCATATTAGTAATCTGAAAATGCAAATTTATGATTTTAACTATAAACTCGAATTATATACAATAGAACAATGGACTTATGAGGTAGGGGCAGTTAGAAATTATTATTTTACTCCGGCTTTTATATGATTATGAGTAAAATTATTTCTATGTATTCGTTCCTGGTAATAAGATTAACCTACATGAATACATACTCACAGAATATTTTTCAACAAGCACCTGTATTAGTTGATTGCATAAGTTATGCACCAAAGCCGTGGAATCGCCCTTATGGATTAAGACGTTTTTAGAATATATTTTCACATAAGTTTTAATGTAGATTGAATCGTACATTTATTTTTATCATTTCCTTTTAGAAAGGCTATAAATATTAGTTTATAATTTATTTATTTTATTTTTATAGTATTACTCCATCGTATAGCTTATATCATCAACTCTAAAATAAAAAGAATTATTAAATCTGACTTCTTTCAGTTTTTGCTTTGTTTTCATTATTCATTTTATTAAATCCACCAGACATCCTGAACAGTGATTTTTCCTTCTCACCTAGTCCACGCATACAAGAGGGGTCCTGAATGAATCTTGATTCATTTGTATTAACCCCAAGCAGACAATCTTACAGTTCATCGGATAATACTAATTTCTTCTCCTTATACACTGATATTAAAAAATAATTTAAAAAATTTTTCAAAAAAAAGTAAAAAACAGCCGTAGAAAATGTCTTGAATTTTGTTAGATCTACTCAAAAACAGATGATGCTCGGTCTTTTTTTTTCCAATGATAAGTGAGGATGTCTCTTCATTAAGTTTATATACCAGTCTCTCAGTAATTTGCCTTCTTTTTTTCATTTTATAGCCAGCGGTAAGCAGTCAACCCAATTCTGTGTTTATGACTGTCAATGATCAACTCCATATTCTTGTAATTTTGAACCCAACTTAGGGAAATCCTGCATCTTTTTTACGGAAATAACCCGCATTCGTGATACATGAAGATGAAAACTATGAAAAACTCCACGTTAAGCCTAAGGTAGGAGATTCTACCTAATGATCCAGTCTATCACTCATGATATTTTACGTCAGCACTGTGGTCGGCGTGATCCGGGAGTAGAATGTGCCTCAACCAGACACCGTTGAGATTCGAGCCTGGATCACCTCATTGAGTGTTGAACTCTCTATCCCTGAATCACCTCGGACCCCGATTTGTCATCTTAAAAGTCATTGGAAATTGAATTTTCGTTTATGCATGATCCAATAAGCATTCCATAAGTTTCTATTCTTGTATCGCTGTTAAAGTAATTCGGCGTCCAGCTTCTTGATTCTCTGAACTAACTTTACCAGATGCCAATTTTCAGATGAATACATATTTTGGTACTCCAAGCTCCCTTTTATTTACCATCGGAGCAGTTTCCAGCAGGTTCTTTACAGAATAAGAAAAAAAGAGACTCAATTTTGTGTTTGTCTAGACATTTTTTCGCGGCAGAGCGAGCTAGTCGTTAGCTTTAGGTCAACATGAAATATAAACATAAATACCATCTTCTTTTAAAGAACAGTATAATTATCACTAAGTTACTTTCAGGTATAATAAAATTTGATACAGAAAAATTCTAACCAAAAGCAGGAAAAAAAATATCAGGTAACAGATTTGAACTCATTAAAAAAGTTTTTTCAAGGTTTGAAACAACTTTTAATCAACTTGCGTCGAAACTGTTTTTCGAAGATTTGTATAGTTTCCTAGAATTATTTGAATATAGAATCTTAATTTTTTATCTAAGAACTATTTAAAGGTTTCTGAAACAAAATAAGTACAGTGCGAAAGAAAAAAAAAACTGACCAACCAGAATAACTTTTGATCTATTGAGCGGATCTTCAAGTTCTAGGACTCAATCTCAATGGTTCGTGACCTCAACAATGCTAATTAAATAGTGCAGACGATATTTTAAATTACGAAGACAGAATCAAAAACGTACTTTCTTAAAATAAATATACCTTTTTTTCTTTCAATGGATTCTGATTTCTTTTGGTTTTATCCACAAGAATTTCTGTTTTTTCTTCTTCTTTTTATTATTTTTTTTACAAAAAATTTTATTACCATACAGTATTGTACTTTAACCAAAAATTTTTCTTCCTGTTTTTGATAGTTTTTTTTTATTTATTTCCAAAAACTGAAATTTGTAATGTATTTTTTTATAAAATATCCCTTCCGTACACATTATCTAGCAATTTTGTCAGTTTTTGTTTAATTACAATATTATTTCCTTAATTTCCTCCTTATCATGATATCGAATGAGCTGCAACTGAGTCACAATGTTTTTCTCCGTGGATATAATTGACAAATTTATTTCAAAGTTACTTTTTACCATTAATTTCAATGTCATATGTGCGTTTTTTATGAAATTTTAGGGCATAACTAAGTCACTAAACTGCGTGTAGCATTTATAAGTCATACTGCATTACAACCAAAAAAAGATTTATTTAAATGCTGGAAAAGTGTGAAGTTTAAATAACGATCGTAAGTACATATAGTCAGTTATTCATACGTAATATTTCTGATAAAGCGTGAAGTGTAAATAACGGTCGTAAGTACATATAGTATTCAGTTTATAAATTTGTGTTCACTTTAACACAAAAATGAAAATAACACATTTTTGTTCTTTAAACTATTTTCTTTAATGCATATTTAAAGTCTTTAAGAAGACAAATTAACGCATGTTTATTTCCTGATAATCAGTTTTTATATTATGAGTATAGTTCTAAAACTATATAGATCTTTTGTTTTAACTTTTCTTTTGTTTTGATTTTTTTTTTCATTGTTTTGATTCTATCTCTCTAATAAAAGATTTTTAATAATTTTTGTGCGTGACATCTGATTACTTTCATGAAGATTTTTTAATATTTATGAACGAATATTATTTCAAAAGCTAAAATATATATACATGTATTTAGGCTTATATTCATGAAATAAAATTTTAGAAACCTCACTTCGTAACAATCTGGAATCAAATTTTATCAAGCCTTGTTTGTCTGAAAACTGTCCAAAGGTGATACGGAGGTAGCGTGTGCTCAATTTTCGAGAAATGGAAGCTTTACCCACATTTATCGCTTAAATTGGAGAGAATTAGGTCATTATTGATTTAAAGAATTATTTGACGTGGTTTGTCGAAGCTCTATCGCCAAGGAAAATTAAAAATCTACAGTTTAAGAGCCTTACATAAAGCAAAGCATTAATCGCAAACTATATATATCATCTTACCATGAAGAATTATCTGGGCTTTAGTTAAAGACGGACAAATAAGTTAAATATTCTAAAAGTTATTAAACTTTTTAAAAAATTGTTGCTTTTGCGACATTTTTCCACTAAGGTGAAAGTAATCAAATATTATAAATAGCTCATATTATAAATTCTAAAGGTAAGTCTAAAATTGAATAAAAAATTTTTTATTCATTTTAATGCAAAAATATCTATAGAAATATATAGATATAGTTAAAGAAAATTAGTTATTTTTAATTTTTAATTAAAAATTGGCAGTATCATGTAGGAAAGACATTTTCTTGTAATTTATAAAATATTTAAGAAAATTTTTTGGCTATTTTGTTTTGTATTAAACTACACGCTTATGTTTAATAACGTGACTCTCAACTTCTTCATATTCTAATTCACCACATCAGAAATGTTTAGATTTCAGGAGCCTAATCCCACATTTATTCTTCAACTCATATGAAACTTTTTTTCAATCTAGAAGACAATAGAAAAACTACTTAAGGAGCACCTACTTGAATAATATACATGATTAAGTCACTAAACTGCGTGTATCATTTATAACTCATAATGCATTACAACAAAAAAAAATATTTATAAGATGGATATCAGTTTTTCATATGTAATATTTCTGATAAGGTGAGAAGTTTAAATAACGGCCGTAAGTACTTATAGTATTCTGTTTATAAATTTGCGTTCAATTTAACACAACGAAAATAACACATTTTCGTTTCTTAAATGCATATTTTTTGTGCAGATGAATTGACGCATGTTTGTTTCATAACAATCAGTTTTTATATTGTGAGTATGGTTTCAAGGCTGTATCGATCTTTTGTTTTTATTTTTATTTTTCCCTTTTTTTAAATCTTTTATTTAATTAAAGTTTCTTCTGACATTTAAAGTTAAGATTTTTGAAAAATGCCCCTGATCTGATCTACAAGATATATTATGATTTATTCATAATATATATCTGATATGTTTGAATTAATGTGCAGTTTTTTTAAATAAATAATGAAAGTATTTATATTATTCTGTTGATAAGAAATAATATTCTAATGATTAGTAAGAAGGAGAATTTGCATCCGCAATCTTTGCTTGAGGGGAACAAAATGAAGTTTAACCATCTATCTCTGTGATTCGTTTATGCAGACTTAACTTGTATGTACACGTAATTTGTCTACATTTAGTAATGCCGATTTTTATGAAAAAGTTGCCATAAGTTTTGCCAGATATATAAGATGCACACTTAATATTTCGGATTTAACAATTAATATTTTGAGTGTGAGCACACATCTTAAAATTGCGAATGAGGTCATTTTAAAAATAATAATACGAAAAACATTTCTTTGTAATGGGCTTTTAAAATATTATTTAATTGGTAATGTTTTAATATGTATTATATATATTAATATAGGTATCACGATACCTACTGAAGGTACTGTATAAATACACTACCAGCAATTAAAATTGCTACACCAGGAAAGCGATAAAGCATGCAAATAATTAGCTTATCAGCGCATTCATGCAAAGTAGGCGGCAGCAGCGACACCTACAATGTGTATAAAAGAAGAGATTTGACAGTAAGTTTCTTATACAGAAATTGAATTTGAACGTTGTTCTTGGGTAAAAAAGTTATTGTTATGTCTCGTGCAAGAAGGAGAAATGTCCGAGCACGTGTCCGAGTTTGATCGATGTCGAATTGTGGCCTACCGGGATTGTGGTTTATCATGCCGAAGTATTTGTGCTCGCGTTGGTCGAGATCCCATGACTGTTAGCAGAATATGGAATCGATGGGTTCATGACGGTCATATGGAACGCCGCACAGGATCTCAACTTCCCTCCTATCATTAACAGCCGAGAAGACAGACATGTTATTCACATGGCCTTAACGGATCGTACAGCTACGTCACGAACCCAGAGTCAACAAATGAGGTCATTTGCAAGACAAGTGAGCAGTATAAGCACAAACAGTTCGACGACGTTTGCAGCAGCATGGACTGTCAGCATGGCGACCATGGCGTCGGCTACCATTGACGTTGCATCACAGGCAGGAGTGCCTCCAATAGTGTGATCAACGACGAACCTGGAAGCAGGAATGGCATGAAGTTGTCATTTCAGACGAATCCAGGTTCTGTATACAGCATCATGATGACCGCATCCGTGTTTGGTGAGATCGTGGAGAACGCCTATTGGCAACTTGCATTTGACATTGTCATACTTGCCCATCACCTGGAGTAATGGTAAGGGGTGCCATTTAAACATTCAAATTATGCGCTAAAACAATTTAAGGGTTATTTTTTCCTTCTAGTTTTGATTCGTAAAAAAGCATTTTAAATTCCAACTTAATATATGATAGCTGATGTTTCACGTTTTCAATTTTATTCCCAAGGTCCTTTCAATGCCCAGCGAGTGATTTTCAAAGGTTACTTATGGACTATTTGTTGCCAAATCACTTCCACACGAAGAATACTTAAATATGTTCCTTATCTGGTTCTTCCACGGAGTATCTTTGGAACAAATAGATTCAGGAATAGAAACGAATGTTATAGTTTTAATTAAGACTAGAATAAGAACTTACCCAGATAAATGTTAATATTTTTAAAATATATTAATACATTTGCTCCAATGGAAATTTTCAGGCATGTAATTTGAAACTTAATGGGTAAACAGTTATGTTATTCAGGTTCTACTTATCTCAGGTTAATCAGTTTTTTATTAACATTAAAATTTCAAAACGAGATCAATTTTTTGTTTCCTCTAATTTTTTATAAATTTCCTTTATTTAAGTGAAGTTTTTCCTGTCTTTTAAAAACAAGATTTTGTTTTCAAAATTAAATCCTTTATTATTTGAAATATTCGATTTCAAAAACAATTCTTCAATCTTTTTGAAGTTCTTTTTAAAGTAAATATTTTAGCATTTTACGAGCGTCTACATAATGTCAATTTCACTTAATGTTGGTGATAATTAGTTGCCAATAATAAAAATATCAATTGTTACATATTTATACATAAAAGAAATCCACAATTTAGATTAAAATATAAATTTAAAGACAATACATTTCGGAACATAGTAAACAAACATTTGAGTAACAAAAATATTTTATTACAAAAATGCTATAAAATTTATGTAAAGCTCATTTCTCAATTTTTAAAATATGATAAGTATTGAGGATAAGTCAACAGTAAAAGAATTATGCTAGTTATATTACGCTACAATAGCAATAAAATTGTTTTGCAATTTAAATTTGAAACTATAGAATTTTGTAAGGAAATCAGAATAAAACGTGAGGAAAATAATTTTTTTCCCTTTGTTTCGTACAAAACTCATTCAATTTTATGAGTCAAAAAAGTGATAAATTCTCAGAACATTCCAGCATTGATAGTAAAGTATAATAGCAGTAATTACTTCACGAATGCTATTTCTTATCTGGGCTGCGTATCTTACATTATGTTTGCAAAGAAAGTTCAGACTTAGAAGAAACTCTTTGCTGCTTTATTCAAATCAGAGCTTTTAAAACTGTTGAGGTAAGATTTATTTTGATTTTTCATGTTTGTAATTAACGTTTTCGAAATGTTTCAAAACATTTAATTAATCGATCGCTTTTTTGGGGAATGACATATTTTTAGATATAGTAAATTAGTGAATAGATCGAGAATTATAGCTAATTTTTAAAAAAATTCTAAGTCATAAATTAATTTAAATAAAATTTTCTATTGTGTCAATTAGTTAAATTTGTATTATAAAAATTATTTTTACAATAAATTTTTTGGAAGTGCTTTAAAATGGAGCATTTTCTGTCGGGTCAAATACTTATAATTCTTAGGTATACTCACCTCTGGATTTAAAAATTGCTATAAAGTTTTTAAAAGAAATTAAAGGACATTTTTTCAGCCTATAATACAAATTGAATAAAATTTTCTGCTTTAAATGAACTTCAAAAGTGCTATTTAATCAAGCGTTTTTCATTCAATTATGAACTTATTAAGTTTAAAGAATTGCTATAACTTTAAAGAGGCATTTTCGAAGCTTTAACAACGTAGGGAAATAAAAAGGAATAAAATTTTCGCTTGTATTGAGAAGTTAGATATATTTTTCAATAATTAATTTCACAATAAACTTTTCGGAGTTTTTTTAAAAATGTTATTTGAATCGCAGCACGCAGAAAAATATCGGTAATATTTCACTTCGCCATTTATAATGGTTCTAAGAATTTTCCTCTTAAATTGGTAATTTTTGAGCATTTTGTCTATCTAAAATATATTTAAAAAAATAATTAGATGATCGATATTACGTCACACATGCAATCACCAATGACTTCACCTAATTTAAATAAATGAAACAGTATCACTCCAATAAATTTTTCTTAGTTGCTGATAAATAGTGAGATAAGCTAAAACGAGATTAAGCAATCACAATTAGTTATTAAATAATACGAATAAGTGAAGAGGAGAATGGTGCATCAATCAAAATACAGAAATGTTGAATAGTATATATTAAAAACAGATGCATGCTCGGTTGTTATAAGTGGGCGAAAATTCACATAAAATATGCATTGGAAATTGGAAATCTATTAGAGAAATTACGGTACACCGGTCGAGCCAGATTCAGTCAGAATGCTTCATAAGTTTAAAAAAATGCATCAAATACTATCATTTAATATTTTTATCTGTTCTGTTATATAGTTTATATTTGTTTAATAAAATTATTTGAAAAAACTGATAAAGTGACTATTATTAAATGAAGAATTATATTGTTATGAGGGATTTGAAAGCTAGATTAAGCAAAAAGCTAGCAGTCCAACTATTATTTACATTCTAAAAATTGGAGCATTTTAGGTTGCATTCTACCAACGGTTCTTAAGTGAGGGAGGGCCTCCACACGGATCAATTTCATACTCCGATGTGCCAAAAATAAGCTGCACAAATGGGGTGTAAATTAGAGAGATGTTCCAACTACTAACAGGTATTGTTTCTCGTTTATGGTAACCCATTGGGAAGGCTTTGTCTCTTCTAGGAGATGCTGACACTGTATCAAAGATTTCGAACATTTATTTCTTTAAGGCTGGTTTTCGAAGGCTTATGAGCTGATGTTTTTTTTGCGAATAATTTGCTCCTTTTATAACTGCTGTGAGTTTGCCTATCTAGTTTGCCTCTCTAACGAAGTCTAGCCAATCTAGCTCCAGCGCTGTCTACACTTATTTTGAAAATGGCACAAAACGTCAATATGGTGAATAGACACAGTTTTGTGAAATAAAAGTCGTTTGTGGTCTAATTTTTTAATATTTAAGAACTTACTTCAATGCTGCATTTCCCGGGCTCATAAAAATCTGCAAAAACTGAGAATACAATTATCAATTGAAAAATTCTCCCCGAAAGAAACTTTAAAAAAAAAACATTATAAAAGGGGACCAGCTCGAAAGGTATAAATCGTAGCCACACACAACCCCGTACACACGAAAAAAAATTTCCTTTAACTTTTTGGAAAGTTATACAAAAATCTTTGGTGTCTCAGCACGAACAGATACCGGTACACGAATATCCCAATTCAGCCAAATGACAATAATGTATACAAATATGCATTATAATTTAATATTTGTTTTCAAAATTTTTGATACATTATCTTTTTGTTATAGATAAAGAACATTTTATTTCTTCAGGTGAAGTGTAAAGGAAGTGAAAACACAATGTCATCCCATAAAAGTATTTCTGAACTTGTATGTTCCAAAACTGAACCTTCAACACATCTTAATGTAAATCTAGAAAAAGAATCAGCGGTAAAAGTTTACCGTAAACGGTACTGGATATTGTTTCTCTTCAGTTCTCTCTCCCTTTTATGCGGAATGCTTTTTCCCCAATATGTGTCAAATGCCAATGTCAATATGTGTTATTATAACATTTCTATGAACATGTTAAATTGGACAGCATACATGCTGATGGTGGTGTATGTTGTGTTTGTTTTTCCTGTGTCCTATTTGATGAACTACATCGGTCTCCGTTGGACTATTATAGCTGTATCTGTGACTAATACTATAGGTGAGTATTTTTCAATTAAGGGTTTTCTGTAATCACCGTCATAAATATATATTTTTAAAATACCTGTAAAAAATGAAGGTAAAGTTGAGGTGGAAAAAAATAAATACCAGTTTGATTGACTCGAAAAGTTTGGAGGTATTTGACTAATCCGCCTACAACTTCTCTCTGTTTTCTGGGGCAATCAAACGAGTTTTAATGTTTAAGTCACGCCGTCCTCATTAGTGATTTTATGACGTTTTTCTTTCCTTAAAAATGAATTTCAACCACCAAAGTGTTTACTTCTTAAGATTTAGTTTTTATCAAGAATTCAAAAAATAAAGAGAGAACTTTACGGGACACCAGGTATATTTTTTTACTTGGATCAATCTTTGATTATATCTGAACTCTTTCCAATATTTCAACTCTTGAATCTGCTTTAAAATTTAAAATACAGTATTTCATGTTTTCATTTTTTCTTTTGAATGAAAAATATTAATTACCTAAAAACAAAACTAACCCTAATTTATGGAATTAACATTCCCTTTACGGCATTATTTTTTATAATGATTTTCAACACGGTAACAATTGAGAAACTTGTTTCAAATATCACTAGGGCTTATTGTTTTAGCTGTAAAATTTCAGACAACCTATATTATATACGTGACAATATCAACCATTACTTACATCCATCGTTGTACTTGTGTAATAATTCCATAATATGTCTTGGGTAGAGTGCTTTGAACACAGAACCCAGATTTTTAAACAGGATTGATTTTCAATAATTTGTATTTCAATGATTTTTTACCACAGTACTTTTTTTAAAACCTCACTTTGAACATTATATATTGTGTGTAGACAATGACCTACAAATCAACTTGTGGACATCATCCGTAAAATCTATTTTTACTTTAAAATCCGTGTTTAGTGTTAAATATAATACCGCAGTTATTACAGTAATATTTAATTCGAGTGATTCAGTGAGTTTAAGGAAATTATTACAGCAAAAATTACAGTATATCAAGCTTTTTGTTCCATACATGATCAGATGAAAATGGATTTTATGGCGAAAAGTAATGTGGTAAATTCTGGATTTTATCTACATTACTTTTGATTAAAACTAATGTGTTAACAAGTAATAATAAACATTATTTATCATATAATTATTTTTATCTGGAATTTTTTTCAGTGTATACGCTGAAAGCAGCTAATTGAAATGGAAAGTGTATATAACAAAATCTAAATAATAGTATTTTAAGAATAAGAACAACAAAGTATATTTACTTACCAAAACGTAAAACGTAAAACAGCGTCTTCTTCAGAAATGCAGCTATTAATTAAATGATCTTTTAGTTCTTCTTGATTCAAAATATTGATCGACATATTCGCAAGAAAAAAATTAAACGCAAAATAGAAGCAAGAGCATAACTTATTTAGATCGAAAAAACATAACAATTTTATTCATATTTATTATCGTTTGCTTTTTAAAATAAAACGGTACAAACTCCAGCTTATAGCTCGCACACAATTAAATAGTAACTAACGCACTAATAAAATCATGCTTGAATGAAAACAACTCAAGTATCCCTTAAATAATCAAGTTCGATTTAACGCAGAGCAAGTATTTCACTCAACATAGGTGTATTAAACTCAAGTTGAGTTCTTTTCCATATCATACTTTTTTGGAAGTTTCACACTTTTTTGAGTAGGGGAATTCATTTTAAAAGAGTAACTGATAAAAATTTGTTCTGAAATTTTATCCTCCTCTTTTTATTTGCCATTTATTGGATTTACATTGATACTTGGATATTGAATGATTTATGAAATAAAGTAAACTTTGTGTAAGAGAAGCGTATGATCTTAAAACAAAGGTAACATTCATAAGCCGGAGTCTATTACACTCGGATACGGAAAGTAAAAAAGGGAGCAAAAGCTATAAAAAATTGCAGAAGGTGGAAAAGTTTCTCTGATTTGTTCAAAGATTCCTTACACGAATGTAGTTCATCTACAACATTTGTCCTGCTAAAAAGAATTATTTGGTTAGCTTCTTTAATTAATGATTGGTACTTTTCAGCAACAATTTTTCCTTCTTGGAATGTTACAATGAGTTTACTTACATTAAATAACTACATCTAAATGTTGTAAATTGTAAGAACAGTATCTAAATAGGAAACAAAACAATATTAGTTTAAAGTTTGATATTATAAGATTGAAACGCAATTTACATTTTGACTCACTAACGTATAGGAACACTTTAAAAAATTTGTTGTGTTAGCTGATAAATACGATGATTTAGTTATCCATATTATATCAATGTAAAGTTCAAATAAAATAAATGTTTAAACTTGATGAAATTTATACTTTTATTCTGCTTTTTGTTTAGCTTGTGCCTTACAGTTTACCGGTTTGAAACCGGATGGATTTTCATTCATTCTACTTAGCACTGTGTTCACCTCTGCATCAAACATCTTAGTCTTAGCCGTTCCACCCTTCTTGGCAGCTATATGGTTTCCGAGTAATGAGCTATCACGCGCTTGTTCGGCTGGAGTATTTGGCAATCAGGTAGTTTCAATAATTTATACATGCAGGATAAATCATTGTTAAACAAAACATGACCATCACATTAGCTTTTTTTTGCACATCGAACAGTTCTCAGTCGGTTTAATGAGTTTGTTCCTCGATGATCAGTCATTACATAAAATAACAAACTACATATGGCATTTTTATAACTTGCATGTTTGGGTCAATTATTCCTGACTATTAATTTCAATTCATGCTAATATTGAAAATGGTACAGAATGTCAACTGGAAAAAAAAAACTCAGTTTAAAAAAAAAAATATGACAGTTGTGAGTTTAGTTTATAATAGTGAAAAAATTACACCACGATTATATTGTTTGAGCTCAAAAAATGTGCAAAAATAGGATTCGATAGATTGTTCGATGGATGAAAAATAAATCGAGAAAAAGAAAAATGCAGTGGCCGTAAAGCAAATCAGAGAAAATGCATCTCCACGCTCACGCGTTATAGAGAGGTGTGGAGTAACTAATGTCATTAACTAGAACATTCAAAGGAAAAGCAAAATTCCAGGATATCAAGATAAGCTGATGTGACTAGGGAGGAAATAATTTTAGCATTGTCGAAATTGAAATTATGACCAATATTCCAACAATTTTATTTTATTTTATAACCGTCGTTTAACAGCCAACACAATTTCTCGGTTTACGACCACTAATCTTCAACTCCGCAGCCTTGTAATTTTGAACCGAATCCCGAAGATAAGGGAATTTCTGGATCAAGTATAGGGGGAAATTTGCCATCGTGGATGACTTTTTGATGGAACTAGCACGCATTTGCGGTACATGGAGAGGAACACCACGAAAACCACCCATGGTTAGCCTGGCGGCAGGGGAATTAAAACCCATGATCAGTCCATCACTGAGGATGTTTTACGTCAGCACTGCGGCCGGAGCGAGCTGGGTGCGGAATTCGTAACAACCGGCAATCGCTGGTATTTGTACCCGCTTCACCTCATTAGAATGCAAACGCTCTATCCTTCGAGCCACCACGGATCAATTAAAATAATTTTATTTTATAACTTTCGTTAAACAGCTGACCTAGTTTCGGGTTTACGATTAGAAACGTCAAACTCTGTAACTTTGAACCCAATCCAGAAGACAAAGGAACTCCGTGATCAAGTATTGGGACTTGGCCCAGGTACCTTGACCAGGTACCTGGGCCAAGATATTATCTTCCTTGTGAATTCCTGTATATAGCAAACTGCTTTCGTAAATTCTGTAAGCCATGGGCCATGACCAACCACTCTTGCTCATTCTTTGTGACATTTCCATGCATTACTTCGAAGAAAAAGTTTTTAAATTGTTCAAATCCTCATGATGGAAAAGATAAGCTGAGGATATGTTTGTCTCAATTAACAGTGATACTGATCTTCAAGAGTTACTTTCTGTTGTCAACTCAGTTGACCCCAACATTCCATTCACTTTGGACCGTGAAATTAATTTTACCTTACCTTTTTTTGGATGCCCTTGTTACCAAACACCCAGATTGATTTTCTACCTCTCTTTATCATAAACATTTTGCCCCCTCATGTTAATTCTGATCACCCCATTGTCAAAAAATTGTCTGTATTTCATACTTTCGTTTTCCGTTGCTGTGGCTCTTCTAACAGTGGGTGTAAGCCTTCTATTGTTTATTCAGCTTTTGCTTAACTCACAAAACCCAAGAGCCTCTCTTCTAATTCTTACAATTAATTTATTAATTTACTGGGTTTTTTTCGCTCTGTTATTAAATTACTAACATCCTCCATCGTTTTGGTTTTAAACCTATTTACAGACCTTTTAACAAATTCAAATTTAAGTCTCTTTAAAATCCTATTAGATTTAATTATCACTAGGGTATTTACCACATTCCTTCTCAGTGCTATCTCGGCTAAATCAGGCATACTAAACACGTTCTAAAATTTAGACTTAAAGAACACGATAGATATGTCCGTTATTAAGAATTAGAAAAAATCTTCATTTGCTTCAAGTTGTCGGAATAGAGCCGTGATGGCTATGGGGACAGAGCGCTCGCCTTCCAATGAAGATAACCGGGTTCAAATCCCACCAATGGCTGGTCGAAACAAATCCGCATCCGCACCGACCACAGTGCTGACGTGAAATATCCTCAGTGGTAGACGGATCACGGGTTAGTCCCTTTGCCGTCAGGCTAACCTTGGGAGGTTCTCGTGGTCTTCCTCTCCATGTAACGCAAATGCGGGTTAGTTCCATCAAAAAGTCCTCCACCGAGGCAAAATTTTTCCCAACACTAGATCCAGGAGTTCCCTTATCTTCTGCATTGGGTTATAAATTACAAGGCTACGGAATTGAACATTAGAAGTCGTAAACCCGAAAGTTGGGTCAGCTGTTCAACGACGATTACAAAACTGTTAGAATAAGCAGTGATGGCTCTGGGGATAAAACGTTTGCCTTCCAATGAGGTGAACTATGTTCGAATTCCAGCAGTAGCTGGTCGATACGCTCTCCCCACCCGACTTGCACCGACCACAGATCTGACTTAAGACATCAGACTTTAGTGTTAGATGAATCATGGGTTTGAATCCCTTTGCAGCCAGGCTAACCATGGGAGGTTTTCCTTATTTTTCCTCTCCATGTAACGCAAATGCTGGCTTGTAACATCAAACAGTCATCCATGAAGGCAAATTTCTCCTAATACCAGATTTAGGAGTTCCCTTGCCTTCTGAATTGGGTTAGAAATTGCAAGTCTTCGGAGTTGAACATTAGTAGTCTAAAACCCAAAATTGGGCCGGCTGTTCTGCTATGGTTGTAAAATAAAATAAAATTGTTGGAATCTATCCGTGATGGCACAGGGAATAGAACGTTCGCCTTCTAAGGAGGTGAACCGGGTTCGAATCCCAGGATGGCTGTTCGACATAAATTTCTCATCCGGCTTTCACTGCCCACAATCCTGACGTAGAATATATCCTCTGGGGTAGACGTAACATGGGTTAGTGTTCCCTTGCCGTGAGGCTAACCGTGGGAGGTTTTCGTGGAATTCTCTCCATGTAACGCAAATTTGAATCAGTTCTACCAAAAAGTCCTCCACGAAGGCAAATTTCTCCCTATACGTGATCCAGAAACTCCCTTGTCTAAGGATTGGGTGCAAAATTGCAAGGCAACGGAGTTGAACATTAGTAGACGTAAACCCAATAAATTGGGTTGGCTGTTCAACGACGGTAATAAATTAAAATAAAATTCTTTGAATCTTGGGCATATAAATTTGATTTCGACAATACTGAAAATATTTCTACCCTGGTCATAACAACTCATCTTGATACCCTGGAATCTTGTTTTATATCTTTGAATGCTGAATCACTAATTAACGATATTAGTTCCTCCCGACCTCTCCATAATGCGTGGAGAAGCATTCTATCCGGATGCCTCTCGGTCTCTGTGTGTTTTGTTTTTCATCTGATTTCGGCTTCTGTGGGTTTCCAAGTTTCATTTTTCTCTTTTATTTTTCCTTTTTTTTTTGGGAGGGGGGTAACTTTGCGTTTTTTCAAATCAATTTTGTTTAGTTACATTCACGTCTGTCAAATCTTGAAAATGAGAGCACCATGAAACATTTCGATAGCCATTTCATATTTGCATATTTTTGAAGCCTATGAAGTTTTCAATCAGGTAATTCTTACATAATAGGCTTACCGCTTCTGTTTCTTTGGGATTATTTATTTAATAATGTATTTCGGTTAAAAAAAAATATGCAGATGGAAAATAAAAGTTTCAAGTGATGACAAATAGGCAATCATTCCAAACTAGACAAAAAAACTATGCTTTATTAATAGTTTAAAACTAGTATTCACATCTAGCAAGCCTTGTGAATGGGTGCTTATTTTTGAGCACTTGAAGCATTTTGACTTTTATTACCATATGCATATATTTGAAGGCAATAAACTTTTTGAATCAATCAGGCATGTTTCTATTTAGTATAGATTTCTATTTTTCTTTTTTGTTATTTTTTGACACTAATATAAAGCATTATTTAAGTTAGGAATAGCGCTGGGCTATCTCTTCTCCCCTCTAATGGTTTCTAACGACTGTGAAGATAAACCTCTGATAGAAAATGGAAAGTTCAAAGTGGCAACAATTCTGACGATACTAAATTTGATTTGGTTGATGCTTGTTCTTTTCAGTATGTTCCTTTCAATTCATTCAATATAACATTTTAGTAATTACCAGGATGATTTTGTTTATTAAGAAGAATATTTACGTCTTTTCAAAAAAAAAAGTTTAAGTTTTTCGAATTATTCCAAAAAAAAAATTTTTTCGCTTTTTCCTATTTATGTAAATGCGGTTTTAAACTTCATTCACGAGATTTTAATACACACATCGTAATTCGTATTCACGTGCTTTTAAATCACACACACGATCCGTAATCCCGCGATTTAAAGTTAAACATAGTTAATTCGTTTTCCCATGATTTAAAACTGTGATTAAAATGGAGACTCCTATTCACGTGAGTTAAAAATCGTGAGTAGAGATTCGTATTCATGAGATTTAAAAATACGCATCTGGATTCATGTTCATGTAATTTAAAAATCTGGTATCAGAATTTGTATTTTACGCGATTTAAAAAATATCAATGGGCGATTGAGAAATATCAATGAATCGGGATTCGAATTCCCAACTTTCACTTAAAATAATAATAAAAAGAAATCACGCATCGATATTTCTTGTTAAAACATTTATAATATTCTTCCTTCATACATTTTCTTTTCTCAAATTCTAGGCATTTTTGCAGGTATTCAAAATGTGTTTTGGACATAGCATTTCTGTATTTCTATTTTCAGATTTTTTTTTTACCAGCTCACCCCTTTAATTAAAAATTGTGATACAAGTTAAAATCTTTAATAGCAATAATTTATTGCGTTTAAGGCTAGTGACATTAAAAGAACTAGTCTCAGATCGAATGGCAAAAAAATACAGGAAAATTTGTATCAGATTTATATAGCATAGACATTTTTTTAAGAATTTTAAAAAAACCAGGATAGCCTGGTTGGTAGGGCATTGGTCCCATACACAAGAGGTCATTAGTTCGATTCTCGCTGACCGTGGACTTCCCGTGTACAAAATGGTGACTGGTACCCGCCAAATTTGTTGGAGTCACTAAGTCCTCGAAGTTCCCATAACAAATCAAACCTCTGGGGGTACTGAATCGGAAATGGATCGCGGTCTGGGTCAGGTGAAAACTACTACCTGCGAATAGATGGATGGTCTGTGAATGTGNTTCACGTCAGCATGCAAGCCCGGATGCGGAATTCCTATCGAACAGCCATCACCGGGATCGAACACCGGTTCATCTCATTGGAAGGCGAACGTTCTATACCTTGAGCCATCGGGGCTCTTTTAGAATACCTGTTAAAAATTAAGGTAAAGTTGAGGTGGAAAAAATAAATACCAGTTTGATTGGAGGTATTTGACTAATCCGCTTACAAATTCTCTATGTTTTCTTGGGCAATCAAACGAGTTTTAATGTTTTAGTCATACCCTCCTCAATAGTGATTTTATGAAGTTTTTCTTTCCTTGAAAATGAGTTTTAACCACTAAAGTGATTACTTTTTAAGATTTAATTTTTAACAAGAATTCAAAAGAAGAAAAAAAATAATAAAGAGAGGACTTTACGGGACACCAGGTATATTTTTTTACTTGGATCAATCTTTGATTATATCTGAACTTTCACTAATATTTTAACTCTTGAATCTGCTTTAAAATTTAAAATACAGTATATCATGTTTTCATTTTCTTTTCAATGAAAAATATTAATTGTCTAAAAACAAAACTAACATCAACTTATGGAATTAACATTCCCTTTACTGTGTTATCTTTTTTAATGATTTTCAACACGGTAATAATTGAGAAAATTGTTTCAAATATCACTTGGGCTTATTGTTTTTGGTGTAAAATTTCAGATAATCTATATTATATGAGTGACAATATCAACCATCGTTGTACTTTTGTAATAATGCCATACGTCTTGGGTAGATCGCTTTGAACACAGAACCCTGATTTTCAAACATGATTGATTCTCAATAATTTGTTTTCAAGGATTTTTTACCACAGTAACTTTTTTAAAACCTCACTTTGAATATTATCTATTGTGCGTAGACAATGACCTACAGATCAATGCTGAAAACTTAGGGATATACTGTAAAAATTACAATATATCAAGCTTTTTGTTCCATACATGATCAGATGAAAATGGATTTTATGGTGAAAAGTAATGTGGTAAATTCTGGATTTTATCTACATTACTTTTGATTAAAACTAGTGTGTTAACAAGTAATAATACACATTACTTATAATATAATTAATTTTAGCAGGAATTTTTTTCAGTGTATACGCTAAAAGCAGCTAATTTAAATGGAAAGTGTATATAACAAAATCTAAATAATAGTATTTTAAAAATAAGAACAAGAAAGTATATTTACTTACCAAAAAGTAAAATAGCATCTTCTTCAGAAATGCAGCTATTAATTAAAAGATCTTTTAGTTCTTCTTGATTCAAAATATTGATCGACATATTCGCAAGAAAAAAATTAAACGTTAAATAGAAGCAAGAACATAACTTATTTAGATCGAAGAAACATAAAAATTTTATTCATATTTATTATCGTTTGCTTTTTAATTTCAGGAGAGTAACTGATAAAAATTTGCTCTGAAATATGTTTCTCCTCTCTTTATTTGTCATTTATTTGGATGATGAACGCTATATGAAATAAAGTACATGGGTAATGAATGCTATATGAAATAAAGTACATGGGTAATGAATGCTATATGAAATAAAGTAAACTTTGCGTAAGAGAAGCTTATGATGTTAAAACAAAGGAAACATTCATAAGCCGGAGTCTGTTATACTCGGATACGGAAATTAAAAAAAGGGAGCAAAAGCTATAAAAATTTGTAAAAGGTGGAAAAGTTTATCCGATTTGTGCAAAGATTTATTATTTCCTTACACGAATGTAGTTCATCTACAAAATTTGTCCTGTTAAAAAGAATTATTTGGTTAGCCTCTTTAATTAATGATTGACACATTTCGGCAACAATTTTTCTTACTTAGAATGTCACGATAAGTTTACTTACCTTAACTAACTACATCTAAATGATGTAAATTGTAAGAACAGTATCTAATTAGGAAACAAAACAATATTAGTTTAAAGTTTGATATGAACTATATTATAAGATTTAAACGCAATTTACATTTTGACTCACTAACGGATAGGAACACTTTAAAGTTCTATAAAATAAATGTTTAAACTTGATGAAATTTATACTTTTCTTTTGCTTTTTTGCTTAGCTTGTGCCTTACAGTTTACTGGTTTAAAACCGGATGGATTTTCATTCATTCTACTTAGTACTGCATTCACCTCTGCATCAAACATCTTAGTCTTAGCCGTTCCACCTTTCTTGGCTGCCACATGGTTTCCGAGTAATGAGCTATCGCGCGCTTGTTCGGCTGGAGTATTTGGCAATCAGGTAGTTTTAATAATTTATGCATGCAGGATAAATCATTGTTAAACAAAACATGATCATCACATTAGCTTTTTTTTGCACATCGATCAGTTCTGATTCGGTTTGATGAGTTCGTTCTTCGATGATCAGTCATCACGTAAAATAACAAATTATGTAGAATGATATGGCATTTTTGTGTATGTTGTATGTTTGTGTCAATTATTCCTGACTGTTAATTTCAATTCATGCTAATATAAAAAATGGTACAAAATGTCAATTGGGAAAAAAACCTCAGTTTCAAAAAATAAAAAATATATAAGAATGACAGTTGTGATTTTAGTTTATAATATGGAAAAATTACACCACGGTTATATTGTTTGGGCTGAAAAAATATGCAAAAATAGATGATGCCTCGTTGATTTTAATCTTTTCAATCTATTAATCCCATTTTATTTTTTTAAAAGCTTAATAATTTTATTTAAAAACTTTAAGATATTTGTTTGTTTTAAACTCCAGCCCATTCTTTTCAGCAAGATGATGCATAATTCATAGTAAAAAATTTGCTTCGAATTTAGAGATTTTTTTTCATTTTCCTTGGTTAAAGTTCAAAATACTCATTTGAAAGATATTCACAGTGTAAAATATCATTTTGTACTTAATGAAAACGACTATAGACTATTATTTAAAACTGTCCAAAAACATTTGTCATTGCTGCGTCGTTACAGGCTACAACGAATTTAAGATTTTAAAAATCAATATTGGAGACTGAAAAAGTAATGCTATTTCTCTAAAGTACATTTTTATTATTATTTGATTGTATATACATCTCCTAGATCCAAAAATCACAGGAAAATGGAAAAAATTAGTTCATGAAATTTTTACAGCAAAATATAAGAATAGCAGTGCTATTTTTCTCCGTCTTAGCTTTTGTTCTTTTCCTATTCATTTTATATAAAAAATGAACTCTTTTACCTATGAGAGTACATATACAAAATTTGGTTGTGGTCAATCTGATATAGTTCTACCTGATAGAAAACTTCATACGCTTCAAAACTGTATAAAAATGTTTCAAAGGACATGTTTAAAACGCATCAAAAATATGCGCCAATCTGTGACACTTGACAGATATGAATGTTTCGAAAGCAAAATGATATGAAGAAATGCAAAGTCGCCAACGAAAAGTAGAAAAGTAAAAGGGAGAAACAAAGCAAGAAAAAACACAGAAGAAAGGATCAGAAAAAAGGATGAAAAATAAAACAGGAAAAAGAAAAATGCAGCTGCCATAAAGCAAGTCAGGGAAAATGCATCTCCACGCGTTATAGAGAGGTGGAGTAACTAGGAGAGGTGTCATTAACTAGGGAATCAGCAATCAAAGGAATAAAACAAAATTCCAGGATATCAAGTGTGCTGATGTGACTAGGGGGGGAATAAGTTTAGCATTGCTGAAATCGACTTTATAGCCAAGATTCAAGCAATTTTATTTTATTTTATAACCGTCGTTGAACAGACAACCCAATTTTCAGGGTTTACGACTTATTGTTCAACTCTACAGCCTCGAAATTTTGAACCGAATCCAGAAGATGAGGGAACTTCTTGATCAAGTATTAGAGAAAATTTGTCTTCGTGGATGACTTTGTGATGGAACTAGCAGGCATTTGAGTTACATGGAGCAGAAAACCACGAAATCTTCCCACGGTTAGCCTGGCGGCAAAGGAAATTTAACCCATGATCTCTCTAATACTGAGGATGTTTTACATCAGCGCTGTGGTCGGAGCGAGCTAGGTGCGGAATTCGTATCAACCAGCAATCGCTGGTATTTGTACCTGCTTCACCTCATTGGAATGCAAACGCTCTATCCTTCGAGCCTCCACGGATCAATTAAAATAATTTTATTTTATAAATGTCGTTAAACAGCTGACCTAGTTTCGGGTTTACGACTAGAAATGTCAAACTCTGTAACCTTGAACTTGTAACTTTGTATTGGGGCTTGACCCAGGTACCTGGACCAAATACCTGGTTCAAGATATTATCTTCTTTATGAATTCCTGTATTTAGCAAACTGCTTTCGCAAATTCTACAAGCCATGAGCCATGACCAATCACTCTTGCTCATTCTTTGTGACATTTTCATGCATCATTTCGAAGAAAAAGTTTTTAAATTGTTCAAATTCTCATGATGGAAAAGATAAGCTGATGATAAGTTTGTCTCGGTTGACAGCGATACTAATCTTCAAGAGTTACTTTCTGTTGTCAACTCAGTTGATCCCAACGTTCTATTTATTGTAGACACTGAAATTAATTTTACTTTACCTTTTTTTTAGATGTCCTTGTTACCAAACACCCTGATCATTTTTCCACCTCTGTTTATCATAAACAATTTGTCCCCTCATGTTAATCACCCTATGGTCAGAAAATGTCTGTATTTCATACTTTCGCTTTCCGTTGCTCTGGCTCTTCTTCTTTAAACTCCAAACTTAACTTTCTCCGCCCACTTGCTGCTAACAGTGGATGTAAGCCTTCTATAGTTTATTCAGCTTTTGCTTAACTCACAAAACCCCATCGCCTCTCTTCTTCTAATCCATACAGTTCACTTGGCAATTTACTGTTTTTTTTTTCTCCCTTTTGTTTTAAAATTACTAACATCCTCTATCGTTTTGGTTTTAAAGCTATATACAGAACTGTTAGCAAATTCAAATGGAAGTTTCTTTAAAATCCTATTGGCTTTAATTATCGCTAGGGTATTTACCACATTCCTTCTCACTGCTATCTCGACTAAATCGAGCATACTAAACGCGCTTTAAAATTTAGACATAAGGAACACGATTGCTATGTCCGTTATCAAGAATTAGAGAAATCTTCATTTGCTTTAAATCGTCAGTATAAGCGGTGATATCTCGGGGGATAGAGCGTTCACCTTTCAATGAGGTGAACCGGGTTCGAATCCCGGTTAATAATAATTTATTTCGGTTAAAAAAAATATGCAGATGAAAAATAACAGACATGTTACAAGTGATTACAAATAGGCAATTATGCTCTGGACTTGCCAAACTAGACAAAAAAAACAGTGCTTTATTAATAGTTTATAACTAACATTCACATCCAGCAAGCCTTGGGGAATGAGTGCTTATTTTTGAGCACTTGAAAAATTTTGACTTTTATTACCATCTGCATATTTTTGAAGCTAATAAAATTTTTGAATCAATCAAGGATGTTTCTATTTAGTATAGATTTCTATTTTCTTGTTTTGTTATTTTTTTTATACTAATATAAAACATTACTTAAGTTAGGAATAGCGCTGGGCTATCTCTTCTCCCCTCTAATGGTTTCTAACGACTGTGAAGATAAACCTCTGATAGAAAATGGAAAGTTCAAAGTGGCAACAATTCTGACGATACTAAATTTGATTTGGTTGATGCTTGTTCTTTTCAGTATGTTCCTTTCAATTCATTCAATATAACATTTTAGTAATTACCAGGATGATTTTGTTTATTAAGAAGAATATTTACGTCTTTTCAAAAAAAAAAGTTTAAGTTTTTCGAATTATTCCAAAAAAAAAATTTTTTCGCTTTTTCCTATTTATGTAAATGCGGTTTTAAACTTCATTCACGAGATTTTAATACACACATCGTAATTCGTATTCACGTGCTTTTAAATCACACACACGATCCGTAATCCCGCGATTTAAAGTTAAACATAGTTAATTCGTTTTCCCATGATTTAAAACTGTGATTAAAATGGAGACTCCTATTCACGTGAGTTAAAAATCGTGAGTAGAGATTCGTATTCATGAGATTTAAAAATACGCATCTGGATTCATGTTCATGTAATTTAAAAATCTGGTATCAGAATTTGTATTTTACGCGATTTAAAAAATATCAATGGGCGATTGAGAAATATCAATGAATCGGGATTCGTATTCACAACTTTCACTTATAATAATAATAAAAAATCACGCATCGATATTTTTTGTTAAAACATTTATAATATTCTTCCTTCATTCATTTTCTTTTCTCAAATTCTAGGCATTTTTGCAGGTATTCAAAATGTGTTTTGCACATAGCATTTTTGTATTTCTATTTTCAGATTTTTTTTTACCAGCTCACCCCTTTAATTAAAAATTGTGATGTAAGTTAAAATCTTTAAAATCAATAATTTATTTCATTTAAGGCTAGGGGCATTAAAAGAACTAGCCTCAGATCGAATGGCGAAAAAATGCCGGAAAATCTGTATCAGATTTATATAGCTTAGGCATTTATTTAAGAATTTTAAAAGAACCGGGATAGCCTGGTTGGTAGGGCATTGGTCCCATACTCAAGAGGTCATTAGTTCGATTCTCGCTGACCGTAGACTTCCCGTGTGCAAAATGGTGACTGGTACACGCCAAATTTGTTGGAGTCACTAAGTCCTCGAAGTTCTCATAACAAATCAATACCTCTGGGGGTACTGAATCGGAAATCGATCGAGGTCTGGGTCAGGTGAAGATTACTACCTGCGAATAGATGGATGGTGTGTGAATGTCTCCTATGGGCTATGACGTGCATGAGGTAGAAGTCGAATTCTTGGCCATATATGGCGCCACTGGAAATTAAGAAGAAGTTCACCGCTCTGCTAAAAACAGGCTTGTGAGTATTGACAAATGGCATAAGAAGACAACAAAAAGAATTTTAACTGTATGATATCATTCTGACATAGGATATCATTGACAAATTTTACTGTCTAATAAGAGTATAGACCTGCAAATTTATTGGGAGGGCAGAGATTATTACTCATGACTGCCAGAATGACTGTTTTTAATGTATATTTTTAGAATCATTAAAAAATATGAAGTCGAAAAACTATTCGCATTAGGGTTCGCACATTATTAGTTATGTGAAGAAAGAAAAACATTAACCTTTCCATTAAAGATGTTTTTGACACAATAACAGCTGATTGAGTACAAAAGTGAATTACATCTGATTCAGGATACTTAGAAAAGTATTATAATGGGGTATGATTTTCGCAATTATATATTCAAAGAAGAGAGATCAGTTCTAAAAATAGTGAAATGGAAACCACAACCTGTTTGACAAAAATGCCACCTTCGAGATTTATCAGCAATTAGTTTCTGGGATTTATTTTATTTTTTATATTTTGTCTTTTCCCCGGTTAAATGTCATAAAATATTTGTTATTTTTCAAAACCTTCTTTCTTTCACTTTTACTTCTTATTTCATCATCAAAAGTAGAATTATTTTAAAAATGACTCATAAAACTTTCCTTTAATGCTTTCAGAATTAATAAAAAAGAAGGCAACACATTTATATTTCTTTACGTAATAACAAGTTTATCTGAAGAGAAAATACGACGTTTATTGCATGTTTTTACAATAAAAGCAGTCAAAGATGATAAAAAAGGTATGAAAAATACAGTAATTAAGAAAAGATATTTTTCATTTTTAGCTCAACCGAACGTAAAACTTACTATTTTTTATTTTTTGCCACAGTTATTCAAAATAATATCTTTAGTTTCAGTTCAAACTTTTAGGACCGATAATTATTAAACCTGTAATTTGAAGTCATAATATATTCAAACTCAGTCCTCAAAATTATTAATTATGTATAAACCGACAAAAAAACCATTAAGAATTAATTTTAGAAACTTTTAAAGATGAAACCTATTTACACTAACAACTTTTTTTTCTGATAATACATTTCTCCTCTCTCTACAGTTTTTTTTTAATTATTTTGCTTTCTTATTTTTTAACATTTTCCCCATAATTAATCTATCTTAAGAAATCGTATGTGTCGTTGAAACAGTTTGGAGGTTTAATTCAACGTTAAATTTTTTTCGATGCAAAAAATGTCTTTGAACTAATGAACTAAAAAAAACGCAAGTGTGTGTAAAAAAGACAAGAAATACGATGAAATAAAAAATAACATTCGATAATTAGTTATAGAATTATAATTAAAAATAAATCAAGAAAACAATGAAAAATTAATTAGTAAACTTCTTACAAAGAATCGTATGAGAGCTGCCTCATAGGCCGCAGAATTGCAACTACAGTGGGGAAATTTGAAGAGCTGAAAGGAGGTCTTATTTCGCTCATGGGCTGCAATAGTGGCACAACTCAAAAAACACGGGTTTGGACTAAGAGCAGGCGTAAATAGGAAAATATGCATTCTTTTCAGTAGCAATACTCAACAACTCATAATTCAACTTGAAGGTAATCTTCGTTTAAGTAAACGAAAGGATTTCTTATGCATTTTCTTAAGCAATGAAAACTTTAAATCCACTTATCTCAAAACATGATTTTTTGAGTTGTGCCGCTATTACAGCCCATGAGCTATTTGTTTGTAAACTTGAAACGAGTTTTTTTTTTTCAAAATTGCTGAACTATTGCAATTTATTCAAAAGTTACAAAGATTTAAAAGGATTTTTTTCGAGATTTTTCTTTGTTGCTTTTTTTCCTTTGCATTACATTTTATTTTGCTACCCCAAAACTATAAGACTTAAAAACTTGAAATTACGACGGAATGTAAGAGAATGTACGGGGAATACGATGGGATAAAAGAGCTTTACAATCGAAAATTAGCTCGGGAATTATTAACTGTTCAACTTTTAAAAGTTAAAAATACCATGTGGTTCAATCTGTAGCCCACTGAAACGCAAATACGGAGTTTATATTTGATGAGCCGAATCCGATGGTTGCGGGCTCGAGTCCCGCTCAGGACATGGCTGTTTCTTTCTCTCTGTGTTCTATGTCCTTTCTCCTGTGTGTGATTGTGCGAATGTGACCCGTCCTATAAACGTGTTTGTGGTTGTGTGACGTGGGTGACGCTGCTCCACAGCCGTGGCTTCGCCACTGGTGCCCACTGGGTAACGAAAAGAGAGAAGTAGTTCTGGCACTCCTGGCCAATAGGACAATACATCCCAAGTGCCCGCCATTAAAATATATATATATATATATAGATNTCTCATTAACAAATTAAAATATATATATATATATAAATATATATTTGATATGCTGAAGAAGGCTGTTTTATTGCTGAAGTAAACGTAATTTTTTTTCTCTAAATTCCTATTAGTTTGAAAGTTATTGCAATTTTAGGTGATTTTTAGTGAGTTTATTCTCAGTTATCTAACTTCAATGTAATAATCCAAAAAATTTTGACAACTTGACGAATCCTAGCGTAATCCAAAAATATCCCTTTGAGTAGTTTCATGTATTAAATGGTCAATTACTCAGCTATTTGCAGTAATTTTGCATATAGCTGAAATGTTTTTTCCTAATCTATAAAGTGTTTTCAGTTAAATAATAATCATCTAGTTTTTAACTTCCTTTTTATGATGGCATACTTTATTTTCATTGTTTTTCTTACAAGTAACTTATTGTATATTTTCCTGTAATTTTTCAGCTTTCCAAAATGCGCCAAAGTCTCCACCAACTCAAACACAAATTAAAAAAGAGCCTTCAGAGTCACATACAAAGAGTGTGATTACTATGTTTAAGAACTTGAATTTCGTATTGCTGTTCATTATGTACGGTAAGTATACAAATATTCATTTATGATTTCAGTTAAAAAGAATATCAGCAATTTTATAACTAGAGAGCAACAAGAAATGACTTGTGCAATGCTTAAAACAAAATATTTTTACCGGAACATGCTTTCAACTCCTTTTTATTGTTCAAGTCCTTTTGAAACCAAAAAAAAATGATCATTTCAACTGGATTCAGCTCCAGCACACTCACATAAAGCCACGAAAGAATGATCTAAACATATTTTGCCGACTCTTTTACAGCCACTTTACTCACCAGACTTGAAATCGAATGGATTTAACTGCTTGGTCTATCATGGAGACAAAAGTTTCTGCTAAGCCATATAACGTTTTGACATCTTGAAAGTAGTTTTTCATCAAGGAATATGATAAAATATCAGTAGGCGAATCGGGGTTCATAGCAGAAAGTTTTGTGACTTGTTTGCGGCTCTTTATTGTGGCCATACGTGTTTACGTCGAAAATTTATAAATGCTACAAGTAGTAATATTTTCATGCTTATTTGAAAGTTTGGCATTAATAAGAAAAATAGAGTGTATTGTGTGTCTAAGTTACTTAAGTTTTAAATATATAAGAATTAATGTCACCCTGTAACATTAATTCTTATATATTTAAAAGAGATGCTGTTAGCGATACTCATATTAATTATGTATTAAATGATAAAGCACTTTATCTAGTCTGTAACAACATTTTTTATTGCTCTATGAATAGTTCACACTTGAAACAAAATAAGTTACATTGTTCACATAGACTATCTTTATATGCATTTACTTTAACCTCCAAACAATTATCGTTAGGAAAGGTATTGAATATTAATTTAATCGAAGCTATTCGATGAAGTCACTAACATATCTAAAAATAATAATTTTAGTATAAGCTAATGAGTGCAGTTCTGAGTTAGCATTCATGTTTCGTTAACTAAACTGGATGCAAAAAAAAAGTAATTTCAAGCTCCCAAATATTCTTTATTGAATACGAAGAATACCATTTTATCATGATCAAATCATTCTGATATGTAATATGTTCTGATATGTAATATAATCTCTTAAGAAAATTTGTAGCCAAATGCCTTTGTTTTTCTTTTAAAAGAAAACTTTAAGGTGAGAATCAAAGTAATTTATTTATTTAAAAAAAGAGTTAAAAAGACTACAAAGATATATTATGCAAGGAATTTAAAGTTATATTTAAAGTTACATTAATATTAATGTTAATATTGAAAGAGATAAAGTAAAAGAAAAAAAAACAATTCATAGTTGTTCAATAATAAACAGTCAATTTCGTTCTCTCCTTTTACCCTTTTGATCCAAACAAATAACATACTTTTTTAATATTTCTTTTTAGGTTTGACTGTTGGAACCTATTTTGCTATTACCACCATTCTGAACAATTTAATACTTCGATATTTCCCAGTGAGTATAGCAACTGCCTTGAAGAGAAAAAGTAAATTTTGCTAAAACAATTTATTTCCTTAAAAATGGTTTTAAATAACATTTGGAAATAATAGAATCATATCTGAAAAATTATTATTTTAATATTAGTTACTATTTAGCTTTAGATAAAAGAAAATTTATAAAGTATCTTTTTCATTTTTCATAGACGCAGAATATTTTGAATTACCTGAAATATGAAACTATTATAACGAGCGAAAAAATATTTAATCAAAAAAAACTTTTATATTAAAGGTTTTTTCATTATCTTTGAAAATGTTCGAGCACTATTAACATAAAAAAAGCTTTGTGTAAGAAATTTTTAATAAAAGGAAAGTCAGTTCCCATGTTAAGTAACATACATCACCTTACAATAACGGAAGAGACACTTTCAGTTTTTGGTATTTTTTTTCGAATTTCTCAAGAAATACTTAGAGAATTATTTTAAAACTTTTGAGGTATTTAGGTCATGCAATTTCTCATACGTGTCAATGAAGTTAAAAGCTTTCAGCGTTTTGAGGCACTGGCAATAAATTACGAGTGGAACAGAGTGTTTTTGAACAACTTATGCCGAAAAATGTTGCAATAAGCATGAAACTTGTATCAACTACTTTATTTATTAAATTCAATTACTGCACAAAATTTTGTAAATGTCGCCTTAAGTGGCCATAAGAGCATTTTTTTAAACAATTTTTTTGCCGTAAGTTTTCTTATAAAAACTGTAGAAACATTCAATAAAATTAAGCAAAATTTTTGGAGTAATTTCGTATTAATAACGAAAATATCATTATAAGATTTGAAAAAAAAAATTTAAAAATTGCTCAAAATAGGAGCATTCAAATTAGTATTTCATACTACACATGCACAGGAAACATTTAAAAAGAAAAGTTTTATAATTTTGCTGTGAATCGTATTTTATAACTTAGAAAAAAGTTTGCTTTGAATATTTTGAAAATGTGAAAAGTTTCCAGCCATTTTTTAAGTAGCTTTTGTACTTATTTAAGAAAAGCTCAAAATGATAGGTGGTTTTTCGCAAATTTACTTTTTTTGTAACATAAAACAAAATATAACAACAAATCATAATATCCTACAATGATTGTCCAGGCAACAAAATGAGATGGTATTATAAAAGAAAACGCGTGAAATAAAACATACTTTAATACAGGATCGTCATTTATAATATTGGTGTACTTTCTAATAAATCTTGTTTAATAGTATAAATAAAATTAGTGGAAAATTGAAAAAAATACCAATTGAAATTTACGCAAGATGTAAGCATACGATTTTAATATGAATCATGACCATAGAGCATTAATGATGATATGAGCATGGAATAATCATTAATAGAATTAATGATATGAGCATAGAATATTAATATGAAGCCTGAACAAAGAATATTAATGAGTAGAAATATTCAATAAAATTTTTAAAAAAATTTAGGGTACTTTTTAATTAATAACAAAAATATCATTCTGAAATTTGGAAAATATTGTTACCGTGTTTGGTAACTTATGAAAAAAATTCCGATTTGATTAGCTGAAAAATTAAAAAAGTTTCTAGCAATTTCCTAAGCAGTTTTTGAAAATTATTAAAGAAAGTTCTAAATGATAATGGTTTTTCCCCACTTTTTGAACCGTTAAAAAAATTAAAAAAAGACACCGACAATAGAGGTCCATTCCTTATTAAAATATGATTTATTTCACATGTTTTCATTCCTTATACCATCACATTTTGTTGAACAGACAATCATTATAAGGTATAATCATCTGTTGTTAAATATTGTTTTGTATGCAAAACGAATGCAAAACGAAAGTAGTGGAAAACTCTTTATCATTATCAAAATACAAAAGCTACTTGGAAAATTGCTAGAAACTTTTTACATTTTCAAGTTATTCAAATCGGTATTTTTCAAGTATGATTCACAACAAAATAATGACAAAATATATTTTTCATATTACCCGTGCATGCGCATTCTAAAATCGTTCTTATATCTTGCACAACTTTTAAGGAATTGTTTCTCGAGTTATAAAATGATATTTTTGCTATTCATTAAAAATTTCCCCGAAGCTTTTGTTTAATTTTATTGCTTGTGTCGTGTCCCGGCATTCCTTGGGAACAACTGTGATCATTTGCAGCTTTGTGGGTAAACTATATGATCAGTTCTGTATCTTTAAATGTTCAAATTTAACAAATCACCAACCACTCTCGAGATACGGTCAGTGATGTGATTTTAGTCGGTAAAAAACCTGTCTAACTCTCTCCGCAACTCAGATCCCAGCTTTATTGGACTCTTCTGATTGGAAGGCTTTGGACCACCCCTCTCTAATGCCAGAACCCTGCGCTGAGTGTTTTTCATCTTTTATGATATTTCACACATCATTTTGGGGGCAATCGCTACAAGGATGACGAATACGTGAAAATGCCTGTGATATCTTGATTCCCGGAGCTGGCAAAAGGTTTATCTGAAGAGGGTATTCTAAATCTAGCTGTAAGGTGTGATAAGTGTTTAAACAAACTTGGCAACTATGCTGGGAAAAAAAAGATAAACGTATGAAGAATTTGAAAATAAATTTGCTTCTGGAACATTTTCTTCCATTTGGTTTTGATTTTCAAACGGCCTTTAATTAAAAAACAACCCTAGTATTAAGTGAGAAATTGGAGGGGAAAAAACTGAAAGTGTCTCTTTCAATATACAGTGGAACCCCGATTTTACGTTGTCCGTTTCGTACGTTATCCCGCTTCTTACGTCATTTTCTGCTGATCCGTGAAAATTGCCTATACCGTTAATGTTAAAAAATCCCGGATTTTGCGTAACCCCTTTTATGAAAATCCCGCTTGATGCGTTTTTCTACAAACAGATCAAAATAATTTTTTTATTCTACAATTCTCACACAAATATTTTTCTAGTTTTTTGATCAAGAGAGACTTGTTTTTCAGCTGTATGGAGCAATTCTTGCATTCTTTCTGTTCCGTTTTGTCTATTTGTCAATAGGGGGGAGGGGTTAAGTTTCCTCTCTGGTCACTATCGGAAGGGTTGGGGAAGACGCAATTCACTGGAACCCTAAAACCACAAGTGATGGAAGTATGACATCTACACCTTCTACTCTCCCCCCCCCCGCTTCCTATGGACAAAAGAGGGGGGATTAAAGAGACAACTGTCAGTAATGATCGAGTTTCATATGTACTCCAGACGTCTTACTGACGCTGTTTATTTGCGATACGAAGATAAGTCACTTTGAATAGAGAGGTGTGGTCGTTTCTTCAATTCTCCCCCATGAGAAATGGTTTCACCCATTTTTCCGTACTAGCATACCAAATGAGATTTTCAGTCTGTTTTGTTTGAGTTTGAAAGCCATAGAATTTTTTCTCATTTTCGAAAACTCAGTCATCGTGTTCTTTTCTCGAAAGAAGATGTCAAAGCGAAAATGCTTTTCTCTGGCCGAAAAGGCTGAAATCGTCGATAAAGCTAAAGAATTTCATGGCACTAAAGTTGATCTTGCTAAATCTTTGGGTATTGCTTATTCAACTTTGCAAACGATTTTAAAGCAAGAAGCTTCAGTAGAACTGAACGCTGAAAAACTCGGAAAATATGCCAAGAAGAGAAAAACCCTTAAAACATCTCCGTATGATGAGTTAGAAAAAATTTTAATGAACTGGTTCAAGGAAGCCAGAGCAGCAAAGATTCCTATAAATGGATCCATCCTGAGAGAAAAGGCGCTTGAAATTGCTGAAAGGCTTAAACTCCAAGGCTTCAGTGCATCAAATGGCTGGATCGATCGATTAAAAAAAANCTGGGCGGGGCTACCCGACACATCTTGAAAGGAGCTAAAAAACATGTTTTTTTAAATTTCTATTTTTTTAAGTTAAACTATTCTTTTTTTGGTTTATTCTTTTTGCATTATTTAACTAGATGGTAAAACAATAGAAACATACAAAAATATTGATTATTACTCAATATTATACAGAAATATAAGCAAAACTCCTTAGGTGGGCGGGGCTACCCGACTCTCCTCTATATTTTATTTAGTATTCTTAGAATTTTTCAATCATGCAATACATTTTCATTTAATTTTCTAAATCAATTTCAATTTATGCATAATATTTTCATTTAATTTTCTAAATTGACTAAATTTTAACTTTTTAGCACCGAGAAGTTGAAATTGGTTGGATGGGTACTCTTTTTATCATTTCTGGCCTCGTAGGTTCCATGATTGCTGGTACGATTCTTGATTACACCCATAGGTTTAAGTGAGTAAATCAAATCCATGAAAGTCAAAATATCTTACTCAGCATAAAAGCATTTTTATCGTTGGAAATTTCTCCCTGAAAAATTCACATTGATCGAGAAATTATTATAATCGCTATTAATACATATTTTTAAATCAAATTGTAAAAAAATTAATTCCTGTCTTAAGATTAACTAAAATTATTTCTATCTTAATCTAAGTTTGAAAGCCACAATTTTTCAAAAAAATTGTATTTACTGTTTCTTTATATTTACTGGATATAAATCAACCGATAAGTTAATTAAAAAATATTGTTTAAGTTTTTTTTTCTTTCTAAAAAATTGAAAAATTCACGAAATTTAGATATGCAATGTAAAATCCCCCCCCCCCAAAAAAACTAAATTAGTAAATAAATAATAAAAAAACTATCAAAATATAAATTTCAGAAAAGATATGTTGCTTTTAATATTGTATTTAAAGAATTGATTACTGTATTGAGTAAAAAGGTATAGTCAAAACTCTCAGAATATGGCAAAATTTACCTTGTTTCTCTATGGAAACTTTAATAAGTTCGGTAATTTTTACTGAATTGCTTACTTGGACAAATGATGATTATGGTCAAATTAACAGCAACAAAAAATTGGTAAAATTTGGTATACGAGTTAATTTTTTTATGATACACCTTAAAGCATGGCATAAAAATCATTTATTCGGCAAAATTTATTTTTCAGTTTGTATTTTTTTAATAAATGCATGGTAATAAGAAGTATAATTTCTTGTATACCCGTAACCATATATAAAAAAAAGATTAGAAAATTAATGGTTTAACTACCGTATATTTTGGGTTTTTTCAATAAAAATAATCGATTTCTTACTGGAAATTTCCCCAGAATACTTTTTCACCGTGAGAAAACAAATAAATAAATTAAATAAAAACTGAAACTTAGACTTCTATTCTTCGTATAGAGAAAAAATACTTTCGAGGGGTAGTAATTTTATGCTGACATAATTTTTTCATATTTCTCCTGTATATGACGGAAAAAGAGTAATACAAATTATTCATTTGTTTTTGGCTCAATACTATGTAATCTTCAAGGGGTCAATTTAATAATATTTATTATATGAAGCAGTAAGCTAAAGAGCTTTAAAGTTTATTAAGTCACTCTATTAAGTTCATTAAGTATCTCTAAGTTTTTTTCCTTCTTTTTTGCGAATTTTGAAATTTGAATAGGTTGTAATGAAAAATATGATATTCATTTCTAATAACCTTAACAATTAGCAATAAAAATAAGCATAAACAAAATGTATAACATTTAATTAGCATGTCATGTAATAGCATGCCTTAATATCTATAAGGTTCCAGATGTGACCTTACATACATTCAAATTAACCTGTTAGTCAAAATATTTGTGGCATAAATTTAGCACTTTAAAAAAAAATTTGTTTTAAATTTGCTAAAAAAATTTTAAAAAAATACTTTTTTATAAAAAAAAATATTGTAAAAAAATAAATAACTTAAACTAATGCAAAGGATTCAAATATGTCATGTTCAATAGCCCATTGTCATCATCGTTAACTATTATTAAATCTAAAATGTTATGATTTCTTAAGTTGCATTTTAAAACACTTGTCACATTTCTATTTTTTTTAAATCTTTTTATGTTTATATAATAATTATTACGGGATAACTGAATTAAAAATATTTTTTTTTCGTGATACTTTATAAAAAAATAAACAAGTATTACTAACTAAAAAAATAAACTAGTATTAAATTTCGTAAAGGAAAATTATTGTTTTGAAAATTCTCCCGACACGCAACTACTCGCTTTTGCACTCATCTTCAACTTTATTTATTGAAATTTTAAAAGTCTGATCGTTTTTATTTTACTTTAATTAGAGAAACTACTTTGGGAATATGCATTGCCAGTATGCTTACTTTCATCTTGTTTTGTACGCTACTGGTGATTAAATCTCTATGGGTCACATTCTTGACGATTGGCATATTTGGGTAAGAGTTTTTTTTTTCTCCATAAAATTTGGATACATTTTGATTTTCTTTTCATACAATCTAGTTTTATAACATTAACTTTATATGCATAATAGCATTAATTTTAGTGCTAAATGTTTAATAATCATTTTTTTTATTCGATTATTACTTCGCAGGCTTAAAAATATGTCGAAGAATAAGACATTTACTTTTTTTCAGTTTTGAATTAAACTAATTTAAGAAATATAATTTGGAAAATTAATAAAACAGCAACGTAAATTCAATAAGAATAAACGATATTAGTTTTAATTAAAATATTTCATTTTTGCTATGTCTTCAACTATTTAATTGCAGCTAAACAGTTTAATTAATTTCAGAGTTAAATTTAGGGTTAACAGTTTGCAGTTTTATTCCCTCTTTAATCACCCATATCAAAAGACGACTGGCTATCGTAAGGTTGCTCACATTGCCTCTCGAATTCGTTCCAATAGTAATCTCATTAAAAAGGCACTCACTGTTGATAATCAGTTTCCTTCAGTAAATTATTAATTCTTTCTCTAGAAAAGTATTCTCGCAATTCCATAAAATATCTCATCCAAATTGAACTAATTAGATTACTTCCTGTTATTACATCAAAATTAGAAATTGATTTTGCTGTTTATTCTTCAGTTTACACACTAAATTTCATTAACCTTAAGAAACATTATTTCTGATTATAATATCTGGGATATTTAAATTCCTTATCACCGCCATATCCTGTGCATATTGGATAAGACAGGCTTAGCTTTTTGTCGAAGGGTTTTTCGAAGTTCTTTCGCCAAGGAAAATTTAAAAGACTTATAGCAAACCTATAGTTTTTAACTGTATGTGCCATCTTGTTGTAAAGAGTTATTTGGGCTTTAGAACGGACAAATAATTAAAATATTTCAGAAGTTATTTAACTTTTTAAAAAATCGCCAATTTGGCGACACTTTTCCATCTGGATGAAAATCATCAAAATCAATGTCTTATTCCCATGAACTGAGATAATGCAGCGTTGGAGTAAGTTTCAAAATATTAAAAAATTAGACCACAAATGCTTTTTATTTTCTCAAAACTGTGGCTTTTCTCTATTTTGACGTTTTGCGCCATTTTCAGAATAAACTTAGGGAGCGCTGGCTTAAGATAGGCTAAACTTGACCTAACAGTAAATGAGTAACTGTTATAAACTAACGTCCAGGGGCCCCCATTAGGGGGGAAGGTGGGAACACGATGCTCCCACTTAAAGATTGGGGAGGGAGAATTTTTACACTAAATAATACGAATAGTTTGGGGGGGGGAATTTAGACGAGAAAATTTTTTTTAAAGTACATAAATAAAAGAAGCAACTGGCCATTTTCAGGACCTTTTTTTTGGGGGGGGGGNCTTGGGGGGTGGGGGCCACTGCAAACATCAGTTAAGAAAATAGCATATAAAATGCAGTGTATAAAAATATATGATATATAAAATACATAAATAATAAATTCAGCATTAAAATTCCTCTTAAGGAACAAAAAAGATATGTTCAAGATCAAGACGCTAGGCTATCTCCCATACTGAGAAAAATGTTAGAATAACTGCGTAAATGAATTTCGCATGGTACATGAATCTTCGACGATGTCAAACTTCACATTAGAATAATGTAAAAATAAGTAATGAAACATGTTTTCTTTTTGACAGATTTTTTCTGACAAGCTTTTTACCAGTTGGTTTAGAGTATGGTATCGAATTGACTTTTCCAGAGCCTGAAATTATAAGTGCATCATTACTGAATGCTTCTTCAAATGTAAGTACCATTATGTAACATAATCTTTGTTGCTTTGGAATCAGAATATGTAAGGACCACACTTATTTCACATTGCTTTAAAACCCCTCAAGAAAAATTTGTTAAAAAATATGCTTTTTCAATTTAAGATAATAATATTAAAATTCCAGAAGACAGACCGACTTATGATTGAGACAGACTTATGATTGAGGTAAAAAAACAGACTTATGATTGAGGTAAAAAAATAGTTAAAATTATCGCAAACTAATTTATTTACCTGGCACAATTAAAAAGCATTTAATTTTCCCTATGAACCGTGTTTAAGCTACATCCTCTAATAAGCAATATTAGAATATTTTTGTCCCACCTTTGCTCTTATTAACCTCAATAAAGATCGGTCAGAAATTGAAAGCGTCTTTCCCTCATGATTACAAATATTATTCGGCAACTGTAAATGAATAAAGATGTTAAAATATAAAGTAATGGATTTTGCATTAAGAAATATAAATACAAATAACCTTGAGTGAGAGACTGAAAAAATTACATATTTGATACGTATGAAAGGTGACAAATTTAACTCTTTGGTTGCATTTTTCTGGGCAGCAGTATGTTCTGCGTTAGTTTTTGCTATTATCTCGTTGCACTTCCTATACATTTTATACACTTCTTGATATTTACACGTTTCTTAGTGTTGAAAATCTAAAAATTGAAAGCCTAAAACAGTTGCAGTTACAATTTTTTAACATTGAAGAAAAGTTAAAAAGAAGAAATAATAATTTATATAACTGACAAAAAAAGTTGATAAAATGCTTTTAACGTAAATATTTTTGAAAAAGAAAGTTTATGAGAAATATATCTTTTGAGCGTTTCAAAATTGCGAGTTGTTTCAAACATGAGCCATTTTTTCAATAATTCTATTTATTTCAACAAAAATACCGTAAATTACTATATTCATAATCATTTTAGACAAATCAATCAAGACTGATTCATTTATATCTCGAGTGCTGCAATATTGAGATAAACAATTAAAAACCTCATAACTTAAATTAATAATTTATATGATATATTTACTATTTTATTTACTTTTTATTAGTGTTCTTGCATTTAAAAATAGGACATTTATTTACTATTTAAGCTACCATTATAAGCTCGAAATAAATAAATGTGCACATTACCTAACTTATCTGCAAGGTAACTAGGTTAATCCATTGAAGTGCGATATCGAGTGTTTTCAGCATTTTTCAAACATTCATAATTTTAATAACATTTTAAACCAATTATTTCTTTGTAATATGGTTTTCAAATTGATAGCTGATTGATTTCATCAATTAATCCTCTGGTTGGTTGATTGTATTAACTTGATTCAGCAGATATTTAAAGGAAATTATATTAATTTAAACATACAAAACGTTGCTGTTGTTTCATCTAAGATCTTATTTTCACTTTAACGAGTGCTTATATTACTCAAGTGATCAGAAAATATGCTGATTACTAAGGTAATATGAGAAACGAAATAATTCTCGTTACTTTAATGTAGTGGTCTCCAAACCCCGCTCCAGTTCGTGGATCAAATGGTACTGAGCGAAGGCTGAGAGACGTTGCTTGAAGCCACACACTGGTACTGCTCATTTAATTGTATTTTATTTTAAGGGAATTTTTAAGTACAATAAAATTAAAGTTATTAAATCAAAACAATCTATAGCATTAACAATCAACGTCTTCCCCCCCCCAACTCAGAGGGCAGTGGTAAAGTTATCAAACGTTGACCGGTCAGCGGCCTTACAGGGTTGGGAAACACTGCGTGATCACCCTAATTAATCTGCACATTATATAGATCATCGGTTCTCAATTTTTTTCGACTGTGTAATCGTAAAGGATGGACGGTATTGAAACGATACGGCGAGAATTCATTAGCAGCTGTAAATATACTAACCAAAAAAAAAATAAGACTATTAATTAGTTTGGAAATAATGAAATGAAAGAAATTTTAATATTATAAATGTCTTATTCTTGAATTTAGCTATTCTATTTTGAATTGGAAAGCTTTTTTTTTTATAAATGCATGTCTTTTCTATAATTTATTCAATAGATTACCAAAGTTTTCTTTTTAAAAAATTGCTATTTTTAATTGACATTTTGCGACCGAAATATTAAATAAATAATGGATAATTGATTAGACATAAATTGTATACTTATTACTGGTTAGAAAAAAATCCTAAATTTCGGATCCTATGTAATCCTTTCACGGAACACCTTTTGGGAATCGCTGATCTAGATAATTTGCAGAATAACTGCTTTTTGCGCAAAGTGGGAACACATAAATTTTTATATTCTTACTTATTATTGCATTAAAGAAAATTTTAATTGATTACATACATTCTTATTTCAGTTATTTGGTCTTATATTAACTGAAATTGCTTCCCGCCTGCTGGATGCTTGGGGACAGAGATCATCAAATATTGCCATTGCTGTATTCCTATTTATGAGTTCATTAATAACGAGTAGGTACTTTATTTTTACCTTCTTGTAAAACAATTTTTGTGTAATTTAAATTTACGAATTTCTGGATTTTCTAACATCAGTCATCACTTTTTAATGTTAGTACACTGTAAAAAAATCATCATAAAATTATGATTAAAAGTCCTAAATGCCAATACTTTTTACCGTAAAATCTTACAGTACAATCTTTGTCTTAATTCTTACAGTATTCACTTAATTAGAGTGATTCAGCAAATATTACTGTAAAAAGTACTTAAAGTATGGGTTTTTTTTAAAGAAAACTTTACGGTAAAAATTTATTTCACGATAAAAAGTACTGGCACTGTGAGAGCTGGATAATTTATACCGAAATTTTGTGAAGAATTTTTTACAAAAAGTTTTGTATTCTTGCAATTGTTAAATTAATATAGTCGTAAACAGTAAACGTAAATAAATATCGTTGTTTTGAATAGTAATAGTTAGATAAATTTTGAATTGATAGTATGAAACGCATTATATAGAGATATATTTCGTATGCTATTGAATTTTGAAATGATAATTGTTCAATGTAATTTTTTTTTTTATTTTAGTTTTCATCTCATCAGAATATAAAAGAAATAAGCGTCCCATCAAAGATTCTTTGAAACATGAACAAGAAAAGACTTATCATTGAACATTTAGAACAAGATTCTGTAACTTACGACTATTTCAATTTAAATATTGAATTTGTTTGGTTCAAATATTCACTATTAAGTTATGCTGATTTTATCCCTCATTTATTGTAAATAAAACATGCTTAATAATCTAATATACTGTCATTGAAATCGTATTTATTCATATAATAAATAAAATATCATTCAGTAACTTATATTTATTTATATAATAAATAATAAGGATTTTTATACAAAAAATGATTCTTTATTGGTGTTCTTATACTAGGGCAATGAAATAAGGTACCTTATTATTATTTTTATTATAATTTAGAAAGATAAAAAAAATGTATTTATTTTTTACAATATGCAATAATAAGCAAGTTTTTAAATTTTTACATAATTACCATTCGAAGTAATTTTGCAGACTCTGTGACAGTTAGTGTATGCCCGTGTCGTGCCAGCTCCCCGCCATATTCTTAAGCGAGAATTGAACTTATTTTCCTCTTCACCTGGTCACCTGAGCTGAATCACATTTCTGTTAAAGCCAATTTAAAGAAAGATCACTAGGTTTTCTGATCGAACTATTGGGTGGGTTGGGGAAATATCTGATTGAAATCGCAGCAGGAGAACGACTTCTTGACGTACACAGTAGAAACTTTTGGATAAAACCACGATATAAAGTACCAGCTCCTTAGATGCATCATCCGTAAAATCTATTTTAACGTAAAATCCAATTTACCTTTCATTATTATACAGTAATATTTATTTGATTAAAGTGATTCATTGATTTGAAGGTAATTATTAGTATTTTTTTTACAACCGTCGTTGCACAGAAGACCCAATTTTTGGGTTTACGACTACTAATGTTCAACTCGGTAGGCTTGTAATTTTGAACACAATCCAGAAGACAAGGAAATTCCTGGATCAAGTATAGGGAGAACCTTCGTGGAGGACTTTTGATGGAACTAACCCGCATTTGCGAAACATGGAGAGGAAGACCACGAGAGCCTCCCACGGTTAGCCTGATGGAAAGGGGACTCTAACTGATGATCCGTCTACCACTGAGGCTATTTACCGTCAGCACTGTGGTCGGTGCGATCCGGATGCTGATTCGCATCGACCAGCCATCGCCGGGAATCGAACTCGGTTTACTTCATTAGAAGGCGAATGCTCTATCCCCTGAGCCATCTCGGCTCACGGTAATTATTATTGTAAAAATTAAGGTGCGTCAAATTTTTATTCCGTAACATGCACCGGTTAAAAGTACAAGAACACTGAGTGCAGGTACTTTTTACAGCAATTTATTCCGGGAAATTTTTAGTGTAAGCGAGTAGTTGTGATTGTGCTTCAACCACTCCTAATCAAGCATGCTAACTGAAGAATGCGTTGGACAGCAGTTACGTCATGGACATGCAAAAACTCCCGCTACAAAAATGCATTGACTAAAATGGCAATCATGCAGAAAAATAGACAAAAGTGCTACCCTTTATCTGTTGTAAATCTTATAGATAATGAACCGTTTTTTGAATTTCTAGATATCTCATTATTTAAATTGAACTCCTAATATCCTCAGTGAAATTAAATAGTTGGAAAAAAATTATGTTGAATTCCACGCACAACAGAGGGGAAATTACACAAGTATTTTGTTCTAAAAGATATATTAAATATTTTTGAAAACAAAATTCTACTAGAATATGCTACTTTAGGGTGCAATGCTTAATTAATTGGCATAAAATAATAAAAGAGCCTCATAATTAAATTGCAAGTTATTTAAAAGTACTTGTGGCAAAGAGGACAAATGAAATCCATCATTTTTGACATGCACTTTTATTTCTGCTAAATTTTGTGATTTGAACCATCCTAAGCATTATGTGTAGTATTTTTTTAAATTATCCCATTTCAAGGTAAATTGAATTATTATAAGACTTTTAAAATTCCAGCCCCCCTTTTATAAGTACAAATAATACGCCGTAACAGGGAGGACATGGAATGTAACGAATAGGACAAAAAGTTGAAGGGAAATATCACTGTTAAAAGTGACTCTTCTGGTATTTAAAGTTGGAGTTAGCAGCACTGCTATTATTGAAACCCGTGCTACATCTCTGTAGTTATATTTGAAAGTTTTTATTTTACCAGACCCTGTTTTAAAAAAACAAGTGCATTGTTTGTTTCTTTCTCAATTTTAGTTATTTGGGCAACAAAATTAGCTATCCAATTTTTTCCTAGAACTTTTTATGCTTGCAAAATTATCTATAGCAACATCAAAAGAATCCCAGTGTTTTAAAGGGTGAATGGTGTACATTAAATATGTCAGGTCCCAAAGTCCTCCATGTTCTCAAAACAAATCAATACCTCTGAGGGTACTGATCGAGGAGTTTCCATGTCTTTTGGATTGGGTTCAAAATTACAAGGCTACGGAGTTGAACATTGGGTCGGCTGTTCAACGACATTCATTGGGTCACAAATTTGGGTCGGCTGTTCAACGACGGTTATAAAAAGTCAATTGAGCGATTGTCGCAAGTCGTTATATTTAGTAATTATATATAATTATTAGGCAAACAACTGTGATTTTAATAGAAAATTCACGTTTTCGTCAATAGCATATATATATTTTATATGGTGTTTTACCTACGCATAAAATATTTATAGGTCGTAGTACAGCAAAACTTAGATTTGCCAATTTTTATGTTCGGATGCATCTGCTTTGATACTTAATATGCTTCCATCATGATGCACATTTGGCTTTGTGGATTTTCTGTCCATTTTCTTTGACAATCACGCACTCAGCTCCACCAGAAGTGTGGTAAGAAAGTTTAACAGGTGAGAAGACATTTATTACAAGTTTTTTGTTTTGTTTCATCAGAAACTTTGTTACTAGGCTATTTCTTTTGTTTTAGTAACAAGGTTACAGGGTATGCATAGAACGGTACAACGTTTTCTTGGAGATACAGGTAATGCACTGTTTGCTTTTTTAATTTTCTCCAATGCCTAAGGAATATTATAAAGAGAATATCCTTCCTGAATTTGCACTGCTTGTATCAGTGCCTTTTTATTTTTCCTTTGTCTTCTTTTTTATTAAATTTATCTATTTCTCTGTTAAATTTTTTTTCTCCAAAATATTTCTGTTATCATAAACTTTCGTTTTTTATTCTTTATCTTTCTTCTTACAAATATCTTTTTTTTCTGGAACATTCCAGTTCTATATTCTTTCATTCTTTCTGCAGCTTTTTTCCCCACATTGGTTACTCTCTTAAAAAACTTTTAACTATAAACTAAACACACTATTTAAAAAAATGGCACAGCTTTGTACAAAAAGTGTGCTCTAATAGTGGAAGAACTGGTTTAAACCAGTTGAATCAGGATGCATTAGCACTTGTATACATTCCTACAGTTTCTTTCTAATGGCCAACCTATCAGTTTTGTGCAACTGAGGGAACATTTAGTTTTGTCCTCTCTGTTACGTCCCCTCTGTTATATGAGAAACTTTAAAATTTAAAATTTTTTTTCAAAAACATAACATAACACGATTGTACTAATAGACTTTATTATAAAAACCAAATAATAAGTTAAAAAGTTTTTTGTGTAGTGAATGAAATAAACTTAAAAGAATAATTGTAACAGAGGGGACAGTATATATTTAAGATAGTTTTTACTTAAAAAATAAGAAAAACAATTTTTTTTGACAGTAATTACTGCATAATTAGACTCAGGAACAATTTATTTTACAATATAAATCAAGCTTTATGCAAATTCGTAATATTTTTAATAACTTATTCGTCTTTAAAATAGACAGTTTTTTTTGGTAGAAAAAGACAAAATCATGAATGGATTCTTGAATTTTAAATTTTTATGGTAGTTCTATATAACATTTAAATTTAATTTTTGAGCGACCACGATTTAGGTTTGCATAAATATTTGGATAATCGAGATACTACTACATTTCGATATAAAGAATAGGAACGCATGCTGCAAAAGTTAAACAAAATATCAAATCTGCTTTAAATAACCGGTAGTATCGAAATATATGAATTTTTTTCTTTAGTCAATACAAAAACTATTTTATAAGTTTTAAACTTTGAAATGTTTTAAGAAGTATTCAACATTAAATAAAAGTGATTTTTTTCTCTTTTTCTATACCTTTTACAGAATCTCCAAAAATTGAATTTAGAAATCAATGTTTCTAGACCGTACTATCGAATAAAAGACTCGCTCAAGTCATTTACATTAAATCAATTACGATTATTTGCTACTACAATTTATTTATCAAAATTTCTTTTCGAAATAAATCTATTTTTCTTCTGTTAGACTTCTTTGTTCTTTTGTATCCATGCAAAAAAATTATTTGAAATAGAAATAAATCACTTTTATTTGATTTATAGTGACAAGTTTGGCGAATTTAGTCATGAAAAACGTGTAATATTTCACGCTTACGTAACTTACTGTCCTAACATTTGTTATATAAGCAGTTTTAAAATAAAAGGGTTATAAAGCAGATATGAATTGTCAGCGTTTATTGATAAGTAGTCGTACATCAGAATTACTTTTTAAACTCATACTTTCCAAGGTAAACCATAAGTTTTGACGAAATTCTGTCATGTGTGAGAAAACATATACTTTAAATACTGAGATAAATATTTCAGATAAAAACAATAAAAGCGAAGCGAAATGCTGAATCTTTTACAGCCGTGTATCTACTCTCAGCCACCAAAGCTATCTTTTACTGTTCTAGTTGTATGTGCACCATCAGGCACCAAAGTTGGTTTTTAACTGCTCCAGTCATTTGTATGCTCTCGGCAACCAAAACTGTTTTTTACTGTTCTAGATGTATGTGTGCTCTCAGGCACCAAAAGTTGCTTTTTACTGTGGCAGTCATTTGCATGCTCTCAGCCACGAAAACTTTTTTTACCGTTTAAGTCAACAGTCTACTCTCACCATTTTTTCAACTCAAGTCGAATGTCTGCTCTAGGCCCCCTAGCCTTTTTTTTTTTTAACTGTTCTTGTCGTACGTCTGCTTTCATTTCCCAAAGAACCATTCGGATCTTATAATATTGAACAATATTGTTCAAGTCAATATACTTTGATGGAAATTCAAAATATTATTTCATGAATTGTGTTGTAAGTGTGATAATGTTTTGTTCTTCTCAATTATTATTCTTCATTCTCCGTCCTATTATGCCTGTATAACAAAAACTAATTTCGACCAATAAGGCTACAGTATATAAGCTTAATAGGGCTAAAAAGTGCTAAAATCGAATCTCGGTTACTGAAGCAGTTTGTAGCAGACTCAGTTTCATCTGAGGGATCTTTAAACAGCTTGGTGGCGTTCAAAAGGCCATTCAAATAGTGCGTTTATGGCGGTAAAGGTGGCCGGTGCTTAATGCTGACCTCATTGCCTATCATGTCATTAGTCTCAAAATTGTGAACACATAACGTTCATAACATTCATGACAGATAATTGGCTGCTGGGGTAGAGTTTTACCTAAGCTGTGCAATTAGCATATCTGACTTACAGTTTAATACTAATGCTTTGATTAAAAACCATTGTCATTTTTAAGAACGGAGGACGCTGACAAAAGCTTAAGACTGAAGACTTGAAAATCATTTATTCGTTAACCAACCAACGTCTTGTATTTTAATGCAATAAAGCAAAGGTGTGATCGAGATTATTTTCATTCTTAAAAACATATTAATTTATTTTAGAATATAAAAATGAACAAATCTTACATAAGAAGTGATTAATAAATAATCTCTGAAATAATTTTTACTTCAGACATTATCATTGATATGCCACTTAATGATGGTAAACATTGAACAAAAATACGTAATTGATTTTAAAATGTTATATAATTTAATAATTAGACGTATTAATTATAAATTATCCAAATGCTTGATTTTTTCATGCTAATTTATCCGTTACTTTTACATGATTAAGTGCTACCGTTCTTAGAACTTTAATATTATGTCATAGAGACATGATTAATCAGGAGCATATTTTTACACGGAAATCCTACAATAAAAGCAAAAGAGTAAATAGATAATGGGAAATGTACAGTCCGCAAAAAAAAAGATATCACCCTGAATGACTTTCTTTCTAGTAATCGGATTTTCATGAACTAAATGTCAATTTTAATGATTCCTGGGGGTAACCTCAAGCATGCTAATTAATTAGTATTAACTATTAATTAAGTTACGAAATCAGACACGAAAACGTACTTTCTCTGAATAAACAATTTTTTTTTTGCATATTTGGAATCCTGGCCCTTAAAAAAGGGGGGTAGACTAAATTTTGAAAACATTGGATCATAAATTGGATCGCAATAAACGTTTATATATTTGGTGATAGTCCAGAAAACAGCCAACTAAGGTCGCAGCAGCAAATGAATATTTTAACATAGCCCATAGACTAATTCAAAAGAGGAAAACTTAATTTCACTCGGTTGCTAAGCAACCCAGCTCTTATTATAAATATAAACAATATTTTAGAGACAATTTTTTTTACAGCTTTAATCGAGTATTCTAAGCAATAAAGTTTGAAGAAACAAAAAAAGTACTTAAAAAATAAAATGAAGATTGTATAGTAATTCTAATACACATTCACAAGGTTTTCCATAATTTACAATATTTCTCTTTTTTGTAACTCAAGGAATTGCTGAATGTTAAGTGGCATTTTAAAAATTTTGAAATATGTAATGTTTAAGAATAAGATATTAAAATAATATGCTTCATATTATTTCATTATTCATTGCTTAAGAATCCCTTCATTCTGCTAGATATTTAGGTTGCATGGTTTTCTTTGGATAAAGATGATTTCCAAATAGCATCCTCATGCTTCGATACATTTTGAAACTTACGTTCGCAAATTCACCATAAAATGTCGCACAGCATGTTCTACAATTACGATAAGCTACATTCACCACCAAATACTGCTACTATGATATTTTTTGTTTTCTTACATGTATCTGATACGATACTCTATTTTTAAACAGAGCTCGTAAGGTTCTTAAGATACTGAAATGGGGGCGCAAAAACTTGAAAAATAAAATATTCAATTTCCTTAACTCAAAAAATCTGTTCTCAAAATTTTAATTTAAAAGTTAAAGATAACTTTTACAATATTGATGCCACTGTTCTCTTGCGTTTCTGAAGACCACATTAATCCTGTTAAAATATTAAAATGCATATGTTTACTTTAACGAGTGTTAAATCCTTATCAAAATAATGATCAAGACCCAAATGCAAAGCAGTATAGTTGATGATGAAAACTCAACTATCTTCAAAAAATATGAAGAGGGAAGTAAAAGTCGACATGCTTCGAGCGTTCAAATATAAGCGTCCATTTTTAGGATTTGTCAGGCATGAATGACTCGTGACTTTAATTATTGGACGCTCGAAACATTATTGGACGCTATTTTTATTATCATCTATTATTTATACAGTTTTTATATTTTTGATTCCATTTCTTGGGATTATCCATTTAGTAGCACAGCATATTAAATTATTTCATTCGATATTAAAATAAGTTTTACGTAAGATACAGGCATAGGTCCTTAGATTGAAAAAATAGTAATTCACTACTTTTTAAAAAAATAAATGCAGTACAATTTTTTTTCCGTCTACAATTGAAATTTCAAGAGTCGAATGTGAAAATGGAATGTCCCCTAGCCCCAGAAATCGAAATTAAATAGCTACAATTAAATAGTTTAAGTAGTTACTATTTTAAACATGTTAGTGTTTCCGTCCAACTCGAAGTTTTTTGAAAAGGTATTTTTTATCTTTCGATTCAAAAAGTTATTCTACATATATTTTAGGGTATACTTTAGGAGTAGTTCGAACTAGCTTATTTTACACCCTTATTTACTTAAAATTATTAAATAATTTGCTAAAATAAGTTATTAAAGCTATATGATTTAATGTATTTATAGTATAACAGAAAACGGGGTTTCGCATATCCTTAAACTTGATACCGTTCATTAAATAAATGGAATAAGCTTAGATAAATAATAAAAGTTAATTTTTTTTCTCGCTTTAGTTTTCAAGGAATAATAAGTTTCGATCAAAAAGATTTCATTCTGGAAATAACGAAATTATTGAGTAGGCTCCTTGGAGTAATATCATTCTTATTCTCTTATGACAAAGTGTGGGGAAAATTGGTTTTCACAGTTTCTGTAAAAAGTTTGTTAACTTTCTCGCTGCGACTTTTTATCAAAATATTTTTATCAAAGTATTTTTTATCAAAATAAGCTCGAAAGTTGAGCATTTTTTATTGCACTTTTTTAAAAAATCAGATAATTCTAAAATTGGCACGGCTTCGGAATCTTTTTACAAATTTCAATTTTCAGTATTTGCTGCTTATCAAAATAAGGCGTTTTCCTAACAACAAATTATACTATAATAATATCTTGGGAATCGTGCTAAAGTTAAAAATTAAAAGTAGTTTAGAAAAAAAACAAAAAACAAATTAGTTTAGTATGTAGTCTGGAAAAAAATCTACATAGTATCATAAAGAAAAAGTAAAAGATATAATGAAATAATTAGTAATGAAATAATTAGTTGGATAGTTCTGTGAATCACACGTGGTCAGATAATTAAAAATTTAATTTCACAACTAAGATGTTGGAACGATATTTAAGATACTGAGATATTTTAAGACGCTTGAAAATTTTGTTGCGTATTCCACAGCTTTTTATGTTCGGTATCTTTACACTCTTTGTAGTGACTTATAAAACATCGACACTATCTTAGATAATATGTTTAAGTCACAAGAAGCAAAAAAGGACAATATTTTATTTATTTTTTCGAAAAAAATAGTATGCTTAGTAAATAATCAACTGTTTTGTTTCGCATCAAATAATTTTAAACAGCGAAATGTTTTTAATTTCTGTTAACAAGGTTTTTTTTTTTAGCTAGCAGACAATAATTCTAAGTCTTCTTTTTTAAAAGAACTTGACAATAGTTTAAGAAGGAACTTTGCTTTAAAGAAAACCTAAATTAAAGTACTAAAATTTCTTAGTATATTAATCAAGAAATAATATAAGAAAGAAGCGTGAAGAAAACGATTTTAAATATGTTAGAATTTAATTAAATCGTTGGTAAAATATTTCTGCGAAACTCTCCCGGGCAGGTGATTAAAAAATTTATTTTAAGATTAAGACTATATATAAGATGTTGAGAAATTTTGAGATGCTTAAAAATTTTGACTACGTAGTCGTATTAATATATATTGTAAAAATTATAAATATATTATTCCAAACCTATGCATACGTATGTATATTTTTCAAAGTGTATCAATTATTGAGAAAACAAACTAAAAAATAAAATATAATCACATTAAATAATCACATTCTATCTGAAGCATGCTCTTATAAAACTCGACATTTGTTGAATAAAATGTTTTTTATTTAATAAAATGTTTTATCCAAACTTCTTTACTTCTTTTCATTCTTTATAAGGTTTTAGACGACTAAAAAAGAAACATCGCATTTTATAGTTTCAAAAAATTAAAAATAAAAAGATTGGAAATAGGTTATTAACGAAAAAAATATTAATGAAATTTTACGCTACGCTTGCGAAGTCATGTTCCTCGTAAGTTAATCACATTTTAATATTAATCGCCCCATTTAAATATTTCTTCATTGCGCTAAATTATTTTTTTAAAAATAATTAATTTTAATTTTTCTCATCTTACTCTAAATAAAAACAGTTGAAACTTAATATTTTTAAATTGAAAAATATGTAGATTAATATGGTATAAAAAAAATTCATACATTATAATTCAAAATTTTTTCATCCTCAATTTAATTAAATAATTAAGAATTGCAATTAATTATTAAAAAAAATTTTTTGTATGAAATTATATTTGGGTAAATGAGTTTCATGAGTAGATGTAATTTTTTTAATTGCTTAGTTAGTTTTCAAATATGACTAAAAACGCAGAAAGTGAAATTAGCATTAAGGGATCCAAACTTTGAATGGCTCTCCTGACCTAACTATTTGGATCACATTTCCCAGATTACGGCTACCCCCTATATTGTGAAGATTAAGAATCCAAATACGTAAAAAAAATGTGTTTATTCGGAGAAAGTACGTTTTTGTGTCCGATTTCGTAACTTAATTAATCGTTAGCACTAAACAATCAGCATATTTGAAGTCATTCCCAGAAAACATTAAGATTGGCACTTAGCACGTGAAAATTCGATCATTAGAATGAAAATTATTCAGAGTGATATCTTTTTTTTTGCAGACTCTACATAAGAGCAAATTTAGTTAGCATTTTCACAAAGATTACGTAATTTTTTTTTCGAGGAAGTGAATATATTAAAAAGGAGAATTAAAAAAGATGATAATGCATAGAACGTATTAACATGAAATAACACTCAGCTATGGTATCTGGTCTCAAAAGCTTTTCGTGTATTCTTTAAAACTTTGCTGTGTAAGTCTTATTTTGTAAAAAAATACATATTTGGAAATTTTTCAATCTATAATTCTCTATAAAGCAGTTCTTTTATACTTTTCGTGTTCTACCATTTGGAAAAGAATTATACAAACAAAGCTTTGCAGTGCTTTTAAGGGAAGTTTGAAAATCCAAAAACTAAAACGATAAATTTTAATGATTCATTTTTTTTGTTGCTAAAATGGAAAATTATAAGCGAAATAAATTAGTAGCTAAATTTTTTTCCTACTGAAGACATTAAAAACTTTCTAAATAACCCATTTTGAAAAACATTTGATAAAAAGTAGTAGGTCCTTTACAAGGTTAAATGTCACCATTTATTGTTTCCCAATGTTATGCCTAAATGAACAACTGTTTGAAAAATAGTCAGAATACTTGTTTTAAGCGACATGATTTTTTTTATTTATTAACTCCATATGTCTGTAAAGAAATCGATGATTTTTATTTCTAAAACACTAAAACTAGAAAGCATATTAATTTTACTTGAAGAAGATAAATATGCCTTAAATATTGCTCGATATTTTGTTCGCTGTTGTTCCTTCTCCTGAGTTTTGTCTAGGATGTTATAGAAGGAAAAGAACAAAAAATACGTAACACAAAATCATATATTGCTGAAAATGAAGCCTGATATTACTCGGAAGGTGTTAAGTAAGTTTTTTTTCTCTCACATTCTATGTCCTTATCATCTGGTTTCCGATCATTAAAATTATGTGCATTATATATATCATTTTAAATTTCTCCACGAATTTTTTAAATGATTTTAGTTTAAAACATTGATAAAAAAAATTAACAAATCAGCTTTTAATGATATCAGAGAGACATAAGCTCATTTTATGTTAGCTCACAGCTTTGCTTGTGATTTATAACTTTAAAATTCATAGATCACTTAACGACATTGTAAATCTTTTTACAATTGTATAAAATCAACTAAATGGCAAAATTTTTATTACTTTATATCGAGTTTTTGTAGTTCTCAGAAACTTTTAAATGACATTTTTTCCTTTGCGTATATATACATCAAATGAATAGGAAATTACAATACTGTTTAGCATTTTTAGTTATAATTAGAATAATTTCTATTATGTATTTTATATTAATGGATAATTCTTTATATCTAAAATCAATCAAACTGTAACTGCTTTCGTTGGAATGAATTATTAATTATTTTTATAATTTGAAAAAATATTTATTTGCTTATAAATTAAATTGAATTATGCAGTTTAATACAATTAGTATCTCTCAAACTGTTTAAAGATTCATGCGTCCTATTTTTCTGCGTTATATTAACTCTATGAGGAATTGTAAATTTCTGTATAAATACGAAAACAATTTTAAGAAACCGATTTCAAACTAAATCAAGGAGCATCCACATATGGTATTTAGTAACATCATGGAATATTTTATTAAAAATATTACGATAATTTTTTATAAAAGGAAAACCCCTTAGTTCAAGATTCTAGTCAATAATATCAAATAAAAAAATCAACCGAAATTCAATTAACTACATTCGGAGACATATGAGTCAGAAATTGATTTTTGTTTGCGAAATTTAAAAGAAAAATAATTTTGTAATTAATTTTAAATTTCTCCAAAAAGTTAAAGTAAAAATTATAAGTCAAAATATTAGATATTTTTAAAAATGCTCATGTCTCGATAAATATTTAATCTAGATCAAATATGAAGTTGTTGCTAATAAGAATCAAAGTTATCGATACAAGTTACAAGTTTATTGCTTGAATTTTCTAGTATAGGGTGTTCAAAAATACTTGTTTACTTTCGTAATTTATTGTCGGTCTCTCAAACCTCTGAGAGCCTTGAACTTTACTGCAAAGTATGAATTAAAAACTTTTAAAATTACTAAATAGTCCTCTTAAACTATTTCTTAAGAAATTAAAAAAAATATTAAAAACTCTTGCCTGTAGAATGTCTCTTCCATTATTGTAGGGTAGTGTATAAGTTCAAGAGGGGTAAAATAAAGGATATCTTCAAGGTCTTGTCCAGCAGCACTCAAACCTTGGTAGTTCCATCTTTTTGAATGACCATTAAAATCACCAATTAAGATTGTTGTTTGATGGATGTCAAGATTCATAGATCAAGTTTGTTACCAGGAAGGATATGGACGGCATAAATCCTAACGAGGCATTTATTTTTCTTAAGTTTAATTTTTCACTCTTATCTATAGTTTCCTTCATGGTTTTAACAACCTCTAAATCGGCTGTGTGGTCTCATTTAACTCCAAGTAAGATTTTTTTCCTATGCCCAAATGGGGAATGAAATTTCATCAATACAGGCATCTGAAGTGCAAATTGGTTGGACACTCTTACATGGGCACCATATCAAGAGAGCCACCGTTGCTCTCACAGTAAGGACAGATAGAGCAGAGAATGAAAGAACATTCAAGTCTTGCCCGGGATTCGAACCCAGAACCTTCCTGATGCAAGGCTAGTTCCCTGACCCCTACACAGTCCGGTTGGCTCTCCAACTAAGATACCACTGGGAATTCATGTGAGTTTTCATTTAAATCCAACTAAGATTTTTTTTTCTCTTATGCTCACCTGGGGAATGACCTGACAGGCATCTGAAAAGCAGATTTGTTGACCACTCTTTCAGGGGCACCATATTAGGTTCCATATTGCCCGGGATTCAAACCCAGAAACTTTCCGATGCAAGGCCAGTTCCCTGACCCTTTTACAGTCCGGTCGGCACTGCAACAAATTCGTCTGAGAATTTCACTGGAAAATCGTCTGAGTTTTCATAGGAAAGATAGGCAATATACCCTAACAAAGGGAAACATTTTAATTTTTCAACTGTAAGATTTGCCTTTACGATGGTACAGACATCAATATCAAATTTATGAGATTTCCCTGATAATCAGTCTTCTTAACCTGGGGTGAACCACCCGTATTCCACGAAACTAAAATCCAAATATTGACATTTATTCGAATTATAGTATTACATTCGGGATGAAAAGAACAGAAGATTGCATAACGAAATTAAAGTTCACTTTGCCGTTATATCGTGGCACGGGGTACACCACAATGAGATGGAACTGCATTGCAACCCTTATTTTAATTTCTCATTACATTTTATTTTTTTTTTTCAACTTATTCGACGCAGTTATTCCTTTTTCCCTGGCTCCGCAAAATAAAATTGTATAACTTTTTACTCATCCTATATTATGTTTTACATATAAACATGGTGTTTCTTTCATTTTAGATAAAACTGAAATTACAAAGATACATTAGTCACAGCTATCGGAAGTAAGAAAGACTATAATTTTTTCAATCAAAATGATTGAAAGGAAAAATTCCTGTGACTTGTCGATCTCAACAGTGACCCTTACTAATGGAACAAATCCTCATTCGAAACAAGAAGAGCCTGTAATAAAAGTTTACAGAAGACGCTACTGGATGCTGTTTCTTTTCAGTTTCCTTTCAGTGCTGTGTGGAATGATATTTCCTCAATATGTGTCCATTGCAGATGTGAACATTTGTTACTATGACATATCAACAAGCACACTGAATTGGACTGCTAATATTTTCTTTATTGGTTATGTGGTTTTTGTATTTCCTGTCTCGTACTGCATGAATTATGTAGGTCTGAGATGGACGGTGATAGCTGGAGCGTTGAGCAATACTGCAGGTAAGTGTATTTTTGTGTATTGTCAGAAGAAATTTTAAAGTACCGGGACAAATACAAATATATGCCCACTTATTTTAGTTGCTAAAAATCACAAATTATAATTAGTTAATATGTAATTAAAGACTATTTGTTATAGAATATAGTTCTTGCGATATCTGGTTAATTCGGAAACATCTCACGGCTCGCACAGATCTCTGAACTCATTTAAAATATTTCCAACTGTAAGCAGATTATGGGATAGAATGTCCATGACATTGTGCTAATCGTAGGAAGTTCTTCCTCTCCATGTTACCCGAATGCTGGTTAGTTACATCAAAACAACTTCCATAGAGAAGAGATTTTTATTTTTCCAGCACTTAATCTATAAGTCCCAGTATTATCTTCTAGGTTTAGTTCGGATTTGAATATTCATCACCTCAAATCAAAATTGCATTTGCTTCTGTAATAACAAGAATACATTTCTCTTTCAATTGTAAACTTTATAGTCGTTTTCATTTCAGCCTGTGCTATACAGTTCACGGGACTATCACCTGAAAATTTTGCTTACATTTTAGTCAGTACAATATTTGGATCCATGTCTAATCTCTTAGTGTTATCTGTTCCTCCATTCTTAGCAGCGACATGGTTCCCAGCAAATGAGCTTTCTAGAGCATGTGCTGCTGGAGTATTTGGGAATCAGGTACCTTACAATAATTAATTCTCCATTTTTTATGATCTATTTTTTGCTGTTATAATATCTAAAATTTGGGCTAACTATTTAAAGTTTCAAAACGAAACTTACTAAGTTGTGCAAGTCAGAAGCTGAACTCGATCAGTACTTCACCATCAATGCCATCAATTTCCGTTTGCCTTAATCCCGTTGAACAATTCGTATTCTGATCCCAATACAAACGTAACCCTGTTAGTTACATTTATAACTGATTGATCATTGATGAATTTTCAGAGGACAGATGAGTGAAATGGCGTCATCTTAGACATCTCTATTAAAATGTCTTATTTTAATACCATACTTAACCGTAACTCTAGGCTTTTGCAGTGTAAAATGCAAAACTTGTAATCAAAATTTTAACCACTTTCGTAGCAGCTGGAGTGCTCAAACTTCAACTAAAGATCTGAGTTGGAGGACTTTTCACATTCTAATTGTTTTCTAAGAAGTATAAGCGAAATGTATTGCCCTTAACCAGCCCGATAGAATTTATTTCTAATCATAATTTCGATCTCTTTCCGACATAAACTAAAATGAAGAATGTAATAAAACATTTTTAAAAAAACTCGTTTTTTAATTGAACAAAAAAGTTTAAAATAATATTATTAACATATCTAAAATGGAAAACGTTAGGAAATTTCATGTGCATAAATGGAAACTTCAATAAAATTACTCTAGTTTTTTTAAGGTATGAAAAAAAATGGATTACTCCTCTACGTCCATTTAAAAACAAGATTTTACCTATTTTATTCTATTTTTTCATAGCTCTCAATTTTATTATTTCCGGGCATAATGTTTCTTAAACTCAGACCATAATTAAAATTAACCTTACTAATTCTGTATCATTTCGTGTTAAATGCTATCATATACTATTGCAAAAAATAAATTACATGAATTTCGTAAATTTACACAAACTTCATGTAAACACCTTAAATCACATGACATTAATTTCTTAAAATGAGCAAATTCCAGAGATGCTCCAATTAAATTTTATATTAATTTGATTTTTTTATTTTAATATTTTAGTGAATAGTGCTTCTGGACCTCAAACCATGTGTTAGCGTTTACTATTCTAAGGAAGTTGAGACATATGTTAAATATAGTTATAAATTCTTGAGAAACATTTCTCGCACATTATAATTATTGTTTGAAAACTTTAAACAAAATTACTTGATAACATTTTAAATTAGTAGATTCGAGAAATAAATGTCAGTTAACTTTATATGGTAATTAATTTCATGCTCAACTTCACTAATAATTTAATAAACGACATCTTATCGATGTTATACAACAGGGATGGCCAACCTACGGCTCTTTCAAGGATTATTTGCAGCTCTCGAAAAATGTAACCGAGTTCCCTGTTCCTTTTTCTGCTATTATATTTGTAAAAAATTATTATCGTTCCTTGACGGATCGACAGATATCACAGATCTTCCGCAATTTGCAGTTTTCATACGTTTTACTTCACTTGACTTCGTTGTTTAAGTTGAATTATTAAATTTAGTAGCACTTCAAGAGTCAACCAACGGTGTCGACATTAAAAATGCATTAGATTCCATAATAAAAACTTTTTATGTGCCTCTTAATAATCTTGTAAGCATTGCAACTGATGTAGCTCCGGCAATGCTGGGTAAAGAAAATTGGTACAGAATATTTAAAATATCCTGATGTTATGAAAACGGTGTTACACATTGCAAATTACTTTCGCACCAATGTGAAAAATCATCGACAATTCAAAAATTTTCTTAAAGAATTAAAGGACTATGAACTTTCAAATGACATAAGTCGACGTCGATTACATAATTTTTGAAATTTGTACCAGAATCGAAGTATCCTGAATTAAAAAAGGATGCTTGTCAAATTATTTCAATATTCGGAACAACGTACTTATGTGAAACACTTTATTGAAACAATTATTCACCAAATTTTAAAGAATTATCAAGAGAAGAAAAATAAATGTGTTTAACTTTTAATATTTAAATTCAATTCACATAATTTGTACTTTTATTCATATGTTTTCAATAAATGTAATTTCAGTAAATTTTATTATTTAAAAGCTTGGCAAAAAAGGCATGAATTTTTTTTTTTTTCAAGNTTTTTCATAGCTTTTAAATACGTATTTAATTGAGGCTCGCGAGAAATTTCAAATTTTGAAAAATGGCTCGACTATCAAGGAGCTTGGCCACCCCTGTTACATAACATTGCTTGAAATAACTTGAAAATTAACCTTATGGAAAACTGACAAAAAACTTAAGAGCTCCATACAACTAATCAATTTAAAAATTACTACAAAGTTATACTGAACAATTCAACTCCTATAAATTGTATTGTATCATAATACTGTTACATATTTACATGAAAAATTTTTGTTAATGTTTATTTTAAAAAAATCTCTCTCTCTCTCTCTCTCTCTCTCTCTCTCTCTCTCTCTCTCTCTCTCTCTCTCTCTCTCTCTCTCTCTCTCTCTCTCTCACGCACGCACGCACGCACACATTCCATCTCTCTTACTTATTTATTCACATGTTTTCCATTTTGTTCCCACTTTAATTCAGACTAGAAACCAGAATGAAAAACGAATCTGAAAAAGAAATTTTTTTTCTACACGCTTCGCCACTGACGGTATTTACTCCTAAATTTATATCTAGCTAAATATCTTAAAGAAGAGAATTTTTTTTCTCCCATATAAAACTAAATTTAATTCATTAAATTTAATTTACTAAGAAAAAAACATAAAAAATGCACATGTAAAATACTGTATTATTAGCCATCTCCAGCCTAATAGTGATTTGAATAGTTTATAAAATTTTATTGATTTAGCCAAAATTTTCAAACAGGCTTTTACTTCAAAAGAGAAATGCAAAGCTCGGTAGCTGGCATAATCTAGCTGCATCAAATTAAATAAATAAATAAAATTTCTTGGATTTTTTATTTTCCCGGAAAATTCTGGTGAAATTGTTATTTTCCCGAAAATTCCGGATAATTCTAGTTCCTGGTGAAAACAAGCGAATTTAAGGCACAGGGTAAGTCGTATCATATAGGAGGTAAAAATTACAATGTTGATGGTTTAAATGCCGCATGTTTTGGATTTTAATACCAGAATTATTGATTTTTTACCAGAAAGGGCATTACCATACAGTGCGGTAATTTTACCAGAATTTTTTATAGTTTATGTTCAGTGGAAATTGAGGCAACTCGTAATCCTCATTTACTCAAGTAATTAACTCCAAAGCTAATTACTCAAACTCATTAAAATAAAGCCGAAATCGATTTCTAAATTGAAATAAACTCAAGTTCACTGTAGAACCTTTATCTAATCAGATCTTCAACTGGTATCAACCAAAAAAAGAAATTTCAGTTGAAAAGTTAAATATGACTTGACGTCTGTTATAAGTCAATATGCTAGAACGCTAACTTTCCTCCAACATGGCCCTTCACCAAAATGGCTGTTTCACTGTTCTACAAAAGTACATCAATCAGTTTTTCTGTATATAAAGTTTTTCTGTATATAAATACAATCACTGTTTGTTTTTCTTTTTTTAGTTGGGTGTTGCTGCCGGCTGTCTATTTTCTCCCTTGATGACTTCTAACAATTGTTCAGATAAAGCTTTGATACAGGAAGAAAAAACTACAATTACCACTATTCTTACATCCGTCAATGTTTTTTGGCTTTTTTTAGTAGTCTTCAGTAAGTAGTTTTAACTTAACATCTCTTATTGAAAATTTGCTTTTTTTGGATAATAAAAGTTAAAAACATAATGTTTAAGCACAAAAAAGAAGGATGAAATGCTACTAACATATAACAAGTAATATAGCTAATAACACGTAGATATGTTGAACAAAATCACATTTAATAGCGAGATTGAATTAAAATGTGGCAAATTTTTATACCATTTTAAAGTGTGTAATCTCAAATGCAAAATTTGAGCGGAATTAGTCGAATAGTTTTGGAGTGATGAAGTTTTAAAATTATGTTTTAGTTGCGAACAACGTTTTTAACGCTGAAGTTTTAAAACTTTAAAAATACGAAAGGAAATTTTAAAGTTTAATTTCTCAAGAATTATTCGATCAATTACGTTCAAATTTTGTACTTTGTTATTTAAAATTGCATGTTTTGAAATGATGTAAAAATTGGCAAAATACCTTACGATTAAAAGCTTTTTCTAGTGGAATAATCGTAAGACAAGGTTTTTTGAAGATAATCGAAGTCAAGCGTAAGTGGTTACGGTTACAGAGAGGGTTGGTGACCATTTAGATTAACCTCTGAATGCGTGCAGTATCGGTTTTCTTTAAATTGCTCTACAGAAAAGTGCCTGACTTCTTGCACACATAGTCGAAATACCAATTAGGGGAAGATCTTCCCATAGCAAAGGATCAAAATTGTGATAGCGTGTCTTCGGATCACTTTCAGATTTCTTCCCCAGACCATCTCCAATAGCCCATTGTGAAACTCTACTGCAACGTAAAGTACTACTATTACTATTTTGTAATTATTATTAAATACAATGATAAGAAAGAATAATTATTATTAAAAATTATTTTTGAAGGAATTATTTTTAGACAAACGAACTACAGGAAAAAGTTTTGTTTCATTTTCGTTATGGTTCCCAATAATTCTCCGATTCCAAATATATATCGCAACCCGTCAAAAAAAAGTGACACAAATCAGAAAACAGAAATTTTGAGATTAAGTCAATAAAAAATATGTATGAAGTGCCCCATCTAGAGTGCCAGCTTACTACAGAGTAGAAAAGAATTTACCACCATAAATACTTAACTGAAATTTATAAGAAGATTGTGCTATTTCAGAATCAGTTATCTCTAAGTGATCATTTAAAAAATAAACTCTCTATGGCAGAAGGGAAGATTATTAGAAGACTCGTCGGCGCACCGAAATGCATTAGCAATAATAGTATAAAAAGGGATCTATGTAAAAAATTTAAATAAAAATTTCTACGATGAAGCAAAAACCTGTACCACCAGCAATTTTAACTCACTCCTAGATATAGAACTAATTGACGACAACACTAAATTTAGACCCATCCCTGCCTTTTTCCTTAGGGATATGATGTTGCCCTAGCACACGATATACACTCAGCCCCAGCCGACTCACATGAATCCCCTCTAGATTTTTTGGTGATAAGCACCCCCTCTTCTTCCCATCTCCATTCCTCCTCACTACTTCTCATCATCGATTTATTACTACAGATGAATCGGTTAATGCCACTTCGCCGCAGCGCACCGAGATTTGTGTGATTTCTACCATTTCTACCATTCTACCAGAATCAGTTATTTAGTTATCAGTTATATATATATATATATATATATATATTTCATTCTTAAGGTAACTTTCATGTGTAGAAAGAATTTTCCAATACATTTACAGCATTCCAGGACTCACCTAAATATCCACCCAATCTGCATCAGGTAAAAAAACAAGTGACACATTCACACCTCAAAACAGTGATTGGAATGTTCAAAAGTCTGAACTTTATTATGCTCTTTGTGATTTATGGTAAATAGTAATTTTTATTCATTTATTTATTTGTTTCTTTATTTGCTCATTTATTTACTTATTGCAGTTTAAATCTCATTGCTTAGTTGATAAGTAAATACATTTCATTTATCAATCTAAAAACATATTAGTTAGGTATTTGCAGGTCTCCGAAGAATTAACGAGATATATATTTAGATATTTTAAATGCAAAAGAATAAAAATAAGTATTATAATAAAAAATGCTACGAGAATAGAATAAAAAAATCAAGGTACACATTTCAAAATTTCAGAAATCATTTTTGTTTTGCTTATATATTCATAAAGTAGGCCAGTTTACCCAACGCCTTCTAAAACCTTGTTCTAAAAGTTTAAGTCGAAATTCATATCAATGACAAAGATACATGATTAAAAATGTCAATAAATTTTTCAATTGTTTCGCACAACTTCACTAAATTGTTTAATTAATGTAAAAGTAAGCCAGTTTTAAAATGAGATAGTTTTTATAAATTCATTCCAATTGTATTCTTTTTTCTTTCAGGACTAATGGTTGGAACCTGTTTTGCTATCACTACTGTATTAAACAATTTAGTTCTGCGATATTTTCCTGTAAGTTTTTGAAGTTAGTTTTTAGTAATAGTTTATGAATATTTTAAGAAGAAAAGAAAAATTGTAGTTTAATTTTATAATTTTTATAAAAATACAAAGTGAAAATTGCTTTTTCTTAACAGTTTTTCTAGTTTGTTGAGTTTCATGTACTAAATAAATTCGAATTTCATGGAACTTTTTAATTACTGTTAATGCTTTTATGCCTTTTGTTTTGACAAAGCATAACTATTTTAAATTAGTCTTTTCTCAATGAGAAATTGGTCTTACGACTTTAGGAATATCGCTTAGAAAAATTCACACTAAGTTTCAAGTTATGCAGCAGGTATTATCATGCCGTAGTGGTTTTTAAAGCTGCATTGCTTAAGATCAATGCAAATTTTTATAAGATTGATCTTCGTATTAAAAGTTTATCTTCATATTTTTCGGGCTATCCTTCCCGTAGCTTGTATTGAAATGTTTACCGATTGTTTCTTAAAGACCACCTTTAACATTCGTTTTTAGAAATTTTGTCAAAAATGAAAATAAAAAAGTATGCGAAAGAGAATCACAAATTAATATTTAAACGAGAAAAAACAAAACGTGATTAAAATCTGACAAATTGCAGGTAGAGGAATGTGAAAGTAATAAACATCAAAACATGCTTAATTGGAGGTTGAAACTTGAAAGTGCTTCAAATAATTAGTTTTTGACAATTTGGTTAAATGGTAATTCGCTTCTCACTTATGTATAATTTTTTGCTTTAGTATTCATAAGGATTCTAGAATTGCATATTAAAAGCAGTTTTTACGGCACACCCTACATATATTTGTTAGTGGAAAATTAACTCTGCATTTATATCTAAAGCATACTATAGATACATAGTGTTTGTACAAAATGTTTTATTTTAACATTGCTTTGAAATTCGCTACGTAAACTATTTAAATGACTAAGTGATATCTGCACGAAGAAAAACAATCCTAGTAAAATTACCGTACTGAGTGATAATTACATTTCTGGTAAGAAAAATAAATAAATAAAATATAATTTTTGTCACTAAAGTCAGTATTCCAATCTACGGTTCTAAAAACATTCATTTGTTTTTTTTTCTTTTCCTATGGTAAATTTTTACCAGAAATTCTAGTTTTCTAAATTATTAGCTCTTATTACCACACTCATTTATTAAGGAATACAAAACTGCAAAGTCACCGAATAATTGGTTTTTATGTCATGCTCTAAGATATCGTGATAAAGTTATAGGATTTAACTCCATTTAGTAGATTTTGTCGCTTACTATTAAATTATATTTTATCGTTATCTTTACCAAAATCATCATCAAAGTTCTTGCGGTGTTCCCATAGAGAAAGAAACGCGGTAAATTTTACCATATTCTGATAGTGTTGACCATATTGTTTTTCGCTGTGTTTCGAAATTAACATTTCTATTTATCTTTTAGCATCGAGAACTTGAAATTGGTTGGATGGGGTCACTTTTTATTGTCGCAGGACTCATAGGGTCAATGATTGCCGGAACTATTCTTGATTATACCCATAAATTTAAGTAAGTTAACAGGTTATGAATTTAAATAAATAATTTACATGAATGCAAAAATGTATTTAGCATGAAAATAAATTAAAATTTTCTTGTGCTTAAATAGTTATCTAATTTTATGCAAAAAATAACCATTGTTTCTGTTGCTGATGTAATTTAATCTTCTGTTTTATTCAGTTAGGAAAATACAAGTAGTTGCATTTCTGAGTTAATCTTGAAAAGCATTCTGAGGCAAATTGTTGAACCAAGATGTCCACCAAAATTACTATCCCCTGAATAAGGCAATCTAATGTTGAACAATGCTTCTATTTGAGAGACCGTAATATCGAGCCATCAAGGCCGTAGTAGCCTAATGGTTCCGGACTCCGGCTTGGAGGGTCTGGGGTTCGATTCCCGACTCCTCTAAGACCCACCAAGTACATGCTGAAATGTGGAGGGCTCCAAACGATCGATAGGGACTTATACCCATCCAGTTGACGTTTTGAGGGCTCCAAACGGTCGCCAAGGACAGAACTCTAGCTCTTCACAAAAATAGTTCAGCATCTTAACCTTTGAGCCATCGAAGATCCTAGTTTTTAGTTTAAAAACTTTTCTTTAAAAATTCTTCATCTGAATGATCTGATATAAAACTGACTACAAATAATGACTTTTGCAGATAATGTTGATTTAAAAATGAGGAAAACAATGATCACATAAACGCTACTATTTGTAGAAATTTTTTTCGATAACTAAAATGTGTGTGTGTTTGTCTATCTGTATTTATTTAAATACTGCATCTGTTTTTCTACTTGTATTTTAGAGAAACAGCTTNAATTCTGAGTTATCGAAGCAATTTTCTTCGGAATATTGTGTATTGTTGTCATTATTTGGCGATTGCATGCGAAGAGTTAAAAGTTCATCTAAAGTTCTATCATCTGTTATTTTTATATTATCATTAACTATACGCGATATTAAGTCATTTTTATTTCCATTGGGCGAAAGATTTCTTAAACGCAAGGCTGATTTTAACTGGGCGACAGTTAAATGAATCAGTCGTTCCACGCATTCAAGGCATTCAAAACAGAATTCACGTCTGTTGACATCTTGGCGAGAAAAGTGCAGCGAATCTGTTTTGGCGACGTATGTTTGGCGAGAAGAAATCAGTATGTAATGGAATCCAATTATCAAATTTTTTTCGGTTAAATGTTATTTTTTGTCAAAATGGGTTTACCTGGGCGAGTTTCAGCCAATGATGAATACTTTTTTGCTTCGTTGGCAGTCAAAATTTCATGGAAAGAATTTAAAATGTAGCGATAAAAGAAGATCGATGTTCAAAGAAGAAGTTGTGAAAAGGTTCTTTTTTAAAAAGACGGCTGCGCCATATAAGATAAAGTTGAATGACAAGGAATTTAATTAATATGCAATACAGTAAATAAGCGAAGAGATATTTTATAAAAGCATTTAATGAAAAATAATAACAGCGAGATATGTTTTTGCGAAGCGTTCTATTTACATATCTGAATGTTGCCACCTTTTTATATGAAAGTTAAACTATTCTCTGCTGTAATAAAATTAAACTTATGCGAACCTTACACTGCCATACAAATCTTTATGGTTACCATTGGCCTATGGTATACTGCCATGCAAATCTTTATGGTTTCCATTGGCCTATGGTATACTGCCATACAAATTTCTATGGTTGCCATAGGAGAATGGTGACGTGCCATATAAATGTCATACAGGTCTCTATGGTTACCATTGGTCTATGGTATCTTGCCATACAAATTTCTATGGTAGCCATAGGCTTATGGGGTAGGGCCATACAAATCTCTATGGTAACCATAGGCGTATGGTATCTTTCCATACAAATTTCTATGGTAGCCATAGGTTGCCATAGATTACCATAGGCTTCTCTATCGCAAATTTTCCTAAACAAATTGAAGTGGAGGAATATGAAAGTAATAAACATCAAAACATGTTTAATTGGAGGTTGAAACTTGAAAGTGCTACCAATAATTGGTTTTCGACTATTTGGTTAAATAGTAATTCGCTTTTCTCTTACGTATAATTTTTTGCTTCAATATTCATAAGGATTCTAGAATTACATATTAAAAGCAGTTTTTACGGAACACCCTGCATATATTTGTTAGTGGAAAATTAACTCTGCATTTATATCTAAAGTATACTATAGATACATAGTGTTTGTACAAAATGTTTTATTTTAACCTCAATTGAAATTCACTTCGTTAACTATTTAAATGACTAAGTGATATCTACACTGAGAAGAACTATCCTAGTAAAATTACCGTACTGTATGGTAATTATCTTTCGGATAAAAAAATAATAAATAAAATAAAATTTTTGTTAATAAAACCAGCATTCTAATTTACGATTTAAACTATTCATTTGGTTATTTTTCTTTTCATATAGTAAAGGTTTAGCAGAAATTTTAGTTTTCAAAATTATTAGCTCTTATTACAACACATTTAATAAAAATTGCAAAACTGCAAAGTCACCGATTAATTGGTTTTTATGTCATGCTCTAAGATATCGTGATAAAGTTATAGGATTTAACTACATTCAGTAGATTTTATCGCTAACTATTAAATTATATTTTATCGTTATCTTTACCAAAATCATTATCAAAGTTCTTGTGTGTTCCCATAGAGCCAGAAATGCGGTAAATTTTACCATATTCTGATAGTGTTGACCATATTGTTTTTCTAGGTGTTCAAAAATTAACATTTCTATTTACATTTTAGCATCGAGAACTTGAAATTGGTTGGATGGGTTCACTTTTTATTGTTGCAGGACTCATAGGGTCAATGATTGCCGGAACTATTCTTGATTATACCCATAAATTTAAGTAAGTTAACAGGTTATGAATTCAAATAAATTATTTACATAGATGCAAAAATGTATTTAGCATAAAAGTAAATTGAAATTATCTTTTGCTAAAATAGTTGTGTAATTTAATGCAAAAAAAATGACCAATGTCTCTGCTGCTGATGTAATTTAATCTTCTGTTTTATTCAGTTAGGAAAATACAAGTAGCTGCATTTCTGTAAGCATTCTTAGGCAAATTGTTGAACCAAGATGTCCACCAAAATTACTATCTCCTGAATAAGGCAATCTAATGTTGAACAATGCTTCGATTTGAGAGATCGTAATATCGAGCCATCAAGGCCGTAGTAGCCTAATGGTTCCGGACTCCGGCTTGGAGTGCCTGAGGTTCGATTCCCGACTCCTCTAAGACCCACCAAGTACATGCTGAAATGTGGAGGGCTCCAAACGATCGATAGGGACTTATACCCATCCAGTTGACGTTTTGAGGGCTCCAAACGGTCGCCAAGGACAGAACTCTAGCTCTTCACAAAAATAGTTCAGCATCTTAACCTTTGAGCCATCGAAGATCCTAGTTTTTAGTTTAAAAACTTTTCTTTAAAAATTCTTCATCTGAATGATCTGATATAAAACTGACTACAAATTATGACTTTTGCAGAGAATGTAGATTTAAAAATGAGGGAAACAATGATCACATAAACGCTACTATTTGTAGAAATTTTTTTCGATAATTAAAATGTGTGTGTTTGTCTATCTGTATTTATTTAAATACTGTATCTGCTTTTCTACTTGTATTTTAGAGAAACAGCTTTATGCATTTGCGTCGCTAGCTTGATTACTTTGATTATTTTTTGTTCTCTACTAGCCATCAAACAACTCTGGGTGACGTTTCTTACTATCATAATATGTGGGTAAGAATTAACTTTTCAACTTCTTTTCTAGTTTGAAAATTTTTATAAATGCAATAAATTTAGTGCAAAATATTTGAAAATCTATAAGGCTATATTTATTTTTAACGAAAGCTTACATTATCATAATGCCAATAACTGCAATAGTTTTTCATAAGTAATAAAAATTGTAAAAAAAATTTCAGGAAAAGCTACAACAAAAGTTATTTTGATTTCTTTTACAAAAAATATTATATGATATGATTCAATACAATACGATACAATATGACACAATACGATACAATACAGCATAATGCAATACAGTATAATATAATACGATACATGGTAAGGTGATGTAATATGATATGATATGATATGAAAACAAATAATTCACTTATGATATGGTATGAAAATAAAACAAATTTACAACATTCTCTAGATCTACTGTTTAAACTGATAAATAATAATTAAAAAAATTTAGGGATGCTTGATAATAAAACAAGCTAAAATCTTAAAAAAGCATGTTTTATTGAAATCTAAACAATTTAAACATTTGAAACATTGACCAGTATAGGTAGGAGAAAAGCCTATTTTTCTACTTTTGAACCTATTTTTATTCATAAAAAAAGCCTTTTTTTATTCGAAAAGAGTTTTGATAGTATAAATAGATTTTAAAGACACATTTCGCAAAGTATTATTAATAATTTAAAAATTAGGAATTAAGCTGATAAGACTAATGAAAATTAAATAACAAAGGTTTTAATAGAATTTAAGTAATTTCAATCAATAACGGTAGCTAACGGTTTAGATAGATGAAATTCGTGAAAAAGCCTTCCTTTAAGGCATCAATATGAAAATCCTTTTTACCCAATGTAAAAAATATTTTAGTAATAACGTCATTTACTCTTTATATCTTTTCATTATTATTCTTTACATGCACTTTTATTAAAACTTGAATGTTTTTCACATACACATTTTGAATGTTGTCACAAAAATAGTTATTTTTTTTATTATTCCTGTAATTAATTTATTTTATAAATAGATGTATAATATAATAATTAAAGAATGTGTACTAAAAACTAAATGTATAAAATATTATTTACGATTTGCTTTAGATTTTTCCTGACCAGTTTTCTACCAGTTGGTTTAGAATATGGAATTGAATTAACATTTCCAGAACCCGAAGTAATCAGTGCATCATTGCTTAACTCAGCTACAATGGTGAGTGTCTTAACAAATTAGCAAAGGATTAGATTATTAATAAATAAGACTAACAAGAAAGAAGATTTAAGGATGATTGAGAATGAAAGGTTTTACCTTTTTTTCAAATGTAAACCAAATCAAATCAACCAATGAAAACCAAATCAATCAATCAAATCATGACAACCAATTGCCAACACCACCTGTTGCTTTCAGAATTAAGTGAGTACAGCTTGACTAATTATTTTCTTTTCTTCAAGTTTTTGTCGAAATAGAAGTTGAAAAATTGTGCACCATGTGAGTTGTAAGTTATCTAACGAAACTTATCGAAATCTAACGAACCACTATTGAAGAAAATCTGATTGAAAGCATCAAAATCTGTTTAAATGTCAGAAGAAACGTAGCAAAGATGAAAACTGATCTTAAGAGACATTTTCCATTAGGCCAATCAAACTGGTTTTAATTTTGCCATAGTTTGGTGCCGACCATCGTACTCTCCGGCTAAGACTGGAGTCAGACTCAACATCTAAAGGTATATATTAGTTTAATACTAAGAGGAAGTTTGTTGACGACGTAATAGGACCTCATTTCTTAATCCCATACCTATTATGTATTATCGTTGTAAATATCAATTGTTGGTTATGATTGTTTAAATTTATTAATAAATAATTTTTTTGTTAAATTTTTTAATTGATAATTTTATGCAATCACCTCACCCCAAAATTCTGTGTTCATAACTGGCATACATATTCCTTTTTATCTTTAACTCTTTTCATAAAACAAAAATTCGAGCTTCGTACGAACTTTCGCAAGAAAATTCGAATATTCTTTTGAAAATTTAAATCTTGGCTAAATTATGTCTTTGTAGATTATTAAACTTATTTATAAAAATCTAATAATTTAAACAATACAAAGCTTCACGCGTAACGCAAATTTTGATAACGGATCATGATTTCAGTTCGGATAGTTTCTAAAATTAATTTTGGAAAAATCTGCGAATTTCATGGTGCAATAAAGTAATGAGCCCTTTAAATAAAATCCTTATTTTTTCACTAAGCTATACTAGTCTAAAATAAACTTCAACTTAATGCTGTACAATAAAAATGGTAAGATTAAAACCAAAAGATAACTTGTTAACTGAACTTTTTTTCTCAATTAAAAAATATTCTCTAGACGAAATTGTATTAATTAATTACTCTCTTGTTAAGAACTCTTATTCTTTTTATTCATATTTTCTTTTCAAACGCATTAACCTGAAGTGCATTTTTAAATTATTTTTAGATATTTGGATTTATATTGACCACAATTACATCAAGTCTACTGGAAAACTTTGGCCAAGTGTATTCAAATATTGCTTTGGCTATTTATTTGCTTATCAGCCTCATAATTACCGGTAAGAAAACACGGCTAATAAAGATTTAATAAAAAAAATCCAAATAGAGAGCTTATTGATTAGCAAATACGCAGCTTATGCAACAGAATATGATTATGATTGCAACATGATATTAAGATTATTTATTATTAGGTTTATATATATAACTGCATCATAATTGCAACAAAAACTTGCATTAAAAGAAATCATAAATTATTTAATATTAAAGTTTTCATGATGTATTTTACATTATCTTTTGTCTCATCTCAAAAGTTATGTACAGTGCGCTAAAAAAAATGGGCCACTCTGAATAACTTTTTGTCTAATGATCAAAACCTCACGTTCTAGAACTCAATCCTAATGACCTCAAATATGATAATAATTTAGTGAAGACGATATTTTTAAAAAAAAATCAGACACATAAATGTATTTCCTCGGAATAAATATGCCTTTTTTTCAACGGATTTGGATTTCTGAGCCCCAAAATAAAGGCTTCTCCGCAATCTGGGAAAAAGCCCATAATTTGGACCTTAGAGAGATTTAAAGTTTAGACCTCTTAATTGTTAATTTTATTTTTTGTGTATTTCACCTTACCTCGGGAATTTCTTTCGAGAAATGAAAATTTTTTTCACACAATTTTAAAATTCGTTTATCCTGAGATAGTTCTGTCCAAAAAAAATTAAGAATAATTCATTATTTTTTATTATTTTATTTCATAATATTCGAAAAAAAATTTGAATTGCAAGATATACAACTTTTTAGATCATTATAAAAAATTTAATTATACATGGAAAAATACGAGTTCTAAGCGAAATAGGTCGAATTTAAAAAATTAGAAATCGAGAAGAAATCGAATTTAAAAAATACAACTTCTGAGGAGCTAATTGACTGATATTTGATATATCTTGTTTTTTTATGTAAAATTACATTTTTTGAAATGCTATAAGAAATTGCATACCCTACAATTCAAACTGCATTTAAACTACTATTAAATAAAATAATAAAAAATAATATATATTTATTAGAACTTACTTTTACCAAAACCTACATTTTGTTGATCAGAAATCTGAATCCATTGAAACACAAGTATGTTTATTCATAGAAAGTCCGTTTTTGTGTCTGATTTCATAACTAAAATATCGTCTGCACTTATTTATATTTATATTTTTAAGCGCACTGTAAGTACATTTCCTAAAGTTCTAGTAAACAAATAAAAAATCTTAGAACAGGTAGAAAATAATTTTAAAAAGTCTATAAATAATGTTGTTAAATATTAATGAATTTTAAGAAATGTCTTTTCTAAATTTGATACATAAGAAATAAACTTTTCTCGGTTTCTTATGAACAAATCCAACCGGCCATAAATTGGCTGGCTGATATGAAAGATATATATATATAACCGGTATATAAATAGTCGGTTGGTAAAAAACATATATATTTTTAAAAAAAAATTTAAATTTAAAAGCCGAAATTTTTTTTAATAAAATCCGTACTAATCAACGTTTTTGCTCACACCAGTAAAGCAGTTTTTATCGAAAATTAATGAAATGCAAAAATAATTTTACATATTCTTCATTAATGATAGATAAACGTTTTAACAGCAAAGTAAACAAATATGCGCTGTACAAAAAGTATTACTGGAAATTGTTGACTTTTACTAACGAGGGCTTTCAAAAAGTAAAAATAAATATATTGCTTGGTTTCTTGAGACAAAAGTAATTGAAACGTCACTTTTCACCATAACCACCACTTTTTTAAAAAGTTTCAAGTTATTACGTCTCGGGAACTATTTGAATAACTTTTTAATTAACTCAAAATTAGATTAACTCAAAAAGTCACGAATGTGTTTTTAAACAATTTCATTAGTTCTTTTTTGTTGCACTCTGCTATATAAAAAATTTTTTAATTTAATTTATTGGTTTGAAATTCATTTTAGTGATCACAACCTGCATTCCTGATTCAATATTCCAGCGAAAAATATTTCTTTCATACTATACCATTTTTTAAAATGTATACCAAAATTTATCAAGCACTTTATATAAGCTTTATGCAAACATAAATCTTTTTTTTTTCAAAATCTATCAAGAACTATACCTTGGCAAACAAAGATTCATACCTGCTTATCCTGGTGGCCAAAAACTATACTATTGATCATGGTTTCAAGAAAAACATATTTAAACCTTATTTGCATAAATATGTTTGGGCACCGCAGGTGGCGAGCCGAATTTCGAAGCGGATTTGCTACTTTTTCTGGCCACTGCATAAAACAACATCCCCATCACTTCTGGAGGTCCGAGCGACCTAGGCTTCTCGGACACGGAAACCACACAGCCGTCACCCCGAAGACGCGTGTGCGGTTCCGAGCACCTAGAGCCCAATCCTACAGCCCTTCAGACCCACTAAAACTCGTCTGTCTGATGTCGCTGAATGGGAAATTGATTAAGACATAGAATATATAAAATTAAGTGAAACAGATGCACTTAAGAACGCTTTAATCTGTTAAAAACAATAGTTAGGCAGCGCTTCCTAACCCAAGAGTTGCCCTTCCCATTTAACCCAAGTGATGCGTATCACTTGGGTTAAATGGGAAAGCTAGAGGTTACAGAGCTAGGGATTGGACTTAGAAGCTGATTTAAGTTAAATTGCTGGTTCAGATTGATGACTGTGGCCAATGGTCGGACGTTATTTGAAAGATAAGAAGGACTGGCCTGGTAACCATCCTTTGGATTTAGTTTAATGCAGTTCTTACATATTTATTAAGTTGAAATTATTGAATACACTCTTGTTGAGCTAGATCAGCAAAGTACATAGATAAAAATAATATCTAAGTGTATATTGCATAAAATTAATGGCGAATGGGAATAGTTACTTATAAGGGTTATAAAAAATTATTTATTACAATCATAAATATGTTTATTAGGATTTGGGAGAAGATGTGTTTAAAAGTCGAAAAATAAAACACAAAAAATCTATTTTTATTCCACAAAAATTTTAAAGCCTGCTTTGGGAACACTTCCTCTTATTCTAAGAGCCCCCAAATAACTAGTTAGTAAATAGTGTAAAACAAAAAGAATTTAAATAATAGTATTACATTATGTCTATGAAAAATTAGTAATAATAATAATATCAAATTTCTAAGAGGTAAAAATATACATTTAAATTTTTTTTCAAACAACAATTTCTAAATAATATAGCTATCATTTTTTTTTATTTCAGCGTTCCTCACATCAGAATATAAAAGGAGTAAAAACCATACAAAAGAGGAGACTCATCAACCTCATATTTCAGAAGAAAATGTTGAAAGAACAGTTTTCTGAATTTTAAAAGCCTTAATTGTTTAATTTTGCTAACTCCACGTTCGACTCCAAGAATTAAATAGCTTGTAACTCAGCAAGTGATTGATTCGGTTACTTTTCATGTTCGATGTTTGATTGACTCGGCATTTTACCATAAGTATCAAGTTACTTGAAACTCATCAAGTGTTTAAATCGGTTATTTTCATGTCCGATGGCTGAGCAAAGATCAGTTTATACAATCAAAATCTTGGACGAAATTGATTGAAATTGTTGGAAACTTGTTTTGTTTGTAGCTTGAATCGTGTAAACTATCGTCCAAGTTCTTAGCTCAAGCCCTTGGATGATAGTAGAGCATGTTCTACTTTCCATCCAAGTTATTCCTACCATAACCAATCAAGTATTGTGGACTCAACAAGCAGACATCATATTATGCCATTTTGTGGTCCATTTTCATATATTTTAATCCAAATTAATCTGTTTGGGTATATTTGAATTAGTATAATTTTATTTGAATTTATTTAGTAACTTCGAATTTTTGTAAGCACGATTTTATAATGCTTAGTATAAACAATACGCATGCGCAGGTTTTTCATCCGACCAATGAATGACATTCAAGAACTTGGATAGTGACGACGATTCATCCGATTTCTTGGAGAGAGAAATTCCTCCAAGAACTTAGTATAAACAGGCCTTAACTCAGCGTTTCCCCACAAGCATAAGTAACAAACAATTTACCAATGTTCATCAATTGATGAATTGCTGAATTGGCTAAATGGTGAATGTTCACCAATTGATCACCAATCAAATGGGTTTTTTTATGTCTTCGATTTAACTTCCTTACATGCATGTAAATTGCTAAATAATAAATTGAAATATCAGCGCACTCTCTCATTTATTCATCGATGAATGAAAGGATTGTGACAATATCGTGATCAACTAATTTCCCCAAAAAATTACATTCTTCCATCAGCCTGTTTCTTACTATTGTTTCTGAAAAGAGATGCATTTCTTGAAATGTCTAAAATATCTATTATATGGCAGTACTATACACCGAAATATTATTCCGTCCTATATTCCTGCCTTATATTTTTTTCCAGTTATTTCGCAGTTTCAATTTCACGAGTACGTGCAGTCAACTGCTTTAAGAGAAAACTCACATTGGTGGAATTTATGTGGCAAGCCAGAGACCACAATCTTACACTAATCGCAATGCCCTGTCCAGCCACTCGTCTTTTGAGTGATTTGGAGGAGGGGTGTAGAACACAGGTGTAAGAATGAAAACTATGTGTAACCGGAAATGGAAATCGTAGCTTTTCACCGAAAACGTTTTCGTGGACACTTTGAAAATAGTTGCCAAGTTTTATAACTTGCTATGTCCTTGAAATGTATGATGTTTTTGAAGGATTAATAAACTCTCATACTACTAAATACTTCTTTATAAATGTCTTTTGTGATTTTCGTACTTTTTAACAAAAATGTGTCACACAAATTAATAATAACTCAACTGTAACATTACACGATTCTCGTTTCCAACACATAACCTGAAAAGCTAAGCAATAACAAAAATAGAGTTACCAATAATTGCGCATTTTTCAGTAACAAAGGCGTTTTTAAAGAACCACTCTTGATATATTAAGAAAATTAATGATAATTATGCAACGTTAAAACAGCCGAAATAATCTTTTTTATTCAAGTAAAGGAATATTTCTGCACTCTCAGAAAAATAAGTTCAACGATGTTGAATCATAATATCGATAATGTGAACCACAATTTGGTGCAATCTTAATAATATTTTTCATCGCAAGTTGAACCATAGTATCGTGTAATTAAATGATAATATGATTCATCTTCGTTACGCATTTGTGTTTGTAGCAAATTTGAATAATGTTATGCTTTACTAAACATTCTAAATTTTTTAGAGCGTACTACTTGAAAACTGTTTCTTCCTCTTCAATTAGGTTTAAAAATTTAGCTTTTAATGTTATCTGATCATAAAAATTGCTACTTAAGGTATAATTATCACTTCAGACAATTTATCTTGTCCCACGTTCCCAGTTATATTTCTAACTTTGCAGTTGTTTTTCTTTTTTAAATTAAACAGTTCTTAATAAAGAACAGTTTTGTTAATTGGATTTTATGATATGTAAGTTTATCAAAATTAAATAATACTTTTTATTTTAACAAGTTTTAAACTTGCAAATTTTAGTATGCTACGTAACTCAAAAATAAAGCATTCCCACAACAACGCATTGTCAAGTTAGGGTACCACAATTTCATGAATTTCAGGAGCCAAAGTGATCAAAAAGAAATTTTTAAAAGTTTTTAAAAAGAAATTTTTAAAAATTTTTAAAAAGAAATTTTTAAGAACTTTATTTTTAAATCCAAAAATATATTTCCTAATAATAAAAATATTATTCAGGTTAACACAAAAATTACAAATTTTCGAAAATTCATAAAAATCAATAAATTTATTAGCCCCTTTACCACTACCTCTTTTATATCTATACTTTGAATAAAATTATCTAGGAAAATTAAAAACTTTAAATTTATCATAAATACAAAAATCATCAATATTAATAGTACCTTCACCATTTAATTTACTATTTAAACCATAAGAAAAAAGAGTTTTAAGACAGCTAATATAAATATTTTCTTAATCAAGCCCATAATCTAAATTTTCCATAAAATCCAAAATAAAAAGAGCAACATAATCAAAATCATGAAATTGAAAATATAAAATTTCATAATCTGTAGTACCATTATTATTACTATTAAAATTTTTAATAGCAGATCTGTGAGATTAATTCGCTTATGAAATTCTAAACTAGTTTGTCCAATAGGACATAAATTACAACAATTACATTGAATTAAATAAATTATATTAAAACATTTACAAAACAATACAATGGAATGGCAATCAATTTGTGAATTGTCAACTAAAAGACAAGTTTTGCAATTTTTATTTTTACATTTTCTAAACTTTTTAAATTTTTTTATAAATTTTTAATTTATTTAAACACAAAATTGGACTTAGTATCTTTTTATTCGAAGTAATCCCCAAGTCAAGTATAACATCAGTGTTCCTAGTTTAGGCGCGCGACGAGCCATGCGCCATGAAATAAATATTAATAGTACTTTGTATAAAATTAAATTTAACCTGAAAGGTAGAGAGTCAATTAAACAAAAATTAATCAAATCCTAGGAAAAGAACAAAACCCATATGACGTTTAAAGACTTAAAAGTTTAAAAAAGTATTTAAAAAATCTTAAAACAATTAAATAAGTTTTCTAAATATTTTTTCGAAACAGAAAAAGCGCAAAATGCAGCTAAAACCAGATTTGAAAATTACATAATAAGAAGAGAAGTCAAAATAATTAAAGCAATTAGAAACTACATTTACAGAGGGAAAACGCACAATTCCAAAAGGAAAATAAAACTAAAAGAATAAAGAAAAACAATAAATAATGAAAAAAATGAAAAATACGACAACCAAAGCTAACTTCGTCAGGGGATACCAGCCGCAGAAGTCATAAATGCAAAACCATTTCTATCGACAGAGCACGACAAATGTCTAAGTTGTTCTCTTTGTACCCCAAAGGTTTTGCCAAAGAAAAGTCCAGGTAGAGAAAATACAATACAAAATACAAAAACAAATACAAAAGTATAAAATCTAAACTAATACATAGGAATACAATGGTCAAAAACTTACTTGAAAACAAATCCCAAAACCAAATTACACAACTGAAAACCAAGCATCAACTAAATTGAAATAAACGAAAAAACAACGCCCCCTAATTTAATGGGCAGAAGAAAGAAAAAGAGCAAGAAAGTAGTTGCCATCATTAATAGAAATACTTAACCGGAGCAACTCGGTCAAGACTTGATCATGTCCTAATAAAAGAAAAAACAAAACTAAGCATTTTCAATCATTTTCTTAATTTTATATTCAATATTACAGAAATGAAAAGGAAACGTGAAAAATCAATTTATTTGTTACATCCTAATTAGTTTAAATCAAAAAAATCAAATACACAAGTGTCCTCCTCTTCTTTGAATTTAAGTCTCGTGGAGCCATTTTACTGATATAATA